>NC_081320.1:7849411-8158235 GCF_026419965.1 Kogia breviceps
ACCCTGCCGGTTTCTTGGGAGCCCCGTCCCTGTGTGCGCCTTTCCTGAGCGTTTTCACTGGTGGCGTCCACGTGCGCGTGGGTGCGACGCCCAGCACAGAGAGGGGCCGTCCCTCTGGAAACCTGGCTCTCGGACGCTTTCTGCCTGGGGTGGAGGTTCCGAGGCCGCCTTGAGTAAATGTCCGGGCTGCTGTTGGCACTGGCTGGGTGGCTGGGTGTTGCCGGAGGAGCCGGAGGAGGAGAATGACTTCCCAAGTGGAAGATCCGTTGGAAGAATTCCAGGACTGCAGGCCCCTGGGCTTGTTGGTTCTTGCCTCCTGCCCCCTGGCTGTTTCCTGACCTGGATTCCTGGCTTCTGACCACAGGTGGGGCACCCGGGCGAGCCCGCCATCCCCACGCTGCTCAGTGGGTCGCGGGGAATGACAAGATGGTAATAAAGCCTGCCATACAGAGCGGCTTTCTAAGCCTGTTAATGATAGAGCCCTGATATCCCCATGCCTGTGGAGGAGCCTGGAGCTCAGAAGTTTGAGTAACTTCTCCCAGGTCCTGTTGCTTCTGAGCGGTGGAGTTGGAGTTTGACACCTCCCCCCAAACCTGTCTGGCTCTAAACTATTCTCCCTGCCACATTATACCTGGGCACTGCAGGATCACTGGCCACAGGCAGGCACTTCGCTTTCCCATAGCGTATTTATTCCTGAAAACAGCCCTGCAGTAGGGTTTGTTACGTTTATTCTGATTACCGAGAGGCTCAGAGTGTGTAAGTAACTTGCCCGACCTCATACATTCGTTAAGATCCTTCTTTTTGGGGCTTCCCTGGTGGCGCAGTGGTTGAGAATCCGCCTGCCGATGCAGGGGACACGGGCTCATGCCCCGGTCCGGGAGGATCCCACGTGCCGTGGAGCGGCTGGGCCCGTGAGCCATGGCCGCTGAGCCTGCTCGTCCGGAGCCTGTGCTCCGTCGCAACGGGAGAGGCCACAACAGTGAGAGGCCCGCCTAGCACCAAAAAAAAAGATCCTTCTTTTTTGCTTTTCTTTTAAGAGTCAGACAGATTTCATTTTAGTTTTATTTATTCATTTATTTTATTGGCATGTAATTGCTTTACAGTGTTGTGTTTGTGCTGTACAGTGAAGTGAATCAGCTATGTGTATACATATATCCCCTCCCTCTTGGACCTCCCGCCCATCCCCCCATCCCCCCCATCTAGGTCACCACAGAGCACCGAGCTGAGCTCCCTGTGCTGTACAGCAGGTTCCCACTAGCTGGCTGTTTTACACAGGGTAGTGTATTCATGTCACATCCAATCTCCCAATTCACCCCACCCTCCCCTTCCCCCCGCTGTGTCCACACTTACATTCTCTGTGTCTGCGTCTCAATTCCTGCCCTGGAGCTAGCTTCACCTGTACCATTTTTCTGGCTTCCACATACATGCGTTACTATACGATGTTTGTTTCTTTTGCTGCTGCAGAGAGGGCTCCTCTCCGTGACTCCTGGATACCCAGACCTGCCCTCTGATGGGAGGCGTGGTCCGTAGTTACTAAGGGGCTTGGCATCGGGCCCCCCACGTCTGACCAGCATTCCTTGCATCTAAGCACGTCTGACACCTGGCCCTCCCCTCACTGCCCACAGGTTCCAGCCTTGAAACTCCCTGTTCCCCAAACATCCCCAGAGGCTGCAGGCCTGTGTCCTCACTGCTCGTGGGCTGCTCACAGGTCACTCTTCCCCCTCCCTCACCTCCTGCGCAGAAGTAACCGTTCCGTGTTGCTTCCCCTCTCGCGCTGTATCGTAGCCCCGCTACACGAAGGGCAGAAACAGCCTGTCTCTGAGATTTCTTGACGGTGGAGGCTCTGCCTGAGGTCCTGGGGACGTGGAAGAATAACGCAAAATAGGTGTTCAAGGAAATGGTTTTGGAATTAGGTTGAACTGAGCTTTTAGATGTAAATTCTCCCTTCTTTTCTGATCTCATGTCTTTTAGGTTTGAGAACGTTGGCAATAGGCTGAGAATTTTCCACACGCCAAACGGGTCTCGATGGTAAACAGTGAGACGGGTTTAATTTTTAACTCCAGATTTTAACTCCATGGGTTGTGTACCGCGAGCATATGGCTGGACGTCTCAAGACATCCATCCGTGGAGTTCAAAGTCGGGCCTCGTCCCCACCAGTGTGATTTGTGGAAGTGATTTAGAGGCCTCCCTGCCAGGCCGAGGACCCCTGGCCCTGAGCTGATGGGGTGCTCGTGGGCGCCTTGTGGCCTGTCTCCTGGCCCCTGCTTCTAGGCGCCTGAGAAATGAGTCAGAACATGTGCGCGTGGGCTTGTGCGGGTGGCAGGGAGCCCGGAATTAGCTCAGTTGCTTCAGCAGGGCTGCCGAGGGGAGGGGGCGCCCGTGCCAGTCGGGGGCGGGAGGCAGGCGGCCCCCAGCCGCAGCGGGGGGAGCGGGGGGAATCTCTCTCAGCAGCCATCACGGGCCTGGAGGGGGGACAAGCCTGTCTGTGCCTGGCACACGCCCCGTAGCAGACGAGCAGCAGATCTGTGCAAGCCCAGCTGGTGTGAGCCCAGCGCCTGAGACAGACGGGGGCCGGGCGGGCACGGCCAGGTCACCCCTGAGGAGCGGGTGGCAGACAGGAGTGGGCATCACCATGCTCGCTGTTGACCTTCAGCCCAGAGCCTTTACCTGCCTGCAGCATACCTGGGCCACACTGTACCCATGCCATCCACCGCCCGACAGCACGGCCCCCTCCTCCATTTGCTGTTCTTTTACTTTTTGCAGACTGCCTTTTTGTTCAAAGGAATGAGCAGTTAGCATGGCTATTTCAATCAGTCGCAAAATGCTGTGGTCTCCCTTGCCCCTTTCCCGCTCTCCCCGGTCCCGGGCACGGGTGTGTCGTCCAGGACGCTGGTGGCTGTCGCCAGAGGAAACACTACCGCCGTCAGTGAGGGCCAAACAAGGGGCGGGGAGGGGCCTGGCACTTGTGTCACCACCAAATGAGTCAGCCGGCTGGGACAGTAAAACAGTTAAGCACGTGTGTGTCAGCATTGTTCTCGAAAGAACATTTTTCCACTGTCACCTCTGCGGTTTTCCTGTTGCCATGTGAGACGCATGCGAGCAGAGCAGTCGGCGTGCTTGGGGTTTCTGTGGGTTTAATCTTGTGAACTGAGCGGCTTGGGGAAGAAAACAAAGCATCCACAGGATTTCAGGGTGGCCCAGCCTTGAGGCTTAGCAGGTAATTTCCGCCTGGAAGTGCCGGCCCTGCCTTGGGCCCCAGTGCTTGGATTCAGGAGGCCACAGCGGGCCGCCGGCACCCTGTCCCGCAGAGGCTCGGCGGCCCCCGTTCCCGCAGGTGCCTCCCCTTGTGGCCCTGGCATCGATCTGGGCATCCGCACGACGTTGAACACCCCTGGAGCTGGCGCACGAAGGGGGAGGATTGTCATCTGCGGGCGTCTGAGAGCAGGGACTGCATCCTGTCAGCTTCGTCCATCCGCGCCTGGCCTCGTGCTCTGCCCACGGAGGCCCAGGACCCTCAGTCAGTGCTTGTGGGCTGCCGGGGGGCATCTGTGCCAAGTGTCCCATAGTCTGGAGAAACCTCCTCATCTATAGAACCGTCTGTTTTTTTTTTTTTTTTCAAGACACAGCTTGCACCCAGCAGTCTTATTTGGGCCCACCATTAACTGCGAGGTGGGCGGGGCCAGAATTAACATGGCCCTTTGAGGGACACGGTACCAGGGAGCATTAGGGGTGTGCCTGTGTTGGCAGCAGAAGCACAGGCCCTGTGGGTCTCCCGCCTCCCAGATCGGCACCCGGCCCAGGTGCCTGGCCTCGCGACAAGCCCCTCCCCCCGGCCCCACCCAGAGCTCCGGGTGTAAAGACCCCATCGGCAAGCCCCGACCTGGGGAACCTTGGAGCGAGAATAGTTCCAGAGTTTGGACAACTTCTGTATTTTCCAGAACATGGTAGCTGAGAAGAGTGAAGTCGTTTGCAGTAGGCTAAATGTCGGAAAAATTATTTGGGGAAGATTTTTTTTTTTTCTTTTTTTTAATCCCAATCAAGGTTTATAATGCCTGGCCAGCAACATGGGTGTGATATTCGCCCCATAGCTGCCCTGTGCGACCACAGCTACTGTGAGGCCAGCCTGCCTCAGGCCCGAGGGGTCAGACGTACACTGCTGTGTCCTCCACTTCCTGGCAGCCATGTGGGGTTGAAGACGACTTCTCAACCTTTCCTGAAAGATCAACGGTTTCTTAGATTTTTCTGATTCTTTGCGTCCAGCAAGCTCACTGGAACCTGAGTCCTGAACAGCCCTTTTGTCTGAGAGGTAATTGCATGCACCCTTGAGCCGAACAGTCGACCTGTCTCACCTGATTTAATCCCCCTGTTGATCCGAGAGTAGGCGCGGTTATCAGCTGCACTTTGCAGAAAATCAAACGTGTGCACTGGGGACAGACCCTTGCTGGGGTCCCCCTGTAAATGGGCCCAGGCCTGACGGCCTCTAAGCCCACGCTCTGGCAGTGGGTGGGTGTGGGAAGGAAGCACACCTTAACCCTGACCCGTCTGGCTTCCAGGCTGCTCCTTGTTTGGGGAGAACGGTTGTCATGTGAGCCAGAGCTGACTCTGGTTCTGGGGCGTGCTCGGAGCAGTGGTTTGGGAAGCAAAGAGCTACTCGGAATGCATCCTCAGAGAAAATGCTGCCCTGCGCTGTTCACAAAAGCTGTGCGGTGTGTCCTGCCCGAGACTGGTCCTGACCCACAGCCTGTTGGCAAGAGGTCTCTGAAATCTGCTCCAGCGGGTGAAGCAGCCGCAGGAGGGGCTGGAGCCGAGGTGGGAGGTGATGCCAGGCTGGTGGGGGAGGGAACAGCATTCCCCCCTGCCCCCCTCGTGATGCCAGGGAGAAAGGACACGATGACAAGACGGGCTTATTGCTGCAGGGTGTTTTATTAAGCCCGGAGGGTTGAGAACCTGCACAAGATGCAGCCATTTTCCTCCTTCAGGGTTCAGTTACCCCTTTTGACAGCTGCCAGAGCCCTGATACCCGCTCCTTTTGCTGTCGTTGTCACTCAGCCATATCGCTGCCCCTTCACCGTGCCCGCTGATGGGCTTTGGACCTGGGGACAGGCTCTGTTGAGTTTACAGGTGGCTTGGGAACAGGATTCCTCTGACCAAAAGGGAAGCAGGAAAAAGAGCAGCTGGCCAGGTGGCTGGGGGCACCCTAGCAGATGGAGTGTTCGGTGCCAGGTCCGTGCTCCCCCGGGGGAAACCGGCTCAGCCTGGCGTCAGATTACAAGGGGCCTTCGCAGGTCAGAGCAGGAATATGCGGGAGGGAGGCGGCTTCCTCGTGCATGGCTGCTGTTTGCTCATGTCACGCAGCCTGACAGCTCATTTCGTTTGCATCCGCAGGTTTCCTGAACAGTGGTTTGATGACAGTTGCCCGGGTCCACATTGCATGGAAACATTCTGAACCTCCTCTGGGATCCCCTGTATCTAAGAATCATGACTGCTTTCTCAGACATTTAATAGGAATTCTTCCATACCTGCCCACCTCTTCTTATGAGCGGTAGCTATTACATCACACAGCTGCTACATGTAAAATCAGCAGGGAATTGAACCAAATAAAGAAAATAACTTCATGAACAAGAAAGCCCCCCCCTTGAGAAGCCCAGGGAATCTAATGTGAATATTGTAAGGGAAATTTAAGAATCTGCTACTGCTGTCTAGGGCTCTGGAAAAATATGAATTTCGTGGCGTGCGCAGAAACCTTACACAGAAATTGCCTGACAGCCCTCCGCCAATCTCTGACGAAACTTTGCCGGAGAGTTCTCACAGGGTCTCTGAGGGAGCAGAGTTTCTGAAATGCTGATTCCCTGTGTGAGGCTTAAAATCAGGACATCTTTGTCCAGCCCCTGCTATTAGCGTCTGCATTACGCTTTTAAAGATAGGGTTAGGGAAGTTTTGGGCAGTGAGCTTCCTCTGTGTAGACCTCTGAACCTATAGGATTCTTCTGGCTGGTTCTACAAATAGAGACTCAGTCCAGGCTGAGAGAAGATAGGTGAGGTGTAAATGACATTCATTTCTGCACACATGGACTTGTAATGGAAATTGTGAGGTTCAGGCCACTTCTCGAGTGGATTCTGGATGTTGCTGCTCTCCTGAAGCGGTGCCAGGGTGTGGAGGGGATGGAGGGAAGGTCACTGGATCTGTGAGCCACTTGACACCCAAGCCTCGGTCTGTTGTCCAGGGCAAATGGCAGCTTGTACCAGGGAAGGGAGGGGGCGGCTCCTTCACGTGTTTATCTGCCTGATAGACATTCACAGTGATAGGGTGAGTTTGAGTTCGGGTTTTTATTTGGGCTGATAAAAATCTTCCTGTTCCCTGACAAGCTGTTTGCGTGACAAGCCGTCCACAGGCTGTGGATGGGAGAAACCGTGGCATCATATAGCTGGGTGGCCAGGGGAGACTGCGGGCCTCCCCCCCGATCCACATCCCCATTTGTAGCGAGGGGCAGGCATTTGCTAAGAAGATAACTGTTGTTGGAGGGTTGACTTGGTCCTGCATTTGCAAGAGTAACAGCGTGTGACCCGTTTCCTGCCCCACAGCTGAAGATTTGGAATTGTCTAAATGAGACCCAATACTTGAGGGTGACCTCAGAGCTCCCCAGGTCACACACTTGGGTTCCTCTGCCCTTGTGGCTGGTTTCCCAGATGAGATGGCTGGTCAGTCCACTGGTTACAGCTTTGAATGGGGAGGGAGCACTGCCAGCTCCTGCTCTGGCTGTGGCTGAGCTCAACCAGAAGAACTATGGAAGGAGGTCCTTTTATTCCAGCCTTCCAAACTGCAGCTCTCTACCTGGTGTCAGAGATGAGAACTGGCGTCATGTTCCCATGGGTTTATCTGAAAGTCTGAAAGTACATTGTACTCGTGATGCCTTGCCAGATTTGCACAGGTGTTTAACAGGTGTCAAAGCATTAGCATTTTCTGCTCCAAGAAAAACTCCATCATCTTTTTTTATGTGGTCTTAGGGTAGGTAGTTCATTTTGTAGTTTCTTCTATACAGCAGCCAGAGTCAGAATATAATCAGACCTCCAATCCCAGCCATAGTGGAATAGTAAGTATTGGATTTACTCTTTTTCCAACAATTTTGATACTGGGCGAAACATATGAAGCAACTGTTTTCGGGAATGGAACAACGTTCAGTGGTCTGTGATCCAAATGGAAGCGTGTGAGGCAAGTTCCACATCCATCCTGGCTTTCTGTGGGGGAGTGCCTTCAAAACCAAGACACAGGGGAGCAGAGACCAACAGAGAGATAGACAGAGGAAACAGAGGTCAGAATTTGGGGGTGCTGAGGCAGCAGGAATTTGTGGGGCACAGTGTACTGGAGACGAGTTTCTGAAATCTTCAGAGTGGTCGCCTCGTCTTGCATAATACTAAGTTGTGTTTACACAGGACAAGGCTCCTTGAGGCTCAGAAAAGAACAAAGACTAAGGAGCAAGTAGTGAGCTAAACAAAGATTCTGGAGGTCACACAGTGCTGGGAGACATAGAGTTCTAACCTGCCAGAGTGAGGAACACTTACTGAACAACTGGGGCCACAGAAAGGCCACACCTTAGGAATAGGGTTTCTTTAATCTGGAATAAGGACCACGTTAAACCCACAATAACAAGACCTAAAAACAAACCTCATTAGGATCAGGATGATATGCCAGTCAGCTAACTGTCTACCAGAATAAAACTCAACACTATTTAAACAAAGTGTTATCTACAATATCCAGCATACAATAAAAACATCACTAGACATGTAAACAGTGTGACCAGTAACAAAGAGGAAAAGGTCATTAGATACACACCCATAGAAACACAATGAACAAGCAGATAGGAATTTCAGTAGAGAAATGGAAATTTAAGAAACAACCAAATAGAAATTCTACAACTGAAAAATACAGTATCTGAAATGAAAAATTCACTAGATGATTCAACAGCAGTTTGGGCACTATAGAAGAAAATATCAGTAAACGTGAAGGTAGAGCAATAGAAACCATTCAAACTGAAGAACAGAATAAAAACAAAAATTGAAAAAAATGAACAGAGCCTCAATGTCATGTGAGAGATAATATCAAGTAGTCTAACGTATGTGTAATTGGAGTTCTAGAAGGAGAAAGATTGGGGCAGAAAAACATTTGAGGAAATTTCCTCAAATTTGATGAAAAAAATCTCAACATACAGATTTTAGAATTTCAAGTAACCCAAGCAGGGTAAATCCAGAGAAAACCACACCTAGGCTCACCAAAATTAGATTGCTGAAAAAAAAAAAGATGAAAAGTAGCCAGAAGAAAAAAGATACACAGTTGACCCTTAAACAACATGAGCTTGAACTGTGTGGGTCCATTTATACACTGATATTTTTTAATAGTAAATACTACGTACATGGCCCATGACTGGTTGAATCTGTGGATACGGAGGAGCCATGGATATGGAAGGCTGACTCTAAGTTTTACACAGATGAACCCCCATGTTGTTCAGGGGTCAACTGTGTTACATATAGGGTGACACAAACAAGGATACAGTTGACTTCTTACCAAAAGCAATGCAAACTAGAGGACATGGAATGCCAACTTCAAAGTTCTGAAAAAAAATTATCTTTCAAAAATAAATGTGAAACAAAGACATTTTCAGATTGACAACAGTTGAGAAAAATTGTTCCCTGCAGACTTACAATGCAGGAGTCATTAAAGGAAAGTCTTCAACCTGGAGGGAAATGCCACCAGATGGAATATAGATGTATATAAAGGAATGAAAGGTGCCAGAAATGGGAACTATGTGGTAAATATAAAAGAACTTGTTTTCCCAGTTTAAAATTTATTTAAAAGACAATTGATGGTTTACTCTATGACATAAATCACAGAAAGATACTTTTTGACCCACCTCCTAGACAAATGGAAATAAAAACAAAAATAAACAAATGGGACCTAATGAAACTTCAAAGCTTTTGCACAGCAAAGGAAACCATAAACAAGATGAAAAGACAACCCTCAGAATGGGAGAAAATATTTGCCAAAGAAGCAACAGACAAAGGATTAATCTCCAAAATACACAAGCAGCTCATGCAGCTCAATATCAAAAAAACAAACGACCCAATCCAAAAATGGGCAGAAGACCTAAATAGACATTTCTCCAAAGAAGATATACAGATTGCCAACAAACACACGAAAAGATGCTCAACGTCACTAATTATTAGAGAAAAGCAAATCAAAACCACAATGAGGTATCACCGCACACCCTTCAGAATGGCCATCATCAAAAAAATCTACAAACAATAAATGCTGGAGAGGCTGTGGAGAAAAGGGAACCGTCTTGCACTCTTGGTGGGAATGTAAATTGATACAGCCACTATGGAGAACAGTATGGGGGTTCCTTAAAAAACTAAAAATAGAACTACCATGTGACCCAGCAATCCCACTACTGGGCATATACCCTGAGAAAACCATAATTCAAAAAGAGTCATGTACCAAAATGTTCATTGCAGCTCTATTTACAATAGCCAGGACATGGAAGCAACCTAAGTGTCCATCGACAGATGAATGGATAAAGAAGATGTGGCACATATATACAATGGAATATTACTCAGCCATAAAAAGAAACGAAATTGAGTTATTTGTAATGAGTTGGATGGACCCAGAGTCTGTCATATAGAGTGAAGTAAGTCAGAAAGAGAAAAACAAATAAATACCGTATGCTAACACATATATATGGAATCTAAAAAAAGAAAGGGTTCTGCAGAACCTAGGGGCAGGACAGGAATAAAGACGCAGACGTAGAGAATGGACTTGAGGACATGGACATGGAGAGGAGGAAGGCTAAGCTGGGACGAAGTGAGAGAGTAGCACTGACATATATACACTATCAAATGTAAACTAGATAGCTAGTGGGAAGCAGCTGCATAGCACAGGGAGATCAGCTCGGTGCCTTGTGACCACCTAGAGGGGTGGGATAGGGACGGTGGGAGGGAGACACAAGAGGGAGGGGATATGGGGATATATGTATATGTATAGCTGATTCACTTTGTTATTCAGCAGAAACTAACACAACATTGTAAAGCAGTTATATTCCAATAAAGATGTTAAAAAGAAAAAAAGACAATTGATGGTTTAAAGCAAAAATAATAGCAGTTTCACTGAGGAGTTTCTAATACATGTAACAGTAAAAAGTATCACAAAAGAGAAGAGGAGGGTAAATGAAAGAATACAGACAAGAAATAGAGAAAAACCAGTAAAAACAAAAGTTGGTTCTATAAAAGATGAATGAAATCGATAAACTCCTAAGAAGAACATTCAAGAAAAAAAGAGGGAACCAAATTGCCAATATCAGAAATGAAAGAGGGCCTATTAGTATACATCTTACAGATATTAAGAGGTTAATAATGGAGTATTAAGAACTACTTCATGTCAATAAGTTCAGAAAAAAATTAGATGAAATGGACATAAATTCCTCGGAAGACACAAATTATCAAAATTAACACCAGAAGAAAGTGACAATCTGAATAGCCCTGAATTTTAGTTTTTAAAAAAATAAAATTTGTAATTTAAAACTTGCCCGCAAAGAAAACGCCAGGCCAAATGGCTACAGTGGTGAATTTTAGGAAACGTTGAAGGAAGAGGTAGCACTAGTCTTATACAGATTCTTTCATAGAGGAAGAGGAAAGAGGAAAGACTTCTCAAATTTATGAGACCAGCATAACCACGATTTAGAAAAAGGAAAAGAAGTTACAGATCAGTATTTCTCATGAGCATAAGCACACAAGATATAGCAAAATACTAGCACATTGACTACAGCAATATTTAAAAAGAGTAACACCTCGTGACCGAATGGGGTTTATCCCAGGAATGCAAGGTTGGTTTACCATGTGAAACTCAATGAGTGTAATTCACCACATTCCTGAATAAAAAAGAAATATTACCTGTTTATTAGATGCAGAAAAAAAAAAAGCTTTTGACAAGTCTCACAGCCTATTTATCATTAAAAACTCTCAGCAAACTCAGAAGGAAAATTCCACAGTCTCTTAAAGGACAGCTTCCAGAAACCCACAGCTCAAGGCATTCTAAACTGTGAAACATGGAATGTCTGCCCCTCGATCAGGAAGAAGGCAAGGGAGCCTGCTTACAACACCGTACAGCCCAGCCCTGGAAGTCCAGTCAGTGCAAAAGGGGAGCAAGAAGAAATAAAAGGCAAGAAGGTTGGATGGAAAGGAAGAAGTGAAATTATCTTTGTTTGCAGAAGACCTAATTCTCAGTAATCTATGCAGATGCTACTAGAACTAATAAGTGAATTTAGCAAAGTCATAGGATACATGGTGAATATGCAAACATTGATATTTGTGTATACTAGCAAGATTAATTGGAAAATGAAACCTAAATGTATGTCATATTGTGCCAGCCCTCTGCTTGGAACCTGCCGATGGCTTTTTACTTCCCTCAGAATAAAATTCAACGTCTTGTCCATGTGCTACAAGGCCCTCCTTGCTGTGTACCCTCCTCCCCACCCAGCACCCAGCACCCAGCATGGCTCTGATCTCTCTTGATCCCTCTGCTTTGAGTTTGCTCCCCGGCCCCCCCGCCGGTGCCTGCAAGACTCTTCCCCTCCACATCCCCATGGCTCACCCCCTCACTTCCTTCAGGTCTCCGCTCAACTGTCAGCTTCTCGGAGAAGGCCTTCCCATCACCTGATATAAAATAGCACTTCCTTTACTGCGCTTTGGTTTTTTTTTTTTTTTTTTTTTTTTTTTTTGCAGTACGTGGGCCTCTCCCTATTGTAGCCTCTCCCGTTGCCATGGCTCACGGGCCCAGCCGCTCCGCGGCATGTGAGATCTTCCCGGACCGGGACACGAACCCACGTCCCCTGCATCGGCAGGCGGACTCTCAACCACTGTGCCACCGGGGAAGCCCTGCGCTTTGGGTTTTAAAGCCCTCACCTCTACCGCATATTGGATACCTGTTTGTTTATTGTTTCTCTCCCCCTTAGAACATGAGAACAAGGACGCAGTCTTTTGTGGTTGTTCACGGCTGAATCTGCAGCGCCTACCACCGTGCCTGGAACTTAACGGTAGTCAGTAAATATTTGTTTTGTGAGTGCTCGAGAACAAAATGTAGTGCTGACAAGGACAAGGCCTGGGGGGAACCATACTGAAATGACATTGGTTGGTACGGTAGGCCCTTGAATTCACCTTGATCTGTTTTGAGAACCTGTGTAATTTTACTGTGAAAGCAACATTTCCGTTCAAAATTGTGATGTCGTGCGGAGTCCTGAAGCAGGACAGGGTGCATCTGCAGGGCACCTCTTGTTCGCATGGCACTCCATCATTTGCAGGGTGCTTTCCTGGGCATTGCCACACCGGATGACACAGGGCCCGGTGGTACAGTGGATAGGATGGGGAGATAGATTCACTTACCTGCCTACGGCCATGCAGACAAACTGAAGCCAGGAGTCTGGATTTCAATCCCATGTTCCTTTGCAGTGCGTCCCATGATGGGAATCAGGCCCTTTAGCAGAGTTAGAGGTCATTTGTGGACGAGGCTGCCCCTGGGGTCTGGTGTTCACGAGGATACGTGTTCTGCTATTTCAGTTCTACGCACGTGAGGCAGCAGGTGCAGGAAAAGAACTCTCCAGATTTTCGAGGTCTGTTTTGGAGGCAGGATCTGTGGGAAGAGAGACCAGGGCCAGCCCGACATCAGTCAGGCCTCAGATGTTTTCATTGTGTGTGTAAAAAGGCACAGGAAGGGCCCTGCCGGCCCTGGGGTGGAATGAGGGTCCCACAGACCCTCCTGAGAGTTCTGGAATGTGGGTCGGCTTCACCTTGCAAGGAGGAGAGGCCTGGAGGGGCCTGTGGGTGTGAGCAAGTCCACTGGGGCCCCACTCTTGTCACATATGCCACCTTGAGCTGTGGGAGAGGGGCAGTGGGGAGAAATAAAGGTGGACCTTTTCTGCTCTGATTGAAATTTGTGTCAGTAAACACGGCAGATGAAAGGCTGGGCATCCATGTGCCGTATCCCACTGTATCCTCAAAATGGACCAGAAAAATGCCTTCTCCACCTTCCCAGATGAAGAGGCAGGCAGAAAAGGATCTTGTGGGTTTCCCAAGGTTATTCCCGTGGTAGGTGGCACGTCTGGGGCAAGGCCCCAGGTCTTGGGCTTGAACTCCAAGTCAGGTGCTATCCGGGGGACTTCCCTGGTGGTCCGGTGGTTGACTCCGTGCTTCCGCTGCAGGGGGCACAGGTTCCATGCCTGGTCGGGGAACTAGTAATAATTTAAAAATTGCTCTCCGGGAGGAGGCTCCTGCCAGGAGGCCGTGTGGGTTGAACAAATGTCCACGGGGAGTGAGTGGAACAGAGAGCAGCGTGTGGTGACTGTGATACTGTAATCATGCAGGGGCGGCTTCCCGTGGACCGTTCCCAGGAAGAGCGTGAATGAGGGGGGACCTAAGCGAGGACAGGGCTAAAAGGAACTCACGCGGGTGCGTGTGAAGGAGCGGGTGCATCAGTTCATCCTCTTTTGCATTTGGTACCTGCCTTCTCGGCGGCCCCTCACTTTGTATAACTCTCTCTCTCGGGGATTGTTTTACCCGTGCTCACCCGGTTTGAGGCTCTGGCTCCACCGCGAGGCTGCCAGGAGCTCAGGGTATCGCTGGAAGCGGGATGAGGGCAGCTCCGGGGGCTCTGTTTTGCAGATGTCATTCCGGGCGCCAGAGACCGGACAAAGTGAGCACCACGTGGACAGAGGGCTAGGAAAGCGGGACTGATGGTTGCAGCAGCATTTCTAATCTCAGGACCGCACACCTGTGTGTGTGCCTAGGGATAATGCCGGAAGGACTTATTTTTCCTAACTCAGTGACGTATCAGAAATAAAACTTACTACTGAGATCCACTTGCAGAACAACTGCAGGGTGAGGCGTGTTAAGAAGCCTTAGCTCATTCTCAGCATTCGGAGTTAATGAGAATGCAAATGTTTTTCATCATGGTATATTGTTGCTTTAGGAAAAAAAGAAAAACTGTCCCTTGATTTAAGTGTTTGCAGTGGTTTAAACTTGTCTCTCGTCCATGTGCCTGCAGAGCTGTGGCCTCTTCCCGCAGGTGGAATTGTTTGACTCAGTGAAGCCCGAGGACTCCTTTATTTTTTTCCCAGATGGGATTTTTTTAAAAAATAGGGGGGTAAACAAAATGGATTTATAATCAGGGAATTCTGAACAGTGACGTGGCCCGAGGTGGGCATTTGGCGGGTTCGGGAAAGCTGGTCCCTCAGCTGCCCGATGGTGGCCAGGTGCCCTCGGCCACAGCACTAACTGCTCCTTTGTCCTGGCACTGGGTCTGCAGGCCCTGGGGTGGGTGAGGCAGGAGTGAGCGCCTCTGCTCCAGGCCACCTGGACTCAGGGTGGATTCAGGGTGCTGGCTCTACCGGTCTCCACGAGGGCCAGGGGCACAGAGGGAAGGGTGCCCACTCGGCTTCCCAAGGGGGCCCACCGCTAGACTGTCTCTTCTGTGACTCAGGACTTGAAGTAGAGACAGAAGGATTTCTTGCAGATTGGGGGCCCTGTGGTCTGATGTGTGGTCCCATCACACAGATAAGCATCCCGGGTGAGATGCTCAGTGGATGTGACATCAGCCTGTGGCCCCCTGCGCCGGGGTGCTGGTGCTATGTCAGGACCCCCAGGCCACCTGTGCTGGTCCCCCTGGAACGTCTGCTGTGCTCCCCAGGGCTCTGGGCTCAGGAGGGAGGGAGCCCTGGGATGGTGCTTTCTCCCATTCCCTGTGTGCCGTATATATAGGATCAGGGCTCCCCGAGCATTGGGGACGGACAGACCTTTGGTGGGAAGGCTGCTTCCTGTCGCTTGTGGGAACCCAAACTGGAAATCCTTTTGCATGGCGCTGGCCACCTTCCCGCTGCAGCAGAGGCTCCAGGGCCTGATGAGGCCCCAAACGGTCACTGTTTATTAACCTTTCCCTGGCCAGGTCCTGTGCCAGCATAGCTTCATTTAGTTCTCAGCAGCCCTGCAAAGAGGTATGGTCCCATTTCACAGATGAGGGAGTGAAGAGAGGCCACCAGGGGTCACAGGACTTGCCCTAGATCACCTTGCTCTAAGTGGCGGAGCCCCTTGCTTTGAACACCCTTCCCCCTGCCCTTTACCGCTTCATTTGTTTGTTTGAATATTTATTTATTTACTTAGGCTGCACCGGGTCTTAGTTGCGGCATGCGGGATGTTTTTTTTTTTTTTGGAGTTGCAGCACGCAGACTTCTTAGTTAATGCATGCGGGATATCGTTCCCTGACCAGGGATCAAAGCTGGGCCCCCTACATTGGGAGCACGGAGTCTTACCCACTGGACCACCAGGCAAGTCCCTACCCCCTTTACTTGTTGAATCACTTCCTGTCCTAAGGAAGGCGGGGGGCTCAGTCTTCCTTCCGGTGGAACTTAATTCACCCTCTGACTGCCACCCTCACTGAAGGTGGAGCTGGAGGACCCGCTCCTTCTCAGATGAGGAGGTGCTGTCTGGGCACCACCGGCCCTGAACCCAGGCCGTCTCTGGTTATTTCCTGTGGCTGGGTTGCTCTGCCCCATGAGGCTCTGGGAAGAGGCTCAGATCTCCCCCTGGCCGGGCTCGGGCCCTCACATCGTTTTGGGACGCAGATCAGGATGGGACGGCTCTGTGTGATTCTCTCGGGAGGCCTGCCCTCCTCTGCTTTATTAAGCAGCCCACCGTCCCCACCCTGTACACCTGCGCAGTTGACGGGCCCTGAGTCCTACCTCTGCCTTTTTTCTCTCCTGTTCCTCAGCCCCCTTTGGAAAGCTGGGAGCGGGGTGGGGGGGGCCACTGGGGGAATCATTGCTGGGCAGGTTTAGGAGCCTGGCTCTGGCCTCAGGGGCCACCAGGGCACCCACACCTGGAGCCTCTAGTCCCTCCCTGTGACTCCCATTGGGCCGAGATTTCCCAAACACACATCCGGGGTCTCGCCCTCAGGCCCTCCATTATCAGGCAGCACCAGCCTTTCAGCCTTTTTCCCCTCATTTCCTCCTTCGCCACGTTTTCCCCTCCAGTCCGTTCGGGCCAGTCTGTCAGCTGACGCCTTGCCTTTGCTACCGCTACACTGCGCTTGGGGGCATCCCCTCCTGCTAGGCCACCCGCCCTGTCCCTTCACCTGGACGTCCCCTCCCTCCCTGCCCTTCAGAGCTTGGCTGTGGTCCCCGCATCCCAGCATCCTCCCCGGGCCTCCAAACCCAGAGTGTTGGCAGCCTCTGGACCGTCCATTTGGCGCCTGCCCACGTTCTGCCTCAAGGATGTGATTTCCTTCTCGTGTGGACTCGTGTAACTTCTCATGTCTGTCCGACTCACTCGCGAAACTACAAGGTTATATGAGGACCCTCGTCCTGTAGATTTTTGTCGTTTTTAGGTGCTGATTACATATTAAAAAATTTTTTTAAGTTGAAGTATAGTTATTTACAATATCGTGTTAGCGTCAGGAGTGGAGTATTCAGCAGTCCAGCATTTTGCAGGTTGTATCCCATTATGGGTTATTACAACAGATGGGGTGCAATTCCCTGTGCTATATGGTAAATCCTTGTTGCTCATTAAATATTTGTCAGTGGGAAAGAAAGGATTAATGGCTTGAGGTTACGTGACCTTGTCTCATCCCTCTGTGTTGCCTGGTGGCCATCGATGGACCCTTGGCCGCTTCTTGCCACTGGACCGTCAGGCTGTGTGGGGAGGAGTGGCCGAGTGGCCTCTTGCTAGGACTGGGATCCGGGCGGAGCGGGCTGGCTCCCGTGGCAGCAGGTGACTGTCATGTTCAGGGGCTGCCACCTCTCATGCCCACAGGGCCCCCCTCCCGCCGAGCTTGGGGCTGTCAGAGCGGTGCTTCCAGCATCTCGGCCTTGTGGAGGCCAGGCAGCCGGGAATTGACTGGGGCCTTTGTAGTCACCACAGAGGAGCCGTTCATCGTGCCTCCTCTCTGGATTTCAGTCTCTGTCTTCCTCTTTTTGGAAAAATCACACCCTTTCCGGCAGAAATCGGTGCATCCTTCTGCTTAAGAAAACAACAGCCGGTCTCGTGGGAACGGGCCTGGGCTGCCCTCGTGTCCCCTGAGCACGGTGGCGGTGTTTCCGTTGCCCTCGGCCTTTTTGGTCCTCCGTGGCAGGCCACGAGGCCTCCGTCCACGCGTCCTTTAAGGCTCCGTGCCGTGTTGCCCTGGGCCCAGGGTGCACCCGCTCTGGCGGGGTAAGAGGGCTCAAGGTGTGCCCTTGCCTGACCGAGAGCCGGGACGGCTGGCTGGCCATTCTGGACCCCCCCCCCCTTTCCTAAACGTGGTGACGTTTGTCACCTGGTCCCACGTCGGCACTCATCAGGTGACACCATGCTCTGGTGCTTTTACTGTGGGCACATATTCTCTGCCCCCTGACCTTAGGGAAGTGAGGACTCTGATCTCTCTCAGACACCCCCCTCCCCACCCCGTCTTGCCTACCACGTTGACTTGCTCATGGCCCTTTAAATGAGCCCTGACTGTTGACTGTTGTTTCTTTTTTTGGTGTGGAAAAAAAAGCAGTAAAACTCTACATGCCAGCCGAATGACCAGCAGAGAGTTTTCCTTCAGCGGATCCCATAGCCTTTGTATCTGGATGTAACCCCTCAGGCAATCAACTCTTGTTCAGTTACGTGCGGATTCACCCTTTCCGGGCTGATACGTGACAAACAGTAAATCCCACATCAGCCTCCCCAGCTGCTCAGCCGGCTTTGGGGCCCCCTGACCCACCCCATTGATGATGAAAGCCTGGGGGGCTGTGATTTTAATGGAACCTCAGCAAGCCGCAGTGAGGGAAGAAAGCTGCCTGAAGGAACCCTCACAGTGGCCTCCACGGTTTGGGCATCGCCTGGAACTCGCCCCTCCCCACGAGGGCAGGGGGTTCAGCACCTCTGTTCCCAGTGCCGTGAGCGTGCCATCCCGAGTTGCCTTGTAGCTCAAAAGTCTACGGCGAGCTGAGTGCGGGATTGCTCTGCGCCCCTCCTCTCTTAGTTTTATGAGAATGGTAAGGAAAAGCAACAGCTAAGGCTTAACTGTATCTCCCAAGTTAGGCTTTTGAGGGATTATAGGTTAATTTTTCTTTTTTTCATGGGGTTAACATGGAGCATCCCTACTTTAGGAGTTAAACATGACTTCCCCCCGCAGAGTTATACCAAACGGAAACTTCAGGGCTGCAGTGTTCTCTAATCTATTTCAGCAAGAGGCGCTGATTTACTGCGCACCCCATATGATGAATTTGGTTTGCTGCTACCAGAGCCCCTGTGACAAAGATGATTTCTGTGGCATCCGTGTCAGAGAAAAGTATCCACATAGGTGATAAAAGGAGCAAAGCAAATGCATGTTTGCAACGCTGTCAGTGCTTTGTGTTTAATACCAGAAGGGTAAAAGGAACAAACTATGGGTACACGCAGCAGCTTGGATGAATCTCAGAATCATCATGCTTAGCGAAAGAAGCCAGCCTCAAAATGTTACATACTGTGCCATTCCATTTTTGTGACATTCTCGAAAAGACAGGACCACAGTGGCGGAGAGCAGATCAGTGGTTGCCAGGGGAGGGGGGAGGGGAGGATAACGGAGAGGCGCTGGGGAGGGTTTGTGGGGGGCGATGGAACAATTCTGTGTCCTGGCAGTGGGTGGCTACGTGAATCTAGGCATGTGTCACAACTCATGGGACTGTGCACCAAAAACAAGTCACGTTTACTGGATGAGAATTTAAAAATAAAATAATTCCTGAAGGGTGAGGAGTGCTTGAGTGGTTCAGTCCCTGAGGACAGGTTCAGGTCCCCTCCTCTCCTGAAGTAACAACATCTGTGCTGAGAGGTTTAGAAAGATCCCCAACCCAGGCTCACTCTCATGTCGCAAGTGTCCTTCCGCTGACGGTTGTCAGGACGTGTCCAAGGTTACGATCTGGTTTTCTTTGTTGTATAGAGGGTCATGGAGTTTGCATCTCTGCTCCAGACTTGCCCCTTAGAATATACGTAGGATGCAGATTAGGGTGATTTTTTTTTTTTTTTTTTTTTTTTTTTGCCACTCTCAAGATTTCCTTTTGTGTGTTTATATGATTATAAGTGTTTCTATGAAATTGATAAACTTGGAACAACGATTCCTTTTCAGCTGTTAATTTATTCCCTTGAAGTGGTTTCTCCTCTGGAGACATGTCCAGAACTGTGAACCATCTTCACTTCTCTCTCAAAGCCCAGTCTCCGGCCTCAGGAGTGGACTCCACTGCCCACTCACCTGCCTGGATCTGAACCCGGGGTCCATCCTCGTCATCTCTCCCCAGCCCTTCTTTAGGCACCGTGTCTCGAGACTCTTGTCTCCTAAATAAGCTCTCAAACGGGCCCATTTCCTCTCCACCCCATGCCGCCACGGCAGCTCTACCTTTTAGCCAGAGAGCTCTTTCTGATATTCAGATTGGTTCAGCTCGTTCTCCTGCTGAACGTCTTGTCAGGCTCTTATTATCTTTAGAATGGGGTCCAAACGCTTCCACATGGCTTCATATCTACCCTCGAACCCCCTGGTTTCCCTCTGCCTGCTTCTCTAGCTCCGTCTCCGTGCCCACCCCCAATCCGACGCTCCATGTCTTATTACCGTGTGCCCTTGCAGAATGCTACTCCCTGTACCTGGAACCGCGCCCCCAACCCCTGACCGCGCACAGTGTTTTCCGCAACCTACGTGCCACTTTCTTCTGGGCTTTCTTCGTCCCTCCCTCCTGGCCCAAGAGTTGCCCGTTCTTCTGTCCTGGCCCCTGACACGCTGTATCATCACTGCCCCCGGATCTCTGCAGACGGCGTTCCCCCCTGTGTTGTCACTGTCGTGTCCTGGGCACCGAGCACAGTGCCTCGAGTTAGAAAGTGCTGGGGGAAGATGTCATGATGAAGGGACAGAGTCATCTGTAAAATCCCAGAGCCAGCGTCCAGCAGGAGTGTCATGGCCTCAAGGCGCCAGTCCCTGCCTTCTGCTTTGCCTACAGTCCGGTCCGGGAAATAATAACCTTTTAAACACTTGAATAAGAATTGTGTGAAACCATGCAACATGGACTCCAAATGCCACTGAGGGAGAGGACGGGAGCTGGGGCGGCTGGGGCTGTTGGAGAAGCTTCACAGCACTCCTCTTGCGTTACGTCACAAGTCTGCCGCTTCTTCACACCATACGGGTTTTCTCCCTTCTCGACACTCTACAGGTTGCCGCCCACTCACCAAAGGTGAGCCACTAGGGCCCACCCGAGTCACTCCCTCCGTGGGTGACGTCGGGTAGCCCCGAGGGTTTTGTCACATTCCAGGGGAAATCTCATCTACTGCTGCGCCGCGTGGCCACTCTGCCATCGTCAGTCTCCTCCACGTGACTCTCACGTGATGTGCTGGTGTTGTCCCTTCTCTGCCCTATTTAACTTTGAAACACGTCCCAACTCGGCCTCTCCTGAGCTGTCCCTTCCCCTGCAGCACGGTCCTGCGGGCAGACTGTTTCCAGAGGTGTGCGTGGGGGGGGGGGTGTCTTCTCCCTCCTCCTCTTTCCAACCCCCCTCTGGTTCCAAGGACCAGAACCTGCTGTATAGGACAGGGAACTCCACTCGGTCCCCTAAATGGGAAGGAAATCCAAAAAAGAGGGGATCTGTGTATACGTAGAGCTGATTCACTTTGCTGTACAGCAGAAGCTAACACAGCATTGTAAAGCAACTCTACTCCAATTAAAATGAATAATAATCATTTTAAAAGATGGCTTTCTACTTGGAAAACACGGTGTCTTGAGTCCACGTCTGGGCACAGGTGTTGCTGACTGGACCCTAAGATGGGTCTGAAGGCGGTGGGCACGTCCAGCTGTAGCTCAGAGCGCCTGTGTCCTGCTCACGTGCTCAGGCCCGAGACCCAGGGGGCTGGAGGGATGTGGGCTGGGTGACCCTGTGGTCCCCCCCCCGGCTAGGCAGGGGAGGGCTCTGCCTTGTGCCCAGGGCTGACTCGGCCACCTTTGAAGTCCAGCCAGCCTGGTCTTTGGGACCCTCGGGGACAGTTTGCCCTGCCTCCCACAGCCGTCCAGACCGCCACGAGGCCCCCAGAGCGCTGACGGGCTCTGCTGCTTCACAGCCCTGCCAGGTCCAAGGGCACCTACCTGTTCTTGTTTGAAGCCTTGTCTGATTTCCTGATTAAAGCAGACCTCCAGGAACGGGGAAGTCTCATGGTCTCGGCTTACGGGCACTGCCTGTGTGGCCCGGCCCTCGGTTTGTCCTGGCTTCCCACTGTCCAACAGATGTGGCACATGGACAAATCACTGGCTTTTCTGGGTCTGTTTCCTCGTCTCTCTAATGAGGGGTTTGCATGAGGTGAGTCTCTCCGGAACTTCGATTTAATAAAGTTACTATCCTGAGAGTTTGGGCCGGTAGGTGAGGCACACGTCCGCTTTCCTCCTTCCCTGGGTCCCAGTGAAATGAGAGACAATGAGGCGAAAAGAAGGAAGTCACAGTACCCTCAGCAGACCAGAAATGCAGAGGAATGCCTAGAAGGTAAAAACGGAATGGGTTGACAAGGAAAGCAGAGCAGAGGCCGAAGCAGCCCAAGACCCTGGAGAGACACGCGAGTGAGTTTTTCACGGAGCCCCGGGGAAGCCCCAAGCTCCACACGGTTAAACGCGAAGAATGAGAACTTATGTGGAACAAATGCCCCCCGTCACCCCCCGGGAGCCCCCACTGACACTTACTGCAGATCAGAGTAGCCCAGAACAGATCTTGCCTCCAGGATAAAACCGAGAGCGTTCTCTGAAGAAGGTGGGCAGTCTGCCTGGACAGGCTCCCGGCGGTGGTGCTGGGCTCTGACCGAGAATCATTGCACAGCCTGAGGTGACCTGAGACCTCAGAACAGACATGGAGGAGAATAAAAGAGGAGAGATGATGCTCTCCAGGAGTGAAAGACCTCACACGCTTTGCACCCAGGGTAAAGCTTTCTTATTTTCGGCAGCTGTGAGAGTCCCAGGCTGCCAGCCTGTCCCACTTACCCAGCTTCTCATCCAAATGAGAGGCCTGGGGGAAATATATTCTAGCCAAACTTCAGAATTCTAAGGGTAAGAAAAATATTGCTAAACTTCTGGAAAGAAACAGCAGGTTGCCAAAAAGAACAGAAATCAAACTGGCAGCAGACTTGTCGTCAGCACCAGTGGTGTTGTATCTGCCAGGTTGGGTGGAGATGATCTCCAATGTAGAATGCCACTCCTGCTACACTATTAGTCGAGTGTGAGGACCGATAGAGGTATTTGTGTGCCTGGAGGAGCTCAGAAGTACACCTTTACATCCCATATGGGGGAAAAAGAAGAATTCAGTCAAAGAGGTCTTCCAGACAAAGCAAAAAGACCAACACTCTAACAACAAAAACAGGGATTGCTTGGTGTACAAGAAACAGTGGCAGCCAGTGATCCAGAAGAAGGGAAGAAAGCTGGAGAAAAGTGGAAATGCTTTCACAGACCCTGACTCTTGCAGGTTCTCAGGTCCAGGGGAAATGTTTCCTCTCCAGTGGGCTGGCCATGCCCCTTGCTGTCCAGTGAGTGGTCCTGCAGCATGACGTCAGCCCTGCCAGTCCTGGCCGTGGGCTCCCACATCGTCCTCTGCTCACCAGGTGCTGCTGCTTCTACCTCTGCAGTGTTTCCAGCTCCCCTGCGAGGAGGAGGTGGTGGTGTTGGCACAATTAGGGGAGTGGAGGCGGGGTAGGGGAATAGCTGGGCGTGGTTTGGGCCCCATGAAAGGAGCAAGCCCATTGCTGCTTAGCCCGGGCCGCACTTTGGAGTCACCTGGGGAGCTTTAACACTGCCTGATACCCAGGCCCATTCCTGGCTGATTACATCAGAACCTCTGGGGATGGTGCCCAGGTGACTCTGCTGTGTAGTCCCTGGGAGTTCAGGTGAATCCAGGTGGACATGAGGACACAGAACCTTCTGCTGATGGCATGGGGCTTCCTCAGTAAAAGACAAGCTGTTCACACTGAGAAAGTCAGAAATAGACTTGGGAGACTTTTTTCTTTTTAATTATCTTTTCATTTACATGAGTAACTTAAAAAATCCTACAGTACAGTAACATAAAGAGTAGACAGCTATCATCCCTTCCCCAGAGATAAGCCATTGTGCGTCCCTCCAGATCTTTTCTGTACTTTTACACAATGGGATGTGAAAGTAGAGCTCCTCTGCACTCTGGACTGAGGACTGTTTTGTGGTGCTTCTGCGGCCCCTGTTTCCACAGTGTGGGGAAGGCAGGGGGCACCCAGGCCCCAGCCACCTCCTCGCCTGAGAGCTGGAACCGTAGATGGAGAGCAGTTCTTTGGGGATGTCATCAGCAAGTCCATTTCCTTCCCTGAACCTAGCCCCCTACCCTGTGCACCTGGAGGTTGTAGGAAGCACCTGGGAAGAGCCTCTCTGGATGGGTGGCACTCCTGCCAGGGCTACGGCCAGCGTGAGGGCTGCCCAAGTGGGACCTGGCCAAAGGGGTTCAGAGAGTATGTGGGCCTGCAGGGGGGAGGTGGGCCCAGATTACCTGGAGGGCCCTGCCCCCACTTGGACGGGGCCTGTCCTTGGGGGCCTTCGCCCAGCTACAGGCCAGGTGATAAGCCGGGCAGGTGTCCACACAGCTTCCCCCATGGGCCTCTGGGCCTCCGTTAGCCAGGGAGTAGAGACACTTTCTTGTGGAAAGGACGCTACCCTCAAGTCCACTGGACTGGACTGGAGTGTTTCGTGCCAGAAGAGATGGGCTATTCATCTACTATTTCAGAAAGGCCTGAAAAGCTATGGCTGACGTGCATGCAGGTGGCGGGAGCAGGTCCACAGAGCAAGTTTAGTAAGAATGTGAGGAAGGATGCGGATGGTTTCTGCTTCACTCTAAGGTGTCCAGCTTGGTCTGTAACCGGTTACATTTATTATACATATATATGTAATACGTTTATGTTAATAGATGAAAATGTATAACACACCTTGCATGTATACATACATATACACACATGCATATTGGAATTTACATTTTTTTGCAAAAATGAAGTCATACTATGTTTGCATATTTTTCTGCAGATCTTTATTGAAACGTCATAAGGTATTTTATAGACACTTCCAAGTCAGTAAATAGATCCACCTCATTTCTTTTAACCACTCTTTATTATCATAAATAGTTGGTTAACCATTCCCATGTCAAGGAGTGTTTATGAGATGACTGAATTTTTAATATAAGTCTGGCTTCAGGGAACATATTTGCTCATTTATCTGTATGTGTCTCTGAATATTTCTATAGAACAAATTCCCAGAAGTTAATTGCTGTGTCATGGGATGAATACATTTAAGATTTTGATAGAAACTGCCAAATGGCTGTCCAGAAAAGGTGTACCATTTTTAAACTACCAGCAGCATATGGGCATGCCCATTTCTCACACTCTGCCAGAGATGAATAGTATCTACCTTTTAAAATTTCCAGGAGCCTGATGGTTACGTTTGGTTATTAGTGGGGCTGACCATTTTTTATATGCTGACTGGCTGTTTCCTATCGTTTGAATTGTTTTTCCATATCCTTTGCCCACTTTTCAGTGAAATGTTTGCATTTTTCTTATTGCTTTATAAATCAAGGGTATATATTCCCATTCTTATATATATTGCATATGTTTTCCCCTAGCATGACTCATGTCTTCCATTTTATTGAAAGCTTTCACAGTATAGAAAAGGAAGAGATGAAATAAGAAGCCACCTACTTTAGGATTGAAAAAAAAAAAGGAAGGGGCTTATGACTCACAACTTTTCAAATAATGTTCAACTTTACCAATAAGAAAAAAAAAAGTTCCAGGAATCCCATTGTTATAACCGTACTAGATTGCTTTTGTTTTGCTTCTCCCCCTAATTTTAAAATACTTGAGATATACTTCACATATCCCCAAACGAGGTTGTGAACCACTGACAAAATCTAATTCCAGAACATTTTCATTGCCTCAAAAAGTAACTACAATCCGTTAGTTGTCTCCTTTAAACATTTGGTGTAATTCACCAGTGAAGCTGTCTGGGCCTGGGCTTTTCTTTGTGGAGGGTTTCAAAATTCCTAATTCAATCTCTTTAGTTGTAATAGGTCAATTAACAATGTCTTCTTGAGTCAGTTTTGGTAGTTTGTATCTTTCTAGGAATATGTCCATTTCACCTAGGTTATCTAGTTTGTCTGCATCCAATTGTTCATAGAATTACTTTATAATCATTTTTACTTATGTATGGTCAGTAGTGATGGCCCCTCTTTCATTCTTGATTTTAGTAATTTGAGTCTTTTCTCCTTTTCTCTTGGTTATGTAGTTCATCTAAAAGTTTGTCAATTTTGTTGATCTTTTCAAAGAACCAGCTTTTGGTTTTGTGATTTTCTCTGTTATTTTTCTGTTCTCAATTTCATTAATTTCTTCTCTAATCTTTATTATATTTTTCCTTCTGCTTGCTCTTAGTTTAGTTTGCTCTCTTTTAAATATCTTAAGGTGGAATGTTAGGCAAGTGATTTGAGTTTTTTCTTCCTTTTTAATATAGGCATTTATAGCTATAAATTTAGCTGCTTTAGCTGCATCCATAAGTTTTTCTTTTTATTGATTTCTAAATATTTCCTAATGTCTCTTGTGATTTTTTTTTTATTTGACCCATTGGTTACTTAGGAGTATGTTATTTAATTTCCACATATTTGTGAATTTCCCAAATTTCTTTCTTATTGATTTCTAATTTAATTCTGTTGTAGTTGGAAAACATACTTAGTATGATTTTAATCTTTTAAAATATATCAAGGATGTTTTATGGCCTAAGAAGTATTCTGTGTCTGTCAGGTCTAGTTGGCTTATCATGTTTTTCAAGTCTTCTATTTCCTTGTCGATCTTATGTCTAGTTGTTCTATAATTATTGAAATGGAGCATTGGAGACTTCAACTATTACTGCTTGTCTATTTCTTCCTTCAGTTCTGTTAGTTTTGCTGCATGTATTTTGGAGCTCTGTTATTAGGTGCATATACGTATGTAATTGTTAAATCTTCATTGATTGACACTATTATCAATATATAATTTCCCACTTTGTCCCTGGTGATTTTTGTTTTGAACTCTATTTTGTCTGATATGAATATGGCCACTCCAGCTGTGCTTTGGTTCGTTTGCATGCTATATCTTTTCTCCATCCTTTTACTTTCAACCTATTTGTGTCTTTGAATTTAAAGTGTATCTCTTGTAGAGAGCATATAGTTGGATCATTTTTTAATCCATTTCATCAGTCTCTCTCTTTTATTTGGAATGTCTAACCCATTTTCATTTAATGTAATTAGGTATAAGGTGGGATTTACATTAGCCATTTTGGTCTTCAGTTTCTGTGTGTATTAAGGCTTTTTCGTTTCTCTATTCCTCCATTACTGCCTCCTTTTGTGTTAAATAGAGTTTTCTAGTGTACCATTTAAATTCCCTTGTCATTTCTTTACCTTTTTGAGGATTTATTTTCTTTGTAGTTGCCCGTGGGGATTACAATTTTAACTTATAACAGTCTAGTTCAGATTAATACCAACTTAATTTCAATAGTATATTGAAAATTTGCTTTTATGACCCCATTTCCTCACCCCTTTTTAATGCTGTTATTGTCAGACAAATTCTATCTTCGTACACCATGTGCTCATTAGCACAGAGTTGTAGTTATTGCTTCATACAACTGTCTTTTAAATTAGGTAGAAGGGAAAAGGAGTTTACAAACAATAATACATTTATGCTGGTTTTTATGTTTACCTATGTAATTACTGGTACTCAATTTTTTCTTGTGGTTTTGAGTTACTGTCTAGTAACCTTTAGTATTTCTGGTAGGGCAGGTTTGCTAGTGACAATTTCTGTTTTTGTTTATCTGGGAATGTCTTAATTTGTCTTATTTTTTCCTTTGTTTTTTAGCAATTGAGGTGAAATTCATGTAACATAAAATTAACCATTTAAAGTGAAAAATTCAGTGGCATTTAGCACATTCACCACCTCTCTCTAGTTCCAAAACATTTTTATTTTCACTCCAAAAGGAAATTCTGTACCTGTTAAGCAGTTGTTCCCCATTGTTTCATTGTCGAAGAATAGTTTGCTGGGTCTAGTGTTCTTCATCCACAGTCTTTTGCTTTTAGCACTTTGAATAGTTCATCCCACTGCTTTCTGGCCTTGTGGGTTCTGATGAGAAATCAGCCATTAATCTTACTTGGGGGGACTTCCATGGTGGTCCAGTGGTTAAGACTTCTCCTTCCAATGCAGTGGGTGCGGGTTCGATCCCTAGTCAGAGAGCTAAGATCCCATGTGCCTCGCAGCCAAAAACCAAAACATAAAACAGAAGCAATATTGTAACAAATTCAATAAAGACTTTAAAAATAGTCCACATCAAAAAAAAAAAAATCTTAAAAAAAAATCTTATTGGGGATTCCCTTGTAGGGTATGAGTCCTTCCAAGATTTTCTCTTGTCTTTGACAATTTGATTGTGATGTGTCTCGGGGTGGATCTCTTTAAGTTTATCCTGCTTAGGGTTTGTTGAACTTCTTGTATGTGTAGATTAATGTTGTTCTCAAATTTTGGCAGTATTCAACTATTAGTTCTTTAAATATTCTTTCCGCACCATTCTCTCCTCTCCTTCTGAAATTCCCAATATGTATATGTTGGTGTGCTCAATGATGTTTATGTTTCTTCATAGTATCTCTTTCTGTTTCTCAGGCAGGCTAATCTCAATTGATGGGTCTTCAAGTTCGCCGAATCTTTCCATTTAAATCTGCTGTTGAGTCCCTCTAGTGATTTAAAAATTCTTCAGTTATTGTACTTTTCAACTCCAGAATTTCTATTTGGTTCTCTTTTATAATTTCTCTCTCTTTTTTCATGTTATGTATTTGGTGAGACATCATTCTCATACTTTACTTAATACGTGGTTTCTTGGTTTTTTGAATATATTTAAAATAGCTGATTTGAATTCTTTGTCAAGTAAGTCCAACAGCTGGCCTTCCTGTATATGGATCACACTTTTTGTTTCTTTGTATGTTTTGTAATTGTTTGTTGAACATTTAAAATATATAATGTGGTAGCTTTGGATATGGGATTCCCCCTGACTCCCCAGCATATGTTGTTGTTTGTTTTGACTTTTCTGAACTAATTCCATAAAGCCTGTATTTCTTATCATGTGTGGCCACTGAAGTCTCTGATTTGGTTGGCTTAGTAATCAGCTAGTGATTGGACAGAGACTTTCTTAGACATTAGGAATCAGCCGTCCTCCCAGTCTTTGCTGCGGGACTCTGTGTGCATGTTGAGGCACTCAGACAGGCAGTTGATAACTCTGTCTAAACCCTCACTTCCTACTTTCACAGAGCTTCAAGGTCAGCCAGAGGTGAGAGCCTAGGGGCTTCTCAGGTCGTTTCCTGAGTATGTGCATAGCCCTACATGTGGTCTTCTAGATTCCCAGGAATATGTTGGGTTTTTCTTTTAAGCATTTTAGTTAGTCAGTCATTTACCCCAACTGTTATCCACTTGCCTCAGTGAAGTTAAATATTTCCCTTTAGGGGAAAAAAGACTTTTCACACTGAGAGACCTCTAACTCAGGTCAGACTGGGCTTTCTCCCCTTGCAAGTGAGGTTTTCTGGGGAACCACTAAACAGGTTAAATAATGACAATTCTCTGGAAATGGAGCTTTGAAGACGTTCCAATCCAGTTCTTCCCCATCTGGTGACTGCCGGGCTACTCATTTACACAGTAATTGTGAAGCTGTTGGTTTTCAAGGCTCCCAAGGAGCTGGAGAGCCCAGGGTTGGAGTAAGGCAAGTTAAAATGCCACAACGTTCACTGTTTTTTACTGAGATTTAGCGGTGGAATACATGCCCCACAGAGTGCTAAAGCCTTTGGTTAATTTCTAGAGTTCTGACAAAGTTGATTCTAACCTTTTTTTTGGGGGGGGGCAGTTTTTTAATTGCTTTTATGGAGAAGAGATTTTTTTTGGAGGTCCTTATTGCTGATGTCATTTGGTTTTATCATTAAAAGTGTTTGGAATCATCATATTTGGTTAGCGAAGAGAGCTCAGTTTTGCTACTTATCCACTGTGTCCTGGGGCACGTTCAGAATCTGCCAGCCTCAGTTCTGTTGCTTGAAAAATGGTTGGTTGCCAAGCGAAAGCTCTAGTTTCTCCACCTCTGAGATTCTGAGCTTCTAAAGGCCACATTTTCATCTGCATTTTCAGTTCTTTCTTATGCAGCTTTACTGAGTTAATTTTTAAAAATTCTAACCGCACCTTGTCAGTCATATTTTTATGATAATTATTTCACTCTGAATTGTAAACGTTCTTCCAATAGCATCGTTATGGCTCTTGGCTGTTATTCATTCCTGTGGAGAAACTTCAAAAGTGCAGTTGCTGTGTATCTCACCATTAAAAGAGGGGGTTACTCCTCTCTCTGTCGTCCGCCCCCCTCCACCTTGGGTTAGCAGCTCCTCGGCATGAAGTAAAAGAAGAGGCCTTTAAAGGGCCCTGGTACAGGAAAGTGGTACCCAGGTCTGGAGGTTCGATGCCATAGCAACCGAGCCACACGTGTCACGCCCTTTTACAGTTGCTGATGAACTGACCCCAGCAGCAGATTTCAGCCCTTGTCTCAAATGTATCATCTTCGGAAACCACAGCCTCTGTGCTTGGGCTTCAGCTTCCTTATGATGCTACAGATGCCTAAATGCCACGGACACCCACCCCTCCCCACGCTCCTGCGCCTTTCGGTGCCGGGCGCCCTCTCCCTAACCCCCTTGTGCCCAGCTGAGTGGGCACTTGTTTTCAGGGTTGGAGGATGGGGCACAGCATCTGGCACCGCTCTCCGGAAAGCCCGGCTTCATCCTCCCATTTCTCAGGTGTCTGCAGGTGGGGACCAGATCGTCATCCACGCCTCCCTCTTTGCATTGACGTCTACCCCCTCATGCCCCCTGCTGGCCCACGTCTCCAGGTGGATGGGGCACCTGTGGGTCCGTGGCCCCCACCTCCCAGCACTGGCTGCTCCCCAGCCACAAAGCGTCTCCCGTGGGCACGCTGTTTCCACATCCCGGGGAGCTGGGGACGGGACCGCCAGAGCAGGCCTTGTGCGGAGGTGGTGTGTGTGTGTGGGGGCGCCATGTGCTGCATTCTGAGAGATGCCAAAAATAACGGTGAGCCAAGAGCCCTCCCGTTAGCTCCATGCGCCTCACGCGTTACATCATCTCATCCGGGCCTGCACGGCGGCCTGCACGGCAGGTCCTGTGCCCGGCGAGACACCGAGGCCTGGCTGGTGAGTGACAGCCAGGACTCCCGTGCAGAGAGCCACGCGGGGCTCTTCCTGTTCTACCCAGGCCAAGGCTCATCCCTCTACTTGGCGTAGAATTTTATCGCCTCTGGGTGGCCGCACAAGTTGTGCTTTGTGTTGGTGTACCAACGTGCTCCTTTCATGGTGGGGCGGGGGGGCCTGTGAGCGCGGCGGGCCTGCTGGGGGGCCGAGCCCCAGGCCGGACTCGCCACGTGCAGGTCTCAGGCCACCAGCGTAGGTGCCCAAGAAACCACTTGCCTTCCCGACAACTCAGCTTCGTTTGTGCTCTGAGCCCCCAGAGCACGGGGCCACCCGTCTGAATCTCAGCCGGTGTGGTGTTAACACCCTCCAGCCCTCGGCACCCAGTGGGTTGCACCTCGGTCCTGGCAGCCGGGCTGTGGTGCACGACGTCTGGGAGGGAGAAATGCTGCTGGCCTCGGTGCCGCTGGCCGCTCCATCAAGACCTCCATGCTCCCGCCTCTGCACCAGGTGCTCTGGGTTGGCTCCGTCCTCCCTCTGTGTGGCCCCTCTGAGTTTGGTGCGCTGCCCCACCCAGGCCTCCCCCGAAGCCCCGGAGTCATCCTGCGGCTCTGCTGCTGCTGGGGCTCAGGATGCCCGCGACACGTCTCAGTCTGGCTTTCCCGAACACCCCACAGCCCTTTTCACCCAAGGATCTTGCTCCCACGACCTGGTTCCACCTGGATCTGTCTCCCTCCAAAGCCCTAGCCCTTCATCCTTTGACAGATTGCTTGCCACCTACTGGAAGACGCAATCCCATGAGAGGACGCGGAGCACATACAGGGAATGGGGCGGAGCTCGGAGCTGGCTTATTCTGCTGATTACCGAGCTGTTCAGAGGTGACTCTGATACCGAGGGGTTGCACCTCCGCCCTGCGTAAATCTGCAGTGAACGTGCTCTCCCTTTACTGATACCCGCCTTTACGTGTGCCCCAGCCTGTCCTGGGTGCAGCTGTCCTGAAAGTATACCAAACCCCTTTGTCCTAAAGATCTAAAAACGGAACCAGACAAATTGTGTTCGGGTGGCTCCAGAGGGTTCAAATGGTTTGACATCACTCACACAGCCCCTGTTTGCTCAGGGAATTAATTAGTTGGGACTTTTTCTTTTGCAAATAAGGCTTGCGAAGGTTTGTTTGGTTTAAAAAAAAAAAAAAAGAAAGAAAGAAAAACAGAGAGATGGACTTTGTAGCTTAGGTAACTGGAAAATCTCTGGTAGCTGACTTCAGGAACAGCTGGATCCAGGACTCTCAACAGAGTCCCCAGGTGCATTGCTTTTCCCTTTCACCTTTTGGCGTTTCTTTCCTCTCTAAACTCACATCCTCCCAGACCCAACAGCAAAGAAATACTCTGTTTCAACAGTTCCATAAAAGCCCTGAGCCTCACTCCCCTTGGCCTGAAATGAGTCACATGCCTGTCCCTGAAACAACCACTCTTGCCAGGGAATGGAACTGCAGCGACCAGCTTGGGCCCGGGCCGTGTCTGTAGCTCCTGTCTTGGGCCACATCATGTATTCAGAGTCAAGCCTCGGTAGGTTCTTACCGAGTTCCTGGGCGCCTGGGCCTGGATGACTCAGTGACTCAAAGGAAAACCTTTTGTTACAGAAACTGTAGCATTGAAAGCAGAACAGAGTGCTTTAGAGCCATCACCCCTGCTGTACAGACCCTCCCCAGGGGCTGGACAGCATCCCATCCCTTCCCCCAGAACTCCAGTTGTCCAGCCCTTCTTCTTTTTTTTCTTTCTTATTTTGGCTGTGCTGGGTCTTCTTCATTGCGGCACGTGGGCTCTTCATTGCGGGCTTCTCTCTAGTTGTGGCACGTGGGCTCTCTAGTTGTGCGCCAGCTCTAGAGCGCGTGGGCTCAGTGGTTGTGGTGCGTGGGCTCCTCTCTAGTTGCGGTGCACGGGTTTAGTTGCCCTGTGGCGTGTGGGATTTTAGTTCCCCAACCAGGGATTGAACGTGCGTCCCCTGCATTGGAAGGCGGATTCTTAACCACTGGACCACCAGGGAAGCCCCTGTGCAGCCCTTCCGAGTGCAGCCGAGCTACGATCAGTGGGTGGATCTTCCTAGGCTGCCCCAAGCCTGTATTGTAAGAGGCACCTCTCAGGAGGGGACTGGATCCACGTGACGAGTCCTCTCTCCCCAGCCGATGACGCTGTGTGCCCGGCTCCCGCCACTAGATCACAGACCAGGACACGCTGGGGGCCACGAACGCTTGCACTGCCTGCACGGTGCGGGCACCAAGCTTGCAGCAGCTCCTTGTCCCTGTGGGTGAGCACTGTGTTTGTACCCCCCCAGGGAGTGTCCCTGCAGGTGCCCCAGCTGAAGGCTCACCTGCCGACGTGAGGGCCATGCTCAGAGGCGGAGAACTGCTGTTCTCCACTGTGGCTGCATTGGAAGTCACCCGGGACCCCCTGCCAGCAACTGGGCTGGGAGATGACCCGAGGATCAGGAGGTTTTCAAACCTCCCCAGGGGATTCGAATGAGCAACCAGGGTCTAGAGCCCTGGTTCTCAAACCTTCACATGCAACGGGATCACCCGGGGACCTTGATTGGGGGCAGATTCTGAGACATCGATCTGGGTGGAGCCCGAGAGGCTGCGCCTCTCACCAGCTCCGACGTGACGCTGAGGCTGCTGGGCCCCAGGCTGCACTCTGAGTGGCAGGGAACTGGCGTTCCATCCTTGAGGCCTCAGAGCATCCCCTGGCAGGCGGACACATCAGCCCAGGCCTGTGCGCACCATCAGACGCCGTCCCGCTGGGCGGCCTCTGGAGAAGGAGCCACAGGCTGCTCAGACGCAGTGCCCGCAGTAGCACCGACCGCCGTCCCGAGGCTGGGCTTCTGGGCAGCTGAGGCACAGGTGTCCCAGGGGCGGTCACCCTGTCAGCGCCTCAGGCCGTCAAGCAGAACACGCGGCAAGGTTTCTCCTCCGAGGGGGAGAGTCAGTAGGCCAGGGTCCTCCGAGGCCTGTTGCTCGGCGGTCGGCGTATCAGACTGGGCCACAGGGTAACCTGACGCACCTGCTCTAGAGCTCGGAGCCCTTCGCGACTGTGTCTGTCAGGCACCCAGGGCTGCCCTTCCGGGTCGCATCTGGCTGCAGCACCCTTGCCCCTGGGGAGAAATTGGACCGGGTGGAGATGGAAGAGGGCCCCTGGCTGGGCGGCCACCACCCCGGGGAACAAGGCGCCCGGCGGACAGGCGCGCTCGGCAACGGGAGTCCCGCGTCCCCGGGCTCCGCCCTCCGCCCCGCGCCTGTGCCGGTGCCTCGTGCTGCTGCCGGCTGCCACCTGGTGACGCTCCTCCTCCGGCGAACGACTCAGAGTGGCCTGGCTTGGATGAAATGCTCGTAATATCCAATGCAGCCAGCATTTAAAGAGTAAATGTCTATGAAGTATTTACAGCAGTTCTTGGCACTTGTGAGCTGCTGCCAGCATCATGCCGCGGCTTACTAGAAGGTAAAGTGTGAGAAATCCTCAGTGTCCTCAGTTGTTCACGGGATCCCGCCTGTCTACAGAGCCTGCCTTCCTCTGGCCACTCTCCTGTGCATCAGTCAACCTGGGACTTCACGGGTGCTCCCTTACTGACTCTAGTACCGTGCCCAGTGCTGTGTCCACTGATGGCCCCGGCCAGTCCAGGAGTACATGGTTTGTATGTTGTACTGTATTGATCACCGTGCACTTATTAAGCACCTGCTGCATACTCGGCTCCTTGGAATATACAGAAATAATCAAATTTATTGGCATTGTTCTCAAAGACTTTGCAGTCTGATTGAGGAGGCCAATTATGACCCATTAAACGCTAACTGGTGTGGGGCATCTATCTACGACGCCCCCCTCCCCATGGCAATATTGAAGAAAATGGGAACTTGGCTGCTTTTCTAAGGTCCTTAAAATACCAAGAGGCTGGAATAATTTGGAATATTAGATGTCCTCACTCTCCAAATGTGATGTCTCGGAATTACAAAATAGGAAGATATTTATGTCAAACCGAACCAGCCCACACATCTGAATCACACAGGAGCACTTCGTCAGAGCATCTCACCAAATGGCTCCAACGAAATCAACTATTTGAGAATGTTTATTTTCCTTGGGAGAAATGTAATAAAGCAAAAGACATTGTTACAAGTGATTTCTGCCCTTGGATTTTATAAGTGCAGGTGCTAAGGCTCACTCATTCATAAAATATTTCCCAGCATCCACTGTGTGTAGGTTATCAGGGCTACAGAGATGCAAAGAGCTTGCCTCTGCCCTTCATGAAGCTCAGACTCCAGGAAGGGGAATGTGTACACAGTGATGTGGGTGGGCAGGGGCTCAGAGGAAGGATGCAGGGTGCCCAGCAAGTGCAGAGATTTCTCAGGGTCAGGATGGGGCAAAGGCACTGAAGTGTGTGAGCGCGGCTCCCTCGGGAAGCAGGCGTGCAGCGTCAGGTATGGCTGCGTGGCGGGGGTGGGGTGGGGAGGGCGATGGCAGGAGGTGAGGTGGTGGCCAGGCCAGCCTGGAGGGACTTTCTGTGTTATTGCCATTGCCACTTCTTTTTTTCGGATCACAAACGGGCAGTGTACTGAGAGCTAGATTTTGAAAATGTATTTCCAGTATATGTTGTCCGCAGCTCAAACATGTCTTGTCCTCTGCTGGCTAACTAAAGCATCTTCATAGAAAAGGGAGTCTGGGCCAATTTTACAGACCTTTGTTTTTCTGAAGTACTCTAATAGACTGTCAGATATCAGAGTCCAAATCACTCATATCATGATTGAGGCAGAGGCCCAGAGAGGCAAGTGATTTGTCCCAAGTCACTCAGCTGGTTAGGAGCTAGTTAGTGGTAGGCAAGGCAAGAACCCAATTCTATAGATTTATTGCAATTTCTGTTCTAGCCAAGTGCTACTCCAGGCAACTGGCGGCAGCTGTCTGGAGTACGGTGTGGTGAGCAATTCTGAGAATGATGCTGTGGTTGATTACTGATGTCTGCCCAGGGCAGGTGATGGGAGAGTGGCAATACACATGCCCACTGTTGCCCTTCTGCCTTACCTCTCCTTACGGTGATGAAAATGAGGCAGCAGGGAAAGCTGCTCACCCATGCTGTCAGTGCTGTGAACACAGAGCTGCCTTTCCCACAGACTGGTCCTTCCTCAGCTCACAGTCTCAGGGCAAAAGCCAGTGTTTAGCAAGCAATGTCAACGGCTTGCAACAGAATGGAGAAAACGTGAAAAGCAATTTCACAGATCTGTGCTCTGCAGTGCATTTGTATTGTTTGTCTATACTATTTTTAAGTCAAAGTGAAAACAAAGTTAATACCCTTTTAGTTACTGAACTAGCCAGGCGATTTTAGGCCTATAAAGTCATTAAAATAACATCAACTGTGTTTTTGCTCAATTAAGAAAATAACGGCAAACAAGTCCATACATAGAATTTGTTTTCAGTAATTTTATAGTTTCCTCAAATCTCGCTAGGTCAGGGAGATCCCTGGAGCACCATGGCTTTTGCTCCCAAGTACAGGAAGCCAGTTTTGGGGGCTTGTGGCCTACCCAGGGTCCAGCTGGCTGATGGGTAATCTGGGAGTTGACCAAGAGGCAAGTGAGTGGGCAGGCAGGCCACATTTATGTGGTGACACACAGTGTCCTGCAGGCCCATGAGGCAAATCCTTGGCTGAAGTGTGCCTGCCCACCAGGGGTGAATGTGCGGTTTCATTAGCTGCCTGGTTTCTGTTTTTACTGAGTCCAAGCTCATACTGCTTGCTGCATGACAGGCCAGTAAATCAAGAGAGAAGTTGTTGCGGCAAAGAATAATGACTTTATTGGGAAAGCCAGCAGACCGAGAAGTTGGTGGACCAGTGTCCCAAAGAGCCATCTTCCCCGAGTTAGAATTCAGGCTTCTTTTATACTAAAAGGGGAGGGAGTGCAGCTGGTTGTTGCAGACTTCTTGGTGTCAGAAGCCTTTGTTCTTGCATCTTTTCACCGAGGTCAGGTCAGGATGTTTCTGTAAACCTTCAACAAGACAAATGGTATTCTCTGTTCTGCAACTTATTGTCTCTATATGAATGGAAAAGTGCTACACCTTTAAAGGTCAGAGCCTGGAGAATGGGCTGTCCTGTATATTTCAGGCTACAGGCAACATTCCTGTAGCAAAAGCAATCGAATACAGAGGTTAAAATAAAAGAAACAGATCCAGTATGGAGGCAGCTTTGTTCTTTGCTCTTACACTGTCATGTTTAATTTTTTTTTTTTTTTTTATAAATGCAGACACTGGCTCTGTGTGGCACCTCTTTATTTCTGTCCTCAGTTGCAGCATGTTATTGCCCAGTGATCCCTGATGTCATGTGTGTCTGTGCGTTAGTCCTCAGGCCGCAAGGTTCTCCAGCACAGTTATGCCAGATGCCCACCGGCTCACTCTCCCAGCTCTACTACTCTCTCTCCTGCTCCCTCCCTGCCAGCTGGGACCTTCCCCTCTTCCCTCCCTCACAGATAGCGGGGACCTGCCTTCTCACACCCGCATCCCTTGAGTTGGGAGGGTGGCTGGCCCCATGTGGCCCGAGGTGGAGAGACTTCTGCCCAGCAGTACGTGCAGAATTCCTGCTGACTCTCAGCTAGGGTGCTGCCCTTCTATGTTTTTGTCTCTTTTGTGTTTCCATAGAGTTGCTTTTAACTGGGAAGAACTGTGAAAAACTGTCAATGTGGCAATTTGACCTACAGTTGTTCTTTCCATTTTGGGGGGCGGGGAGGGGGGTTGGTTAAATACCACCAGTATAACTCATGATGGCCACTGTGTTCTTTATAATGTCTCTTTGGGATACTAAGCAAGTAAAGGCCACCTAGGTGACAGGTGCCGCCAGCAAAGGTTAACTCTGAACAACACACAGCAGAGAGAAGACTTAAAGTTCTCTCACTCTTTCCTGACCCTTGTAAGTAGCCACTCTAAGTAACTGAAGTGCTCCCTTGGGCTCTGGGGGCCTAATGGTTTGGTTTGATTGCCTTTGCAGCTGGAAAGGATCGTGGCTAGTGAACCCATCTCTTCTACGGGTGTTTAAGCAGTTCAGAATGTTACAGGAGAAAAAAGCACATCGTGATGTTTTTGAAATCCCAGGAGTGAGTGAGGAAGGGCTACTCGCAGAGGCATGCGTGGGCCAAGTGGCATGAGGTGTGGGGGTCTCCCCGCCCTGATTCCTGACGGAGACCCTGTTCTGCATCTCTCCTCCACCCAAGCCCTTTCAGCTCAGGGGACGGTTCCGGCCCGGGGGCCAGAGCACAGCGGGCTGGTCCTGAGTGGGTAGGGTGGGGTGTTGGGATGGGGGTGTGAGAGGGTCGTCAGAGGTAGTGGAGCCACGAGGGGACGCCGCGTCCTGGCAGCGAAGCCGGGTCCTGACCCTGCTGAGATCCTGCCCTGTGGCCAGAGCAGGGCAGAAACTTACGCTTGGAATCTGCGCGGGCGCTGGCACCCGGCCACTCCTCAGGTTTACCAGGTTAGGAAACCGAGCCTTAGAGAGGAACAGGAACTTAAAATGCTAAGTTCCTCAGTCCTAAGTCCCAGCCTGTTTACCACATACTGCTTTGGTCTTTAAAAGAAACTATTGGAGCGTCTCCTAATTACCAGCAAAATACACGTTCAATCAGAAAATTTGCAAAACGTAGAAAAGCGCAGAGAAGAAGTTTAAAATACACCTAATTCTGTGATGTAGAAAAATAACCGTAAGTCACATCCTTTTGTGGTCCTTGCTGAATTCCTCTTATGCATTAAGAGACTTGTAAAAAAAAAGTAACAATGGGTTTAATGGCGCGCGCTATTTATAGCGCTGTGCTCATCAAAGGAGGGTCTATAGGCGACGTCACTGTTGTCATCCAGGAGCTTCTTAGAAATACCAGAATCTCAGGCCCCACCCCAGACTTACTGAGGCAGAATCTGTGGTTAGCAAGCTCTTCAGATTCTGGGATGCATATTCCCTTTAGAAGTACTGTTGTAGCCTACTTTTCCCCCTTGCAGTGTATTGTGGGCATTCTCCCTTGTCAATCAATATTTTCATGTAACAGGGTTTTTAGTGACCTCGTGACATGTCCCAACACCACAGCCAGTCTCCTGTTTCTGTCTCCTACTGATGAGCCTTTAGAATGTTTCCAGGGGGCTGTTCTAAGCGGATACTTGATGATCTCCTGAGGACAAATTCCCAGAAGTGCAGTTAACCAGATCAGCAAGGGTCTTGAAGGCTTTTGTTGCCTCCTGCCAGATTCCAGCCCAGAGAATATCTAACTTGACTGGTCACTTGAAATCTTGACCAGGGCTTCTTAGTAGGCAGCTGCCCTCACGGGGAAGAGCTCACAGCTGGGTGAGGTACAGGCCTTGATTTGAGTGTCAGATTTTCCACTTACGCCGGCTCAGTGATCTTGGACCATTTGCTTAACTTCCCTGATACTCTGTTTTCTCACCTGCAAAAAGGAGATGTGCCATTTAATTCAGAGCTGGTTGTGAGCATTGAATGAGAGAGACTATAGACCATCTTGGACCTGGTACCTGCTTCATTCGCTTCCCTCTGAATAAAACGAGACCAAAGGCCTGAGGAGGTCCTATTGCAAAGCCTTTTGATTTTCTTTCAGAAAAGATTTTCTGTTGCAGTTGATAAATTGCATTGTAACAGGAATGCACCAGGGGTGTTATTGGCCTTTTAGTTGGGTTCTCCCATGTCCTGAGGGATGTATGGCTTGGGCACGGCAAAGAAGGGCAAAGAAAGCATCACAGAGAGGAAACCCCTGAAATTTTTTCCTTAACATTGAGCAGAGATTTAAGATGTGCAAACAAGTGTGCCGTGGGGAGCGTGCTGGGACGTGCCAGAGGGACAGTGAGAAGCCGTGTGTGCGTGAGCGGGTGGTGGCAGGGCCCTCCCTGGTCTTCAGGGTCCCTCTCGGTCCCTGGGGCCTTCAGTGCGACCCCAAGATGCGACGCCGCATCCCCTGGTGGTGTTGTGTCAGTCTGAAGAGGGTTGCCTTGTGCTGGGCACCGCCCTGGACTAGCAGGGAGTGCTGACCAGGCCCAGAGCAGAGCCGGCCGTAGCGAGTGGCGGGGTGGCTCCGAGGCCAATGCCGCTGGCTGCTGAGCCGGCCTCTGGTGGGGTGAGTTGCAGCTGTGGGTCTGTTGGATTTGGCCTCTGGGGAGAGAGGAGTGCTGGCTGGGACCCCTCTTAAGAGACATCCGCCCCGAGGCTGAGGCCCATCCCTGACCCCACAGTGGTCCACTCTTCCCCTGGATCGCCACACGGGAGATGGGAACCCCCTGCCGGCCCGTTGTCTTTCTCCCCGGAGAAGGCTGCTCTGTAAGCAGCATCCAGGCAGCAAATATTTAGACGCTACAGCATACAAGGGCAAGTAGATGTGGACTGCCGTCAAAAAGCACTCAGTGGTCATTTTCCAAGTTCGCTAAACTCACTGCTTTCTTTGTTCACCGTCAGATACATTGGTTATGCCTTATTATTTAAATTATAAGCCATTTGACCAGAACTTTATATATATATAGATGCATTTTGGAAAACAGAAGAGGAAGCTAGGGCTTTTTCTAAGATGGTTTCTAAGAACCATCTTCAGGAGTCACCCTTGCTGCCTGCTGCTCCTTGGTTTTAGTAATACAGACTCACGCTTGTCATCCAGAGCCTTCTGTCGACCCTCCAGACGTTGCCTGGAAACTGCTGACTGTGCCGGTTCGCAGCCTTTAGACCTTGGACGAACTCAGGTGCAGTTGCGATGCTGGACGGCAGGAGTCTATTATTTTGAAGTGGCAGCTGCCAGTCATCAGGGAGGCGGCTTTTTGTGGGCTGCCCCGGGGTGATTTCTCTCCGGCGCGCGCGGGGGGGGGGGGGGGGGGGGGGGGCGGGGGGGGCGTGGTCTGCGCACCTGCCAGGTGTGTCCTCCAGCAGGGAGTGCTGGAACTCTGTCTTTGCCACAGCGAGCTGCTGAGCAGGTGCCTGACTGAAAGGAGGAGCCTTTGGAAGGTCCCAGGAAGGCAGTTCACAAGACACATCCAGGACCCGCGGCACCATGCTGGCCCTTGAAGAAGGAATGAGGAGAAAAGCCAGCGCAAGGGAGCACACGCGCAGGGGTGGACGTGCCCCCGGGGCCCTGGGCCTTTGCTCGCATGGACGGGGCAATCAGTGCCCTTTGCCCGCCTCTGCTGGGAGCGCAGGAAGACTGAGCCCGGGCTTGTCACTTTCCACCCTCAGCAGTTGGGCAGCGACTCGGCTCAGAGGGAGGCGGGTGGCGGCTCCGGCCCCACCCTGGGCGTCCACGTGTTTGGAGGGAAGGAGGAAGTACGTGTGTGTCTGAGCGTCCACTGCCCTGGGCTGCACACCTGCCGGGGGACCCGCTTCCTCGGGGCCCCGGGGTGCTGCTCGGAGACGGGGAAGAAGCTCTTGATCAGCACCCAGGGGTGTCCCGAGGGCCCCAAGCCCCTTTGGGGAGGACAGGGAAGGCCCTCTGTTCTCCCAGAGGATGAAAGTGCCAGAGGCCCCCTCCACGTTCACGAAGATGGCTGCCTTTTACCAGTGCGTCAGACCTGAGCCCAGGTGGGCCTCTGAGAGCCAAGAGGTCGGGGGTGGGGGTGGGGGAGGCGGAGGGGCGGAGCGGGGGGGAGGCCCGGCCACGACCCCCAGCCCCTGGGGTCCAAGAATCGACTTTTAGCATCTGTTGTCGTGTATGACCTTTTTGCTTACAGACATCTTTATGTATATTATATAGTTCCTTGAATTGCGTGAATTCTGGGACAAAATAATGATTTTCTTTGTGACACGTGCATATATTGAAAGAGAGGGACACAGGAAACAGAGGGCTAAGGGGAGAGGGTGGGGAGTGAAGGAAGGGAGAAGGAGAGAGGCAGAGGGCCGGGGGACAGAGCGTTTCCCTCTGAACAGCCCACGCCTGGAAGTTGGATCCACGTGGCACAGTCTGTGTACTTCGGATGGAGAGTAGACAGCGGAGGACAAAGTGAAAGACCATTAGAATTATTCCTGTAGCAAACTGGGACGAAGTGAGAGAGAGGCATGGACATATATACACTACCAAATGTAAAACAGATAGCTAGTGGGAAGCAGCCGCATAGGACAGGGAGATCAGCTCTGTGCTTTGTGACCACCTAGAGGGGTGGGAGGGAGACGCAAGAGGGAGGGGATATGGGGATATATGTGTACATATAGCTGATTCACTTTGTTATTCAGCAGAAGCTAACACAACATTGTAAAGCAGTTTTACTCCAATAAAGATGTTAAAAAAAAAAAGTAAAGGGAATCAGGGTATGTCACCCCAAAATATGCCACTTTGACAGAATAATTATTTTAAGTTGAAGGAATCTGAGAAATGGCAGGTATAGGAAGGGCTCGCTTCCCTTTCTACCCTGAAGCAGGTCATAAGACTGTCATGTGAGAGGTGTCCTCCTTATACTTGGAGGAAAGGAGCATCCTTATCTCCAAAGATGGGGGCATACTGAGAGGAACCTGAAAGCACAGGCTTGCTGTTTCCCCCAATTTACTATCCTTAGCTCATATCCTTTATGTCTCCTATCATGATTTCCCACAACTTGCTACTCTTCATCAAACCTAGAATCAAAACACTCAGGCTTAATCGTTTCTTTGGATCTTCACTTCCTTATAAAGGCTCCTGTGCCATGTAAAACGTAAAAAAAATTGTATGCTTTTCACTGTTAAAAAAAAAAAAAGAATTATTCCTGTAGCTACGGATCAGCACCAAAGGGCTTGTTCTTTTAATTTATGTTTTAATTGAAATATAGTTGCTGTACAATATTATAGAAGTTACAGCTGTACAATGTAGTGATTCACAATTTTTAAAGGTTATACTCCATTTACAGTTATTGTAAAATATTGGCAGTATTCCCCGTGTTGTACAGTATATCCTTGTAGCTTGTTTTATACCTAATAGTTTGTACCTCTTACTCCCCTCCCCCTACATTTCCCCTCCCCCTTCCCTCTCCCCACTGGTAACCACTCATTTGTTCTCTATTATCTGTGAGTCTCCTTCTTTTATATTCACTAGTTTGTTGTGTTTTTTAGACTCTACATGTAAGTGATCATACCGCGTTTGTCTTTCTCTGTCTGACGTATTTCACTTCACATAATGCCAAAGGGCTTGTTCTTAACTGACAGATTTGCTGAGGGCATTGACCTGCCCGAGTTCCTTTGGAGCAGAGGCCAGCGGACCTTCAGAGCCACCATGCCTTGCTGCAGGTGACCTCATCCTTTGAAAATGTTTGGCCCTTGGTGCATTTTGCTTTGGTCACGATAATACAGAGGGAAGTAGAGCTATGACGTAGTTGAAATGCATTTGCAAGTATAAGTAAACAAATTGCACATCTCATATACCAAATGGAAAATTCCAGTATGGCAGCCTCTGTTGATCCAAGTGATGGTCACATCTGCGCGTCACCTGTGCTGGGTGGACCGTCTTGGGAAACGGATGTTGCACCTTCGGCAGCAGACATCTGGTGGTGTGGGGCTGCTGGGGGACCTGGACAGACTGTCCACCCACCAAGCCTCACTTCCTTCTTTTGCTACCTAGGGGCAGGAACCCAGCAACCAGAGGAGTCCTCGGGAACATGGGCCTTTGTACTGTGTTAAAGCCCTGTGCGTGGAAAGTCACCATCATTGTTATTGTTTCATAAAAATCTTTTTCCTTGTAGTTATTCAGCCTCAGTGTCTGATGCTGCCCATTTTGTTTTTTGTTATTTTTTTCACACGCACACACTGTATTTTATTTTTACAAGAGATAAATAGACTGACACCAAGCATTGTAAATGGATGACCACAACAAAAGCCACAATGATTGCAATTACGAAACACACTCATACTATGTCATAATATTGACATTCAGTCCAGTAATCCTCCACTGTAACAGCTCCTTTACTTTGCAGTGAAAATTGATTTGTATATTTTTTTGCCTCTGAGTCCTTGTGAGATTTTTTTAAAAATTCAAACAAAGTCACAAAAATTATAATCATCCTCATCGGTTCACTCAGTCCCATGTAATTAATTTTTTTTCATCTTGATCTTTGGTTAGCACTTTTATGAGTTCATCAGTTTTCCATTAGAGTTCTGAAAATGCTTATTCATTCAGTTCAGCAGTGTCGTCAGTTACCAGAAACCTGTCCTTGTCAGTCTTTTCCATGAATTCCTTGAAGATGAAACCTTTTATAGAACATATTTGCAGAAGTGATGCTGCCTATTTTGAATGGACCAGAATAGAGCAGTGGTGTGATGTCTCCTCATTAATAGACTTTGGAGCATGACTTCCTAATTAAAAAAAAAAAAAAACACAAAGCAAAACCTTAATTCTGCATCTGCTGTGCTGCAGAAATGCCAATCACATATGGAACATCCTAGATAAATTTAGCCTTCAGAACTTTCTTCGTGTCATTATTTTTGGTATAAATGCTTAAAAAGGGGGAATTTATTACTTAAATAAACTCATGAAGTTAAAAACAGACCAGCCTTCATAAAGCTTCCCTGAGCCCTGTGCTCTGGGTCCATTCGTCCCATGTGGGCCGCGATCAGCACAGCTTACAGCTCTAACTCTGAGACTGAACGTTTCCAAGTTAGATGGCATCTTGGCAAGATACTCCAGTGTTAGAATGTGTTTTCCCAGGAACTATGTGAATGCAGTTTCTGAGGCTGCAAAGTTTGAAGCTCCTATGCTTACCTGTTTTTGAAATGATGGTTTTGTAAATGTCACTCATAGACTTGTTTTTTTCTAATAACCTGAAAATGTCTAAACTAACGTTTTTTAAATCTCATATGAAAACATTCCTGTCTAGGTGAGTGAAACAGGTAACTCCTGTGAAAGCTGTCATGCGTCACAGTCTGAGACATGAGGTTTGTTGAGGAGCATTCGTGTAGACGTAGGCTGCATACGTGAACACAGGTTCCTGTGTGTGTGTATACATGTATACACGGTATATAGGTATACGCTGCATTGGCCAACTATGTGCATTCCCAGCTAAGTAACTTATCAATGTGTCCATTCACAAGGACTCTGACTACCACAAAAATCAACTGTTACATAAGTTTCAAAAAGTGGTGTAGTTTATCTTACATAAGATATTATTTATATGCTTATAATCTGTGCTGTTTTGACTAAGTTTGTTTGAACGAAGCTCTGCTGTTTCTCTGCAAAGAAACAGCCCAGCCAGTTGTGGTCCACCGCCTTGTTCTCTCTGGGTGCCCCAACTGTCCCTGCCCAGCTGTGGCCGAAAGGAAGCCGGAGGGCGGGAGCAAAGGCATCTGGGGCAGAGGCCTCCTTCTGCATCCATATTCCTTGACTCCCAAAGGCTCTGCATGGTTATAGAGCACCCGATGTCTAAAGGGGGACAATGGACAAGAAGAACTCAGGCTAAAGAAATGTGACATCATTTAGCTAAGTCATGGATTTAGAAGGATGTCTCTCCTCAAGACATTGGAGTACTATGTGGTCTTGGGAACAGTGATGGGGTAGTTGATGCTGTGTCATTTTTATCGGGAGGCGAATCCTTTCTAACAAGTGTTATAAATGCTCCTGGTTCATTCACCCACTCATTCATTCATTCAACAATCTTTATCAAGGACCTCCGGTGTGGCAGTACCATGCTGGTACATGGTCCCTATTCTCGAGGAGTAAGTCTTCAAGTTTTACATCCTTAGCCAGATAGGGGATGACTGACTTCTCTAGGCCAAACCTAATTTTAGTATTTTAATAAGATAATCCATTATAGGTCGATAGGAAACTGACCGCCCAGTAAGTTCCTTTGTTTCCCTCCCGCTATCCTGCGAACGCTGTAATTCAGTGTCTGAGTTCTCAGCTTTCAGCCCTTCACTCATCCGATTTCTTTGCTACTTTTTAAAAAAATTGAAGTATAGTTGATTTACAATGTTGTGTTAGTTTCTGGTGTACAACAAAGCGATTCAGTGTTATATATATATATGTGTATATATTCTTTTTCATATTCTTTTCCATTATGATTTATTATAGGATAGTGAATATAGTTCCCTGTGCTCTACAGTAGGACCTCTTTGTTTATCTATTTCATTTATAGTAGTTTGTATCTGCTAATCCCAAACTCCTAATTTATCCCTCCCCCACCCCCTTTCCCCTTTGGTAACATTAAGTTTGTTTCCTGTGTCTGTGAGACTCTTTCTATTTCATAAATAAGTTCATTTGCACATATAAGTGATATATGGTATTTGTCTTTCTCTTTCTGACTTACTTCACTTAGTATGATAATCTCTGGGTCCATCCATGTTGCTGCAAATGGCATGATTTCATTTTTTTGTGACTGAGTAATATTCCATTGTATATATATATATATACACCACATCTTCCTTATTCATTCATCTGTTGATGGACATTTAGGTTGCTTCCTTGTTGTGGCTATTATAAATAGTGCTGCTGTGAACACTGGGGTGCATGTATCTTTTCAAAGTATAGTTTTCTCTGGATTTATGTGCAGGAGTGGGATTGCTGGATCATATGGTAACTCTAATTTTAGTTTTTCAAGGATCCTCCATACTGTTCTCCACAGTGGCTGCACCAATTTACATTCCCACCAACAGTGCAAGAGGGTTCCCTTTTCTCCACATCCTCTCCAGCATTTGTTATTTGTAGACTCTTTAATGATGTCCATTCTGACCGGTGTGAGATGGTACCTCATTGTCGTTTTGATTTGCATTTCTCTAGTAATTAGTGATGCTGAGCATCTTTTTATGTACTTATTGGCCACCTGTCTTCTTTGGAGAAATGTCTATTTAGATCTTCTGCCCATTTTTAGATTAGGGTTTTTTGTTGTTGTTGTTATTGAGTTGTATGAGCTGTTTGCGTATTTTAGAACTTACGCCCTTTTGGGTTGCATCATTTGCAAATATTTTATCCCATTCCATAGGTTGTCTTTTCGTTTTGTTTATGGTTTCCTTTGCTGTGCAAAAGCTTATAAGTTTAATTAGGTTCCATTTGTCTATCTTTGCTCTGATTTCTGTTGCCTTGGAGACTGACCTAAGAAAACATTGGTACGATATATGTCAGAGAATATTTTGCCTATGTTCTCTTCTACGAGTTTTATGGTGTCATGTCTTATATTTAAGTCTTTAAGCCATTTTGAGTTTATTTTTTTTGTACGGTGTGAGGATGTGTTCTAACTTCATTGATTGACATGCAGCTATTCAGCTTTCCCAACACCACTTGCTGAAGAGAGAGACTGTCTTTCCCCCATTGTATATTCTTGCCTCCTTTGTTATAGTTTAATTGACCGTAAGTGGGTGGGTTTATTTCTGGGTGATTTCTTTGCTTTCTTTTCTCCCATATGTCAGAGTGGAGCTACCCTTTCTCCTCCCTGTCCTTCCCGACAGGTGGACGGAGCAGGTTTTGAACAGAAACATCCAGGTGTCTACTCTGAAGGGCAGGAGGTCCCCTGGCACCCTCGAGGAGACATGACCATGGAGAGGTCCACTGCCAATGCCCCTGCCACCTTGGGGTGGAAGCAGAGGTCAAGTCTTCTGCTCTTGAGGATAAAAGTATCTATCATAAGGCAGTAAAGCTGGCACAATTTTCAAGCAGAGATTTCTCACAGGAACTTTGCAAGCCTTACACATTCCATTGCCTCAGCAATGTGAAACTTATTTTTCTAAAAAAAGGTACAGGCAGATCCTGGTGTGACTCACTAGAGAACAATAGTCAAGTCCCAGTTTATTTTCGTCTTTTTCCCCAAGAAAAGGAAAAGTTGGTTAAAGGTATAGGGAAGGTAAGCAGGCTTAAATCCAGAAAGGGGAACCAGATCCCAGAATCGTGCAAACAGAGGTGTGATGAAAACTGGTGAGTGCTGTCAACAAAAGGTTCAGGGCTTCTCACTGTGCATTGTGGGAGGTGCAGGCTCATCCGATCAGACCCCTGGGGGGATGTGGAAGTGAAGCTCGTACCTGAGGGCTGAGTGGGAGTTGATAGAAGGAAGTGGAGTGTAAGAGCAGGGAAAGGCATTCAAGCCGAGGGAACAACATCTGCAAAGGTCCTGGGCTGGAAGGAGACGAAGCCTGTGGGTCAGGGAGAGCAGGGCAGGCACATTCCTGGCAGCTGTGTACAGGGCATCTGGTTGAGATCCAGACAACCTGCTCGTCTCGTCCACGTTTAGATTTACTCACATATACTGCCCTCCATTCCTACCTACACTTCCAGGCTTCCATCTGAGACCATATCCTGCTTCCCTTAATATCTGCTTTACTGCGGGATTGCTGGCGACACATTGTATCATGTCTTCTTTTCCAAAAATGTCTTTATTTCACCTTTTTTTTCTGGTCACGCTTTTTTCCAGAAGCTTTATTGGCATATAATTTACCTACCATAAAGTTCACCTGTGAGGAGTGTGCAGTCAATAGGTTTTAGTATATTTACAGAGTTGTGCAACTATGAACATAATCTAATTTTAGAACATACTGATCTCCCCCAAAGAAACCTTGTGCCCATTAGCTGTCCCTTCCCTTTCTACCTCCCTCCCCCAGCACTCTCCTCCCCAATCCTAGGCGAACAGGAGTCTGTCTTTCTCTATGGATTTGCCTATTCTGGCTATTTTATATAAACGGAATCATTCAGTATGTGGCCTTTTGTGTCTGGCTTCTTTCACTTAGCGTAATGTGTTCAAGGTTAATCCATACTGTAGCATGTATCATGCCTTTTTATGACCGAATAATATTCCATTATATGTATGTACCACATTTTAAATTTATTCATCAATTGTTGGGCTATTTCTACTTTCTGATTATTATAAATAATGCTGAACACTGGTGTATATGTTTTTGTGTGCGTTTTCCCCCATTTTTTTGTTGTTGTAAAATGCACATAACATAAAATTTACCATCTTAACCATTTTAAAGTGTATACTTCAGTGGTATTAAGTACATCCATCCTATGCAGCCATTACCACCATCCATCTCCAGAACTGTTTTCATCTTGCAGAACAGAAACTCTGTACTCATTAAACTACCCCCACCCTTCCACCTTCCCCCAGCCCCTGGCAACCACCATTCTGCCTCTGTCTTTATGATTTTTGACTCCTCTAAATAAGTAGTGGAATCATTCAGCATTTGTCTTTTTGCAGCTGGCTTATTTTGCTCAGCATAACATCCTCAAGGTTCATCCACGTGGTAGCAGAGTTCAGAATTTCCTTCCTTTTTACAACTTATAAAGAGAGACTCGCTTCTGTCATGTTGCTATTTGTTTTCTCTATGCCTTATAGATTTTTTTATCCTTCATTTCCTGCATTACTGTCCTCTCCTGTGTTTAGTTGAGTTTTTTTGTAGTGAAACTTTTAAGTTCCTTTCTCATTTCCTTCTGTGTGTGTTCTACAGCTCTTTTCTCTGTGGTTACCATAGGGATTACGTTTAACATCCTAAAGTTATAACACTCTAATTTGGATTTATACCATCTTAGCTCCCATGACACACAGAACCTCTGCTCCTTTACATCTCTGTTCCTCTTCCTTTCAGTTGTTGATGGCACTGAATAACATCTTTAAACATTGTGTGTGCAGAAACATACATTAATAATTTGAAAAAATACAGCAACCTCTTAAATTAGGTAGCAAATAAAATGTGGTGTTACAAACCAAAGTTACAGTAATACTAGCTCTTAGACAACTAACTGCTTTTTTTTTTTTTTTTTTAGCATGGATGGGTACTCCAGTGGCTTTATTAACTCTTTTCCGGGGATGGCAGGACCTTATAGCTGGAGACGAATTGCTTTTTAAAAATGGATTAGTCTCTTAAATTGTGTAGAAAACAAAAAGTGGAGTCACAAACCATTGCTACAGTAATACAGTTGACCCTTGAACAAGGTCGGTGTTAGGGACACCAACCCTCCACGCAGTCCAGAATCCAAGTCTAACTTTACACTTGGCCCTTATCTGTGGCTCTGCGTCCAGGGATCCAACCAGCTGTGGATTGTGTAGTACTATAGTACATATTTATTGCAAAAATTCACATTTAAGTGGACCTGGGCAATTCACACCCATGTTATACTAGCTTTTATAATTGCCCAAGTATTTACCATGTATATAGTTACCATTTTATAACTGCCACGTATTTACCTTTACTGAGCTTTTTTAAGTTAGTTTTTTTAAAATTGAAGTATCGTTGATTTTTAATATGATGTTACAGGTGTACAATATAGTGGTTCACAATTTTTAAAGTTTACACTCCACTGATTATAAAATATTGGCTATATTCCCTGTGTTGTACAATATATCCTTGTAGCTTATTTTATATCTAATAGCTTGTACCTCTTAATCTCTTACCCCCATTGCCCCTCCCCCCTTCTGCCCTGGTAACCACTCATTTGTTCTCTGTGTCTGTGAGTCTGCTTCTTTTTTGTCATATTCACTAGTTTGTTGTATTTTTAGATTCCACATATAGGTGGTATCATACACTATTTGTCTTACTTATTTTGCTGACTTATCTCGCTTAGCATAATGCCCTCCAGGTCCATCCATGTTGCTGCAAATGGCAAAGTTGCATTCTTTTTTATGGCTGAGAAGTATTCCATTCTGTATATATACCACATATTCTTTATCCATTTTTAAAATGTGGTTTAAAGTTACTGTCTAGTTCCCTTTCATTCTATCCTGCAGGACTCCCTTGAACATTTCTCACAGGGCAGGTATAGTGGTAACAAACTCCCTCAGCTTTTATTTATCTGGAAATGTCTTAATTTCTCCCTTACTTTTGAAAGACAGCTTTGCCATGTACAGGGTTCTGGGTTGCCTTATTTTTTTTCCTTTTAGCACTTTGAATATATTGGCCTCCTGCCTTCTACCCTCCAGAGTTTCTGATGAGAAACCTGCTGATAATCTTACTGAGGTTTCCTTGTGTGTGATGATTTGCTTCTCTCTTGCTGCTTGCAAGATTCTTTATCTTTGACTTTCAACAGTTTGCTTATAATGTATCTCAATTCATTGAGCTCCTTAGATGTTTACATTTGTGTCTTTCATCAAATTTGGGAAGTTTGGGGCCATTAATTTTTCAAATATTCTCTCTGCCTCTCTTTCTCCCCCCTCCTCCTTCTGGGACTCCTAAAATGTGTATTTTGACCCAATTGATGGTGTCTTACAGGTCCCTTATGCTCTGTTCACTTTATCCATGTCCTATCTTCAAGTTTTCTGATTTTTTCTTCTACCGGCTGAAATCTGCCTTTGAAACCCTCTAGTGAATCTTTCATTTCAGTTATTATTATTAGCTCCAGACTTTTTTTTGCTTCCTTTTAAGGTTTTCTGTCTTTTTATTGATATTTCCATTTTGTTCATACATTATTTTCTTCATTTTCTCTGCATCTTTAGTTCTCTGAGCATCTTTAAGATAGTTGTTTTAAAGTCTTTGTCTAGTAGATTTGCCACCAGATCTTTTTCAGATTCAAAACTGGACATTTGAATCTAATAATGTGGTAACTCTGGAAATCGGATTCTCCCCATTCCTCTGGGTTTGCTGGGCTTTATTTTTGTGCCAAGGATCACCCTGAACTGTAATCTTAAGGTCTTCTCGGATCTTTTCTAAGCCTGTGCCTTTCCCTGGGCCTATACAGTAACTTTCTCATTTGCCCCATATATACAGTTTGCTTTTGAATGCCCCAGTACTTAATATCTGGCTCCCAAAAGGGGAAGAGAGAGAACTGAAGTGGGGGAGGAGAAATGGAGCACCAGCCCAGGCCTTTAAAGCTCCTGGAAGTTAGTGCAGCTAGAAGGGGAGGGGCTTGCAACAGTAGGGGGAAGTGTAGCAATAGTGGCAGCCCACCTCTTTGTCTGCAACTCTGTCATCATAAGCATTAATCACAGCACAGATCCCCAGTATTTGGAGAGCAGGGTCCTTTTTGCCCACCATGGGTTCCTTCAAGCTGTGTGCAAGCTGCTCCAGGAACAGATTCATGACTGCCTGTCAGGGGGGGTAGGGAGTGGGGGTGAGTAGATGGTATTGAGCTAAGAGCTGAAATTGACTGAAATTAACTGCAATTTGCATACCAACCTTCCAGGGAAAGTTGCAAGCCTTAAATGGACTCCAAAATAGTTACCTTAAACAGATTCTGCCAGTGTGGTTGTTTTCTAACTGGGAGACAGATTCCTGGTACCTCCTACTCTTCTGTATCCCTAGAATCTTCCATGGACATATGTGTTTATTTCTCTAGGGTAAATACCTAGGAATGGAATTGTCAGACTGTATGGTATCTTTATGTTTTGTGGGGTTTTTTTAAGGAACTGTTTTCCAAAGTGGCTATAACATTTTGCATTTCCATCAGCAATGAATTAGGTAGGGTTCCAATTTCTCCATGTCCTTGCAAACACTTGTGACTGTCTATCTTTCTGATTAGAGCCATTCTAGTGAGTGTGAAGTAGTATCTCACTTTGGTTTGGATTTGCAGTTCCCTGATGACCAATTATGTTGAACATCTTTTCATATGCTTATTGGCCATTTGTTTACCTTCCTTGTACAAGTATCTGTTTAAATCCTTCGTCTATTTTAAAATGGATGTCTTTTATTATTGAGTTATAAGAATTATTTATGTATGCTGGGTACAAATCCCTGCATGATATATGATTTGCAGATATATAATTTGCAAATATTTTTCTCAGTCTGTGAGCTGCCTTTACACTTTCTTGATAGATAGGTTTGAAACAAAAAGTTTATACATTTGATAAAGTCCAACTTATCTGTCCTCCCTTTGGGTGTTGCATCTGAGTAATCACTCCCTGACCCAAGATCACAAATTTATTCTAACGTGTTCTTCAAAGAGTTTTCTAGGTTTAGCGCTTTCATTTAAGTCTATGATCCACTGTGAGGTAATTTTTATGTATAGTGTGAGGTAGGAGTACAAATTATGTTTTGGGTGTGAATGTCCAGTTGTTCCAGCATTTGTTGAAAAGACTGATTCTTCCCACATTGAATTGTCTTGGCACCCATGTTGAAAATCTATTGGCCATAAACATATTTTATTTCTGGACCCCGAATGCTGTTAATCTATATGTCTATCTCTATGCCAGTACCATGCATTCTTGACTGCTGTAGATTTGTAGTCAGTTTTGAAACTGCGAAGTGCGACTTCTCCATCTTTGTTCTTCTCTTTCAAGATTGTTTTGGGTCCTTCGTATTTCCATACGAAATTTCAGACCAACTTGTCAATTTCTGCAAAAAGCCATCTGGGATTTTGATAAGGGAATGCATTGAATCTGTGTATCCATTTGGGGAGTATTGCTGTCTTAAACATATTAAGTTTCTGATCGGTGAACACAGGATAGCCTTCCACTTATTTATGTCTTCTTTAATTTCTTTCAACAATGTTTTGTAGTTTTCAGAGTACAAGTATTCGGCCTCCTTGGTTAAATTTATTCCTGAGCAGTTTATTCTTGTATGCTATTGTAAATGGGATTGTTTACTTAACTTCATTTTTGGATTGTTTACTGCTGGTAAGAGAGCAATGGATGTGACAGGCAGAGAAGCTCACAGCCTTGGAAGTGAGGGGAGTGGTCAGCAGACACCTAATAAACAAGTTGCTGTTGACAGCTGTGGTGAGCATTGTGAAGACAGGTACAGGGGCTGAGACAGAATACCACAGAGACGCAAACAGGGCCTGGAGGGTAGTGTGGAACGAGTGGGTCTGTAAGGGTGGACACTAAGGATTTTGTATACAATTATGGGCTCAGAGGTATGTAATCAGGATACATATATTTTTCTTTGCACTGTGTAAATAAGTGTAATGGATGGGTATCTGTTCTCATTCTTCATGTGAATAAGCTTCTGGAGAATTTTTCAGTATAAGCTGCAACTAGTGATGGAATTCTGCTGGAAGCTGGGGAGGAGCCTGTGGTGAGTTAGGGTTCAGAGAGAGGCAGCGGGGCAGCCCTCACAAGGATCCTTCTTTGGATCCAGAACTCCCCTGGATCCTGTAGGCACCCAGATGCACACTGATGAGTGCTGTGCAGAGGGATCTGGAGGCTCAGCACCCTTTTGAGTTAATTAGAACCCCTGAAGAGGCCCCCTCAGGTCCAGATTTAAAGAAAAAGTTTTCCTGTACTTGGACTTGAGCTGTCAGAGCAACGGGGTGGGATGGTAGAGGGCAGAAGCTGGTAGAGGGGACATTGGGGCCACTTGACTTGATGAACTTTGAGCTACAGCGAGAAGCAAAAGGGGTGCTGGGAGATACTGGTTATTTGCCACATTGCCTTTCTAATTATGGTTCTCCTTCTGGCTTTTTCTTCAATTTTGCTCGGGTTGGGGAACATGTATTCAGCAGGGCAAGTTATTGGGCTTAACAGAGAAGACATTCCCTTGCAACAGCTGCAGAGTGTTTGCACCTGGAGCATCCGAGAGAAAGGGGCGGTCCTCCGTCTACACGCCCCGCAGTCTCGGGTGGAGGGCATTCCTCCATGGCCTGGAATATATTTTTTTATCAGTTACTTGGCAGCAGTTTCATTCATGGCCCGTCGGGCTGTGGAGCATTGCGAAGATCAGGGGTCATCTAGGAGCCCAGGTGTCTTGATCTTTGGTACTGGTGGCTCCAAAGTGAGCCGTTTGCACGAGGAGACTGTGCCTACATGAGACAGCGTGGCCAGGCGCTAGGGTGTGCCCGTGATGTGTGTTCTTGTCTGCAGTTGTGCAGAGGTGTGAGCCCACGGTGAGAAACGAGTTGCAGAAACCAACAGCTCTTCTCGGCGGGTGCTTGTCTGGGCTGTGTTCTCAGTCCCACTTAGTTAAAGTGTTATTGCCCCCTCTTTCGTAAATGAGGAAACAGAGGCTCAGCCCTGGTAGGCGGTGGGATGCGGCTTCAGCTCCAGGGCTGCCTCACTTCCAAGTCTTTCCCTTTTCCTCTGCACCATATTGCACTCCTGTCAGTTAAGAAGATGTTTGGAACATAAAACGTGAGCAGGTTTTCAAACCTCCCACGTGGGGTGAGGCTGACTTGTCGTCCCTTTGTCTATGGGGTGACCTTTTGCCTCTGAGCGTGAGTTCGTTAGCAGCCTTGGCATCTGGTGCTGCTCTCTGCACCTGGCCCCCCGCCGAGAACGTACCTTCTAGCAAGGTGAGGACCGGGGCCATCCTCTCGTGTCTCCCGCTCACCCTCCCACCTGCCCCTGAGCCCTCTTCCCTGTGCGCAGGGCTTTATCACAGCCACGTTGTTCAATCCAGGGAGAAGCGTTTCTGAGCTCCTGGGTCTACTCCATACTCAGCGGGCTGGGCGCCCTCCTGTACACCCACCTCCGAGGCGCGTGCCCACACTCACATACACTTGCATGTTCTCAGCACTTCCTGGCAAGGAACATTTCGTAAAACGTGCAGAAGTGGACATTTTGAAGGTAACCTCGTGGTTTCTTAGGAGCGTTAGCTGGTAAATCATGGCAGCCTCAACCCACCCCCACCCCCTGCAAACTAAGATGCCCTGTCAGACCCAATGGATGGTCTCCTGGGCTTCCTTCAGCCTCTGGGCCTGGCCTGATGCTGGACAGGGGCCGCTCGGCAGGCAGAGCCATTTCCGTGGGAGACTGGTGTCCTCTGGGTTTCCCGGCTTCCCTTAAGCCCCTCTGGGGACAGCTCAGGCTGCTGCACTCCACTGGGTCAGCACGTGCAAGAGGCAGGGACCAAGTTGGTCTCATCCATCGCTGTATCCCCAGGCCTCAGAAGTGCCTGTCCATCCTGCATATACAGTCAATGTGAGTATATAGGTTGGTGTCTCTGCCTCACTACTTGGGGCCAGTTCATAAACTTACCTGATACATAATACGTGTTCTCATTTCCAAAATGGGAATACTTAGAGTTCTTGGAGATTAAATGAGATAATGAGATGATATGCTGCATACTTGATAAGTAATTGCAGCTGTTAACTCCAAATTCAAGCAATAGAAAGCTCAAGCACTTGTACTTTCTAGCTCAGCGGCAACCGTAGAAGATGGTATCCAGCGTAGTAGTTGGTGACTCTTAACCAAATCTTACCACTTTTACTCTCCTTACTCCTTGCATTGCTCCTTCTCTACTGCCTCTTCCTTCAGATCCTCTGGTAGCCGCCCCATCCCCTATAGTAACATTAAGCAGCAGCATACTATGGGATCAGGGATTATTATTATTATTATTATTTTTTTGCGGTACACGGGCCTCTCACCATTGTGGCCTCTTCAGTTGCGGAGCACAGGCTCCAGACGTGCAGGCTCAGCAGCCATGGCTCAAGGGCCCAGCCGCTCCGGGGCACGTGGGATCTTCCCGGACCGGGACACGAACCCGTGTCCCCCTGCATCGGCAGGCGGACTCTTAACCACTGTGCCACCAGGGAAGCCCAGGATCAGGGATTTTGATAAAGACTGCATTAAATCTGTAGATTGCTTTGGGTAGTATGGACATCAAAACAATAATAAGTCTTTCAGTCTATGAACATGGGATGTCTTTCCATTTATTGGCATTATTTTCAATCTTTCATCAACATTTTTAAGTTTTCAGGGTATAAGTCTTTTGTCTCTTTGGTTAAATTTATTCCTAAGTACTTTATTCTTTTTGATGCTACTGTAAATGGAATTATTTTCTTAATTTCCTTTTTGGGTTCATTGTTCATTGTTAGTTTATAGAAACAACTGATTTGTATGTGTTCATTTTGTGTTCTGCAACTTTGCTGAATTCATTTATTCTAACAGTTCTGTGTGTGTGGCAGGGATCTTTAGGATTTTCTACATGTGAGATCATGTCACATGTGAACAGAGATAATTTTACTTCCTCCTTTTCAACTTAGATGCCCTTTATTTATTTTCCTTGCCTATGTACTCTGGCTAGGACTTCAGTACTATGTTGAATAGATGTGGTGAGAGTGTCTTGTTCCTGATCTTAGAGGAAAAGCTTTCAGTTTTTCACTGTTGAGTATGATGTTAGCTGTGGACTTTTAATATATGGCCTTTATTATGCTGAGGTAGTTTTTCTCTATTTCTAGTTTTTTGAGCACTTTTTTTTTTTTAATCATAAAAGGGTGTTGAATTTTGTCAGATGGTTTTTCTGCATCAGTTGAGATGATTGTATGTGTGGCTTTTTTCTCCTTCATTCTGTTGATCGAACATTTTTGTAAAGCCAAATTATATCAAAATCAAGAAGCAAGGCTAATGAAGCTTTGTTCACCTTTTAAGGAATTGGCTGGTCAGGGATGGGGCAGTTTGACATTAATATTAAAGGAGACCTAAATATTAGACCCAGCAAAGACCTGCATCTTCTTTCCTCTGTTAAATATATTTTTTTAAATTTTTCCCATCATTTCCCATGATGTACTGTGTGCAAGTGGTAAATGTGAATTGGTTAATTAAATATTTTAGCTCCCTTTTAAAGTACGAGAATTCATAGTAATTGCCACTAAGGAACAGCTTTCCAAGTAAATGAGGAGTTAGTCTGTGTGGGATAGAATGTGCTGTTTAGGGCTTCCCTGGTGGCGCAGTGGTCGGGGGTCCGCCTGCCGATGCAGGGGACACGGGTTCGTGCCCCGGTCCGGGAGGATCCCGCGTGCCGCGGAGCGGCTGGGCCCGTGAGCCATGGCCGCTGAGCCTGCGCGTCCGGAGCCTGTGCCCCGCGGCGGGAGAGGCCACGGCAGTGAGAGGCCCGCGTACCACAAAAAAAAAAAAAAAAAAAAAAAAAGAATGTGCTGTTTAAAAGTCAGTTGTGGAAAGCAGGGACACAGCTCAATACTCTGTAGCAGGAATATTGACCAGTAATCATTTATTTGATTTCCATAAGAATCAGAAATTTTTAATCTAGGGAGAAGCCAAGTCCCTATGGATGAAATGATAATGGTATGTGGAATGATTCGCTTTGAAACAACCTAGTTAGCAGGGAGTGGAGAAGGGGTAAAAATGAGCAACAGTCACCATGTTTTAAATTCATTATACATTCTCTGTACTTTTATATCTGTTTGAAATTTTTCATAAAAAGTTCAAAAAAGAAACAATATAAATAAGTGATGGTACAGCATAATATCAAAACATTATGTAGCCATTACAATAACATCAAGCATTTTACTGATGTGGGATAAGAAAATCAGGAACTCAGTCTTACTCATATAGCGCATGTGTGCTTGTGCACATAAATATTTGCATAAAAGATATTGGAAGGAAATACATTAAAACGTTCCATAGTTAGTCATTCTTGGTTGGTGGGATAATGGGTGATTTTCATTCCATCTTCCAAACTTTCTACAGTGAACAAGAGGAAAACCTAATTTCCGAAAATTTTTTTTCAAAGAAAGGAACGAAATCTGCATTGTGTAAATCGGTGAAGCATTTTCCAGTATTCCATTAAATGGCTCTGGTCAGTGATTAGATAAATGCTGATGTGGTTACTAATCTTGAGCTGTTGGACATGTTTTTGGCCTCTACTGACCTGGCATCTGTCTTTGCCAGGGACATGGGCAAAAGGCAGTCACCACCGTTTCAGTCATTGATAACTTCTGTTACACATGTTCCTCTAACATGACTTTCTATCTGATTTTAGTGAGCTGGACATGATTTCCACGAGGGTGATGGACATTAAGCTTCGGGAGGCCGCAGAAGGCCTTGGGGAGGACAGCACAGGTAAGGCCCTTACTTCCCCTGTGCTGGGTGGAGCCCTTGTTGCGTTGTAGGGCCGAGAGAGGGGCTGCTAGAGCCAGGGCTTTTCGTTCTCTACGTGGAGTGTGGGTTCAGTTCACAGTGTGTTCAGACACATGTGGCTGGAGAGCACGTCCAGACTGATGGCGGCCACCCGGGGGGCAGTGCTCCTTTGCTTCTCTGTCAGACACGGCAGCGGGGGTGGAGGTGGATTACTCATTTTCCTCCTTCCTGGAGGTGAACATGTCCCCAAGTTTGGTTGACTCGAAAGCAAAGGAAGTGAGATGCAGTGCAATCATTTATCATCCAGGAACATCCAAAAGTTTCAGTAGGGTGTCAGGCAAAGTATTGGATGGTCTCATCATCCAGAAGAAATAATGATATCAAGAGAGAGCCTTTGATTCCTCTTTTATGGCTTTTATTCTCCTTCAGGAGACCTTTATTGCACTTTCTGCTGAGCTAAATTCCAAGCCCATCAATCATCATCTCATAACACATTCCAAGAGTTACCCGGTTATGCGATTGGTTTACTATTATCCATAGATTGCTCTGTATGTCTTTACAGAGTTGTAAAACGGACATTAGAAAACGTTAATCTCCCCACATGTGCCTTTTCCTGTATCAGCCATTTCTACTCACCTTATTTTGGTAACAGAGTTCTCCATTCCTCTCTCTTCTTTGAAGTCAAAGTGCTAGTAGTGATTGTCTTTGAGGTAGTTCAGGGGAACAGCTTCCAATAATGTCAAATCCTAGCTCTTATCTCCTGGCTTCCGATACTAATTTCATTAGAGATTTTATTTCGTATATTACAGATAGATTTTCCTTATTATTCTATATTAGGACTACTTTTCCTCTGTCACATTTCAGTAGATGCAGTGGTAATTGTCATTTCAACAAATGGTGCTAAAGCAATTGGACATTCATATGTAAAAAATTGAACGTTGAGAGTTCAAAGTTTATTTGAACTCAAATGAGTATACAAAAATTAATTTAAAATATATCATAGTTGTAAATGTAATACTATAAACGCTTTAAAAGAAAATATAGGAGAGAATATTTATGACCAAGGATTAGATAAGAGTTCATAGATATGACAACTCAGTCCCTAAAAGAAAAAGTCGATAAATTGGACTTTATCAAAATTTAAAACTTTTGCTCTGTAAGAGACACTGTTAAGAAAATGAAAAGTCAAATCACAGACTGGGAGAAAATATTTGCAAATCACATTTTACAAGAGTGCTCAAAATTCGACAGTAAGAAAACTAACAACCCAATTAAAAATAGGAAAAAGGGGCTTCCCTGGTGGCACAGCGGTTGAGAGTCCGCCTGCCGATGCAGGGGACACGGGTTCGTGCGCCGGTCCGGGAAGATCCCACGTGCCGCGGAGCGGCTGGGCCCGTGAGCCGTGGCCTCTGGGCATGCGCGTCCGGAGCCTGTGCTCGGTAACGGGAGAGGCCGCAGCAGTGAGAGGCCCGCGTACCGCAAAAAAAAAAAAAAAAAAAAAAAAGTAAATAAATTAAAAAAATAAAAAGGAAAATAGGCAAAAGGTTTTTAAAGATACTTTACTTAAGAAGATACACAGATGGCAAAAAAGCACATGAAAAGGTGCTCCACATCAATCGTCATTAGTTAATGCAAATTAAAACGACACTGGGCCACCACTCGACACCTATTAGAATGGCCAAACAGAGCCCAATGCTGGTGAGGGTGCAGAGCAACTGGAACTCGCATATATCGCTGATGAAAATGCAAATGTACAGCCACTTTGGAAAGTATGTTAGCAGTTTCTTATAAAATTAAATGCACACTTGGTCTATGAGCCACCAATCCCACTCCTAGGTATTTACCTGAGAGAAATGAAACCTTATGTTTACGCAAAAGCCTATAACAATTTTAATTTTGTTTGCCACTTTGTTTATATCTATACAATGGAACAGTACTCAGCAATAATCAGGAACAAGCTATTGGTTGATGTAACAACATGGATAAATGTCTAATGCAGGGTGGTAAGTGAAACAAGCCAGAATCAAAAGGATGCATACTGTCTGAATCACGCTATCTGACCTTCTGGAAAAGGCAAAACTATAAGAATAGAGGAGATATCAGTGCTGCCCAGGGGTTAAAGGTAGGGGAAGGGTTTGACTACAAAAGACGCACAGTGGTGAGGTGGTGATTATTCAACTCTGTATACACCAAGAGGAGTACATTTTACTGATGTGATTTTTAAAACGACTTTTAAATGAGGTACCAGGTTTTAAAAACAATCAAGTGGATTTTTCAGAAATAAGTAAAGCTATTACAATTAAAAATTAAGTGGATGAGTTTAATAGCAGATTATATCAGCTCGAGAGAGAGCACAAGGAAGTATACAGAATGTATCACAGAGTGGTAAAAAGAAGGAAAATACAGAAAGAGAGCAAGAAGCATAGAGATAAGTGAAAGGGTGTAACATACGTTTGAGCACAGCCTCAGGAGAGGAGAGTATAGCTGAGAATTTTCTGGAATTGACTTAAAAAAAAAACAAACAAAAGATGCCCCAGTCCACAGATTTAAGAAACTGAATGAATCCCAAATAGGATAAATAAAAGGACATCCACATAGAATGAAAATATAGGAAACCAAAGACAAAAATGAAAAATCTTAAAATTAGTCTGAGAAAAAAAGATTACCTTCGAAGGAACAAAAAACTGACTTCTTGACCACACGACAGAAGCCACAAAACAGTGAAATAGTCTTCCATATTACTGAAAGAATAACTTAGAAAAAATAACTGCCAATCTAGAATGTTAAACCTAGGAATACGATATTTTAGGAATGAAGGAGAAATAAGGGCATTTTCAGATAAACAAAAACTGAGTTTGTCACCAGGAGACCCTCAGATTCTAAAGGAATCTCCCTTCAGGTGGAAGGAAAATCATCTTTGATGGAGGATTTGGACACAGGAAGGAATGATAAGCAAAGAAAATGAGAAACAAGCAAACACATCTAAATGAACATGGAATAATATCTTTTGTGTTTTTAAAGATCAGAATGAAAACAATAGGGCATAAACATAGGATTAAAGTATTCTAACTTTCTTGTTTTGTCCCTTAATAGAATGTGTGGTATAATTTCTAGGGTAACCCGTGAAAGAACAGAGATAAAAGGCAAAGTTTACAAACTAGAAGTGGGAAGATATGGAATAATTTTTTAAAGTCAGTTAATCCAAAAGACAGCAAGAAAGGAGATTAAGAAAAGCCACAGAGATGGTAGACTTGTTTTTATTAACATATCAGTAATTAGAATAAGTGTCAGTAGCTAGTTACATTAATTGTTCCAGTTAGAAGTTTAAAGCTCAAATTGGCTTTCTAAAACTCTGTATCTCTTAAATATAAGGATTCAGAAAAGTTGAAGGTAAAAGGGATAGAAAAAAAATGCACCTTGCAACACTGGGCCAGAGGAAGCTGGCGTAGCCGTATCAATAGCAATCAAAATAAAATTTAAGGCAAAAAGCATTACTAAAAATAAAGAGGGTCATGTCACAAAAGGTTCACTTCCCCAGGAAGATATTAATTTTACCTTTCTATGACGTTTATCAACATAATGTCAAAATTTATAGAGTGGAAATTGACAGTTAAATAACGATAAATCTACAATCGGAGTGGGTTGTTTTTAATACACCTAATTGATAGGACAAATGTATTAAAAATCAAAGACAAAGTACTTGGACAACACGATTAAAAAGAAAAAGGCCTATCCTAATCGATGTATATAGAACATTGAAGAAAATACATTATTTCAAGTGCTCTAGGAACGTTTACAAATATATGGTAAGCCATAAAGCAAGTCTTAGCAAATTTGAATGGATTCGAATCATGCAGGGTATGTTCTCTGGCCACAGCGCAATTAAGCTAGAGCTCAATAACAAAGATAATAAGAAAATCCCCAAGTGCTTGGATATTGACATACTTTTCTAAATAACCTATAGGTCCAAAAAGGTATTATAACGAAAATATTTTCAAGCAAATAGTAAGGAAACTATATATCAAAACATGTAGATGCAGGGACTTCCCTGGTGGTCCAGTGGTTAAGACTCCGCACTCCCAATGCAGGGGGCCTGGGTTCGATCCCTGGTGTGCCGCAACTTAAGAGTTCCGATAGCTGTAACTAAAAACAAAAAACGATCCCGCATGCCGCAACTACGAGCCCAGTGTGCTGCAACTAAAAGAGCCCACGTGGTGCAAGGAAGATCCAGTGTGCCACAACTAAGTGCTGGTACAGCTAAAGAAAGAAAGAAAGAAATATTTTTAAAAAGAAGAAAAAACATGTAGATGCAGCTAAAACAGATTTAGAAGGAAATGCATTGTCTTAAATGTGTGTATTATAAAAACAGAAAGCCTAAAAATTGATTAGCCAAGTATTCACCTCAAGAAGTTTAAAAAGATAGCAAAGTAAACCTGAAGAAAGGAGGAGGAAGGAAAGAAAAACTTGAACAGAAATTAGTCCAATAAAAAAGTAAACATTCAGTAGAGAGAATTAACAAAGCCAAACATTTTTTAAGGCAAATGAAATTGGCAAACCTCTTGTGTAATTGATCCAGGAAAAAAGGAGGGACAGATAATATCAGGGCTGAGAAAAGGGGGCTTTATTATAGATAGTACAGATGCTAATAAGAGGATATTAACAACTATATGCCAGTGCATTTGAAACTGTGGGAAATAAAGACAAATTTCTAGAAAAATGAAACAATAAAACAAATTCAAGAAATAGAAAACCCCAGTAGTTCCTATAACCATTAAAGAAATTGAATGAAAAAGCCTATCAGCCTAACAGATATAACACAAACGGGCCTCCAGTGGATGGCCAACTAATCATGGCAAATCAAACAAGTGTTCAACAGCTGTACTCTGGGTCTCGGTAGCCACTTGCTTTAATCCCGAAGCAGCATCTTTGACTGTAAAGGATGGTGAGGCTGCGTGTTTGTTCAGACCTTCGGAGGTGCGTACCTATTTGTCAACTAGGCAAAGGCCAGATGGTGTCCTGGCAGATGCAAAAAACTCTGAAGAGGCTTTCCAAATAGTAAGCTCTCTTTGAGACCAATCAGTTAACAACATAAACGTTTTGAGATTATAAAGGTAAGGAAACTTCCACTGGAAGTTAAGAAAACTTGGCTGTAGAACTCATTTCCTTTTGGGCAGGGATCTGCTTCACCTAAGGTAATACAGGTACTCCAACTATAGAGTAATCCTAAGAAATTCTCCACATTAAGGCAAGATCATGTAAACTTCCCAAGGGGGGCATGAACATAAACCAAATATAAAGATCCCGGTGTTTTAAAAAGGAATTCAGGGACTTTCCCTGGTGGCACAGTGGCTAAGAATCCGCCTACCAATGCAGGGGATACAGGTTCGAGCCCTGGTCCGGGAAGATCCCACATGCCGTGGAGCAACTAAGCCCGTGCGCCACAACTACTGAGCCCGTGAGCCACAACTACTGAGCCCACATGCCACAACTACTGAAGCCCGCGTGCCTGGAGCTCGTACTCCGCCGCAAGAGAAGCCACCGCGGTGAGAAGCCCGCGCACCGCAACGAACACCCAATGCAGCCAAAAATAAACACATAAATAAAAGTAAATTTATAAAAAAGGGAATTCGGCTTACAGAATGATTTACTTATCAAACGAATCAATTGTTAGCAAAATTTCAGGATATATTAGACAGCATCCTGGGAACCTGTGATGTTCCATCCTTCTGTTGCTAGTTCTCATATTCAGAAGGAAAGGAATGGACTTTGCTGAGCTGCCGAAATCATGGGACCCTGGATATGATGGAATTTGTGGGTGAGAATGAAGGAGACATCAGGGAAGAGATCACGAAATGCTTAAAAGTGTAGATTCTAAGAATCCAGGAAGCATGGCAGAGTCGGGCTCAGCGCTGCCGCCACCATTTGACGGTTTTTCTCCCCAAAAGTTGTTAGCTCATCATAGCATTTGGTACTCCAGGAGCCCTTCTTGCCTGTGAGGCTGGGCCTCCTCTGATTGTCCGTGGCGCCCACATGCATGCTAAATGCAGCACTTGAGGATTTTTTAAAAATTTATTTTATTGAAGTAGAGTTGATTTACAATGTTGTGTTAGTTTCTGCGGTACAGCAAAGTGATTCAGTTATATATACATATATATATGTATTAGCACTTGAGGATTATCTTGGAAAATAATTTGGGTTATCATTTACGGGCTTTACCTCATCAGGAATTTTTGCTTTTGGCTATTTTTATTTTAGGGATTAAAATCTGATTTCATTTATACAGTGGAATATTACTTAGCAATTTAGAAAAAGAGGAGGAATGCAAAATGCATGCATCACCACGCAAAGTGTCAAAAGCAGTATATGGAGGGAAAGAAGCCACACACAAGAGTGTATGCTGTATGATTCTACTCATACAGGATGTGCTGTGTGAATTCAAGAATGGGCAAAACAAATGTATGGTAATAGAAATAAAAAGCATGGTTGCATCAAAAAAATAAACTCTTTAGGAATAAATTGAACCAAGGAAGTAAAAGATATGTTAAAAAAATTGTTGATTTCAAGTAAGAGGCAAGTTGCCTGTGCCTTGATTCTGTGATCATGCTCCAAAGCTTTCTTAGCTCTTTTATTCAGTGTCCTAAATAGACAGAAATCAAGATGTTTTCAGGCGTGCAAAAGTGCCACGCTGTGTGCTTCACATCCCTCTGTGTGGTAAAAGGACTTTTCAGGAGCGAATAATTGATACACGGACAGAAATCTTACTTTCTCTCCTTCTCGTGCACTTCTCATAACGTGTTTGGTAAATACTCACATGCATTCTTTTTGCATAGGAAAGAAAAAGTCCAAATTCAAAACGTTTAAGAAGTTCTTTGGGAAGAAGAAGAGAAAGGAATCTCCTTCTTCCACAGGAAGTAGCACGTGGAAACAAAGCCAGGCGAAGAATGAGGTCATTGCCATCGAGTCAGGGCCAGTGGGCTACGACTCAGAGGATGAGCTGGAGTAAGTTGCCTTTTCCATCCTTCAGGCTTGTGTGTTCCAAGGAGCAGGAGGGGTAACAGGAGGACCCGAATACTTGGGCTCACTGTCGTGGTAACTTGGTGGATTTCTGAGCTTACTTGCCTCCTAGGTAATTCCATTGGAGGTTCTTCCATAGATATGGTGTTTTCTGTCTTTTTGTACATAGGGATGGTGAAAGTTGGAGTGGGGTCAGGGGAACATTATCAGGTACCTGCTCTGTGCCAGGTGTGTATATATTAAAAGTTTACATAACTATGGAAGAGGAGGTAAGATATACCATTTTATAAATGAACAAACCAAGCTTTAAAGAAATTTTGGAAAATTTGCCCCATGTCCTACAGCTGAAAGTAGCAAGATTAGGAAGGAATCCCTCATTTGATTCGACTCAAAACTCTTTTGAGGACCTGGATACTATACCAGAAAAATACATCTCTCTACGTCCGAGTCCCCAGTAACCTACTAAGAAAATTTTCCACTGGAGAGAGAGAAGAGTAGGGGGAAGGCTTCTTGCTGTTCGGTCTTAGAAAAATCATCCAAAAATATTGTTAGGAAGAACAGAAACCCATATTTCAGTAGGTATGAAATATGGGGAAGTCTAGTGAAGAAATCCGTATTTTTGGAACTTGTATTTCATTAACATATAGTTATAATACATATGCTTTGGTTATTCCAGCACTTATTTCTGTGAGTAAAAGGGAAAAACCCAAACCCAAACCCAAACCAGATTTGTTGCCCTGCCAGGTTTTGTTTCTTTTAAACAACATGGGCACCTTCATTTGAGGATAAGGCATAATGACCTTGGGATTGGGAGACAGACCATGCTGAGATGGGGTCATGGGCTTCAGCGTCCCCGCGAAGGGGTCCTGTCCCCTCCTTCCTCACCAGCCTCCTTGCCTGTTGCTAAAGGAGTAGAAATTACACTGACCGCTTGGTGGCAGCAAACGACTAAAGAGGAGAGATTTGAGCTCTGTCTTTCAGGTTGTGTTTTTTTTCTGGCGCTGGCTGGGAGCGGGAGACACCCACAGGGGACCTTGTGAAGAGTGGAGAGGACGGGCTATATACGCATTTTTAAGGCTGCTCCAAACTCTTGGGGAGCAAGACATTATCATCCAGAATTGCTCACTGTTACATGTCTTCCCTGGGCCAGCCCCAGGGACATTATAACGCTCGCTTCTACCCACCCCGTCTCTCAACCAGAACACTCAGCGGCCCCTCCAGCCAAGGAACAAGAACACAGCAGGAGGGGTGAGCTGGGCTGAAATGACCTGTCCACTTGTCCATCGTCTATCACCAGAGCCCATGGAGAGTGGGGACGGTGCCCCTTTCATCTTTATATTCTCAGCACCTGGCAAGGGCGGGTCTTCAATTACTGGTGAAAGTTTGCTAGAGTGACGCTAGGAGAGGAAGCTTGGGGTGGAATTTGATGACGCCCGGGAAGTGCAAATACTGTCCTTAGAGAACAGCGCAGAGGTGAGACAAGGGCTTTCTCTCTTTGTTTTCCAGCTTTGTTGAGAGATCATTGACATGCAATGTTGAGGGAGTTTTAAGGCGTGCAACGTGTTGATTTAATACGCTTACATGCTGCCACATGATTACCGCCATTACATTAGCTAATTACCTGCATCATGTCACCTAATGACCGTTTCTTTTTTGTGGTGAGAACATTTAAGATCGCAGCAGTTTTCAAGTATATAATACAGTATAATTAACTACAGTCACTGTGCTGTAGATCCCCAGAACTTACTCATCTTATAGCTGGAAATTTTTACCCTTTGACCAACATCTCCCCATTTCCCCCACCCCCCCGCCAGCCCCTGGTAACCACCATTCAACTCTGTTTCTATGAGTTCAACTTTTTTAGGTTCCCAATGTAAGTGAGATCATAGAGTATTTTTCGTTCTCTGATCTCACTCAGCATAATTCCCTCAAGGTCCATCCATGTTGTTGAAAATGGCAGGATGTCCTTCTTTCTCATGACTAAATAATATGCTGTTGTATACATGTACCACATCTTCTTTATCCATTCACCCATTGATGGACACTTCTGTTGTTTCCATATTTTGGCCTATTGTGAATCAAGCTGCGATGAACATAGGGGTGCAGATATCTCTTCAACATCATGTTTTCATTTCCCTCAGATAAATAACCCAGAAGCAGGACTGCTGGATCATATGATAGTTCTATTTTAAATTTTTTGAGGAACCTCCATACTGTTCTCCACAGCAAATGCCCCAACTTACTTTCCCACCAACAGTGCAAAAGCGTCCCCTTTTCTCCACATCCTTGCTACCACTTACCTCCTGTCATTTTTGTAAAAGCCATTCGAACAGATCTGAAGCTATGTCTCCTGTTTTTGATTTGCATTTCCTTGATGATTAGTGGTGTCGAGCTCCTTTTCATGTACCCGTTGGCTGTCTGTTGTCTTCTTTGGAGAGATGTCTATTTAGATCTTCTCATTTCTTAATTGGATTGGGGTTTTGCTGTTGAGTTGTATGAGTCCTTTAAATATTTTGGATATTAACCCCTTACCAGATATAGATTTGCAAATATTTTCTCCCATTCTGTAAATTGCCTTATCATTTTGTTGACGGTTCCCTTTGCTGTGCAGAAGCTTTTTTTTTTTTTTTAATTGAAGTATAGTTGATTTACAGTATTGTGCCACAGAAGCTTTTCAATTTGATGTAGTCCCACTTGTTTATTTTTGCTTTTGTTGCCATTGCTTTTGGTGTCAAATGCAAAAAGTCATTGCCAAGAGCAATGTCAAAGAGCTTACTCCCTAGGTTTTCTTCTAGGAGTTTTACGGTTTCAGGTCTTACGTTCAAGTCTTTACTCCATTTTGATTTTTGTGTATGGTATAAGATAGTGGTCCAGTTTCATTCTCTTGCATGTGGCTGTCCAAGTTTTCCCAACACTATTTATTGAAGAGACTGTCCTTTCCCCATGGTATATTCTTGGCTCCTGTGTCATAGAGTAATTGACTGTATAAGAGACAAACATTTAAAGGTACCCTTTAGCCTCTCTGAAGAGTCCGTGAGCCTTCTAGACTCTGTAGCAATTTCTCATCCATCACCATGGGCAAAAATGTCCACTTACCGAGGTACATTAATGCTGACAAACCACGTGAAACCCTGTGGGTTTAAAAAGTTGATGCCCATTTATTGCGTCAGTGGGCTTATGCTTCTTGAGTCTCTTAATCTATAACAGTTTTACTTCACCCTCCCTGCTTTGTTTCATGTCATTGATCAGATGGACAATATCCCACGATCTGGATTTGCTTTCTTTTGGTATGATTGAACCCATGTCTATAGTCTCTGAATTTCTTGTAGAATGATAGCTGGATCTAGATATTTAATTAGGTTTAGATTCAAGACTGTCCTGGTCACTTACTGTCACATCGCATCACAAGGCACATGCTTTGTGTTTGTCCCACTTCTGGTGATGCTGAAGACTGAGCAGTGGGTTCAGGGGGTCTCTCTCAGTGTGATGCATCCACGCACCTTCACCTGATGGTTTTTACACCTGCTGATCATTACTAGATCCATTATTTCATCGTAAAATGGTGGTTTTTCTAATTTGATCGTTCATTCTGCATGTGCTAGCTAGCGTTCGTCTATGCAGAAGACCTTTCCTTCATCAACTCCCTGGTTGCTCTGAGATACAAGTTGTACAGGAAAAGCAGGGTAATGCTTGGTTCTCCTTTTATCCATCTACCTTCAGAGTAACCCCCTGGTACCCTAGCAAACTTCCAAAACTGAGTGATGAGTTTTATTTTTTTTCTTTTCTTTTTTTCTTGACTATCATTGTGAATGCATGGATTTTTTATATATTTGATTTGCTCTAACCCATGACAGTCTCTGTTCATTTTTATGCTCACACTGTCCCATCTTATGCTACTGAGAGTCACTTCAGATTAGCTCCTGGTTCTTTTGACATGACCCCATTTGTCTCTGGAAGGTTCTTTGCTTTCTTGCATGATGAGAAATCCCACATTAGTTTGTACATTTCCTGCCCTAGACCTGCAATCAGCCATTTCCTTTTAGTGTGAAATGGTTTTTAGCGACCACAATCTGCCTGCCAGGGCTGATGATTGTTAGTTGGCTGTCATTGCTTCTAGACCTTTCCAGTAGATGTAGCTAGGAAATATGTGTTTTTAAGAGAAAAATAAATCATTAATTCACCGGTATTTCCAGTTCAAATTTATTTAGACAGAATTGTTGCTTCTTTGATTCTTTGTTTGAATTCACTTTTCTCTTTTACTGGAAATCTTGGCTCCTAATGATACTAACAAAATTATTTATTTTCTTCATGATTTAATATACTTAAAATAATTTCATTTCCCCCTTTCCCACACGGAGGTTACATACTATAAAGATTGTTCTGCACTGTTTTTTTTTTTTTTAACAAATATTGCTACTAAGACTACCAAGTACAATTTGCTGTTTTGGTGCTTTTTGTTCTTAGAATTTATCCTATTACAGATGTAGAGTCAAAAGTCACTTGGATGTCGAGTTAAAGTCACTTGAAATCATTCTTTTCTCTGTGTGTTTATGCTGACAACCTGATATAAAATTAGACTTGTTTCCTTCTGTTTGTTTTCTAGTTTTAGAGGCTGATTTCCCTTTTTGTTTGATTTCGTCTTTTAACGATGCAAAATGTTTTCATAGTTTCAAAGACAGCATTGTAAGTATAAGTAGAAACCTTGGTACCCTGAGTCTCGTCTTGTTCTATCCTTCCCCTTAAAGGAGACTATTTTTATTCATTGGTTCCTTATCTCTCTATTTTTATTTTTTTTAAATATACGCAAACACATATGTTTGTATATGTTCATACCCCCTTTCCCACACAGAGCGAACACAGCACTGTCTGTCTGCACTCCGTTTTTACTTTTCACTTAGAGTCTGGTGCTACCTGTACTCAGGGTTGCTCCTTTGGTCAGCTGCAGAGCCTCTAGTATATCACATCCCATAGTTTATTCAGGTACCTGCTGAGGGACATGTGGGCTGTTTCCAGTCTTTTGCATCTCTAAATGATGCTGTAGTCAATGGCCTTGAGCATATAGCATTTTGTGTCTTCGCAGCGGCCTTTTCACACTGTCTTGAATTCTAGCTACACCCAGGGTGGAGGTATTTGGGCAGTGATTATGGTTTCCAGAGGGTGTGGCCATGGGCTGCCCACTGTGGGAGGGAAGCCCAGCTGTGCATATGATCTTTGTGACAACAGCTGCCATTGGCAGGAAGCCTTCCTGGTTCTTTCACTTGGCCTCACTCTTTCCCAGAAATGTGAGGACATTTGTGATCTGCGAGCGGGTTCCCCACTTGCAGACTTACTCTAGCACCTGCAAGGAAGCTAGAAAACATCACTGAGCAACATGGGGCGGGGTCACACCTAGGAGTCCCTAATGCCTCACAAAGGACAGGATGCCCAGGGCTGGGGTGGGGGAAGGGCTGTTGGTGCAGAAGGTGGCAGCGTCTTCGGACAGGCTTTCCTTCCTTCACCACGGTGTCTCAGTCACCTCCTTCCACCTATTGTTCAGGCCGCCAGCGCCACTAGGAAAATCTGACGATAATTCCCACATCCTCTTAGCACGTTTTGTGAATGTCCTGTGGGTTCAGTTCCAAATTTGGAGCCTTGAGCTCGGGGCTGGGGAAGGAGCTGGGACGGTGATGCCAGAAGGGCCCTCCGTCTACGCCCCGGGACCTTGGCACACAGGCTGGGTCGCACAGATCATATTAGGTAATGAGATGAGGGCGTGGCTTTGCACGTGGCGATTCTCCTTTCACACCCAGCCGTGGATGTGTGCGTTTTGGACCACGTCGTAAGGATGCCTCCGTCTGGCAAGCCCTCAGGCTGCTGTGTAAACACGGCCTCCGGCCCACCGAGGGGGCTGCATGTTTGCCCACAAGGAAAGACCTCACCCTCCCCGGGCACCCAGGACGGTCTGCACAGCCTGCCAGCCAGCCCAGGCCCCCTGCCAGCCCTTCCTCCCTGCGGGCCTGCTGTCCTAGACCTCACACCTCGTCAGACCTCGGTTTTTCCGTTAACGAAAAGAATTCACACAACCTTCGGACCTGTTAGAAATATCCCTGTATCTCGACAGAGCTCCTAAATGGTTGACCGTGGTATTTGACAGGATGGACCGAAGTCGTAAGCAGTTAAAAAAAAAAATAAATGCGGCTGAAGGCTTGTTGTAGGATGTGCCCTTAGCCCCATCCCGAGCCCCCCGGGGAGAGATGGGGACCAGCCGAGGGTCACAGTGCTTCTTTCGTCCTAGGGAGTCAAGAGGCACGCTGAGCAGCCGGGCCCTCTCACACGACAGTATTTTCATTCCTGAGTCGGGACAGGACCCTCCTCGGCCGGTGCGGGTCTTTTCCCAAGAAAACGTGTGTGACCGGATTAAAGCTCTGCAGGTAAGCTTTTCCCCGTGGCGACACTGGGTACACGTGTCAGGTGTGCGTCGGGAAGTCTTAAAGATGCTTTGTGCTGGGTTTACTCGATCTCTTTTAAAGCCCAGCTGCAGGCACGTCACAGCTCTGCCAAGACTCACCCAGTTGGTTACGACTGGACCTCATTCTCAGTGATAACCGCTCATTTGCAAGATGACAGCGGCAGAGCTGGTGGCAGACGTGCAGCTCAGTTCCCTGCCCCAGGCAAGGGTGCCGAAAATATCTCCTGGATGAATGAATTGCGGTGGGAGGATTTGTTGAGAAAAGTTGCCGATGAAAAACAACAGCAAATGTTCTTTATTCCGACCTAGTTAAAAATACAGTGTAATGTGAAAATGGGGCCGCCACCTCCTCCGGGGGGCCCTCCGGCCAGGCGGGGGGATGATGCTGGCATGAGCTCTGAGGACGACGGTCTGCCCAGGAGCCCCCCAGAGATGTCCTTGCTGCACGACATCGGTCCCGGCACCGCCATAAAGGCAAGTGTAGCCTGCACCCCCTCGGCTCCATCCGCGCCTGCGGCTCAGGGCTGTTGGGGACCCCGGTGGCCCCTGTGTGTGTTCCCCTTAGATTCCCGTGCTGGGTCATGCCCGGTGCAGCCAGGAGGGATTCCAGCCAGGTCACTGGAACCCACTGTCAGGCCTTGGACTGTATTTGTTTTCATTCTTTGAGCAGAAATTCAGGTCTCGTCAGGAGATTACGGTTTGGGGGAACTTTTCCATGATGGTTAGAGGGCTGATACAATCAACCCTATACCTCGTTTTTCCTGTCTGAGCAGCTGACCAGCCCGGGCATCTCCTCCAAAAGAAGGAAAACGGCTTTGAGTCTGTTTTCTGTCATCGTGACATTTGTCCGGAGGGAGGAGGGAGTGGTCGGATACGTGACTTAGTCCAGGCTCCTGCATCTGAGTTTGGGACTCTGAGAACTTGTTAGTTTAGGGGTAGAAATGTGAGGCGTGGCGCTGGTGGACAGGGCAGCAGGGAAAAGTGTGACAAGCAGGAGAGGTGTCTCTGACCTCAGCAGGGCGGGGAACCGATCCCGGAAGCCCCCCACCCCCTTTGGAATCCAGGAGGAAGAATTGAACTCTTTTGTGTGTACACCAGCGGTCACCAACCTTTTGGGCACCAGGGACGGGTTTCATGGAAGACAGTTCTTCCACGGACCGGGGCCGGAGGGGGGCAGACGTGGAGGGGTAGGGGAAGGGGGAGTAGTTCCAGCGGTAGTGTACGCCATGGGAAACAGCAGATCGAGCCTCACTTGCCCGCCCGCCCGCCTGCCTGCCACTGACCTCCTGCCGTGTGGCCCGGTTCCTAACGGGCCTCGGACCGGTACCGATCCACGACCGGGTGGGGTTGGAGACCCCTAGTATAAACAACATAGCTCATGGTGCTACCATCCTGAGCCCGTACAGCGGGCTCAGTGATAAAATACATATCATTTATGTTACATGAGTACATAAATGATGAAACAGCTGATCATCTCCCCCTTGTAGACAAGCCTCGCCGTGGGGCGGGTAGAATCGGAGTTATCCGTGTTACGACCCATTATGTATAAGCCACCCCCCTGCCCTGTGTGTCCTTGGAGGGCCCCTGTGCCCTGGTCGAGGGCCATCCTCAGGGAAGTCCTGCAGGTTCCGTGCTGCTCTGAAATACATTCAGCAGCCACTTCCACTTGGACGTTCAGAAGCCCCCCTGCAAAGGCAGGAGAAGGAGTATTTACCTGACTTGTTTGCCGTTGTGGGTTCCCAGAGCCCCACGGATGAAGGCAGAGGAAGAGCTGTGGTGTAGCTGAGGGCGAACACGCCCAGGGTGCGGCTTTCTGCACAGAAGGCCAGAGAATGACTCTCTCCAGAATCCTGCCCTAGGGTCAAGCTGTCCCTGCCTGCTCCGCGAGCAGGTCAGAGGGCACTAGGGCACCCACACCTGCTCTCCCGCCTCGAGGAGAAAGCAGAGAAGACAAGGAGGAAGGTTTGGCCCGTTGCCTGGATTCCAAGCCCACCCCGCACCCCTTAGCACCTTAAAGCACTGGAGGGGCAGGTGGACCGGCTGATGGCCGTGTTAAGGTGTCATCACCGCGTGACACACACATCCTGGCAGCTCAGTGGCCACAGCCTCCGGAGTGGATGTGACTTTGTGTGCTTCAGGCTGCGTGGTTGGGGGGATGTGTCTGGCGAGCCACTGTGTTGACTGACTCACCCTCACTGCACCCCACGGTTCTCTGACCGTCCCGGCATCGTGGTTCTCTGCGTTTAGCCGCGACAGACGGTACAGGAGAGCAGGTAGCTTCTAAATCCGTTAAGGAGTAAGGAGCGAGCCCAGCTCCCAAACCCGCAAAGCACTGTGTTGCACAAATTCCACAGTCTGCTGACGGGGAGCCACTCATACTGGGCAGGGCTGACCTTGTCCTTTTCAACACCCCTCCTTTGGTGGTGATGTCATTTTAAAAAAATGTCCTGAGAATTTATCAAGTATTGGGTAGTAGGAACAATCTGCTAGCTTCATCGGAAACCAAAATTTGAGCCTTTAAGACTTAAAAACTATCGTCTTTATCATCGTGGTTTTTGAAGACACAGTGATCATATTTTGTGCCTTGATAGTTTTTTGGGCACAGGGGGCCGATCAAGAGGGGGAGACAAAGCACCCTTTAAAATGCATTTATGGGGCTTCCCTGGTGGCGCAGTGGTTGAGAGTCCGCCTGCCGACGCAGGGGACGCGGGTTCGTGCCCCGGTCCGGGAGGATCCCACGTGCCGCGGAGCAGCTGGGCCCGTGAGCCATGGCCGCTGAGCCTGCGCGTCCGGAGCCTGTGCTCCACGACGGGAGAGGCCACAGCAGTGAGAGGCCCGCGTACCGCAAAAAAATAAAATAATAATAAAATGAAATAAAATAAAATGCATGTATGTAACACCTGGTATTTGATATGATGGCACCTTAAACACCAAAAGGATGGGATTGCAGGCTGTTGGGTTTTTTCCTGTGTGACGCCTTACACAGGCCCACATGCTTGACAGAGAACTTAATGAAGATTATTACGAAAAAAGGTCTTCATTAACAAGTATTTGATGACACTGCCAAGGTGACATTTTCTGACAGGATGAGTTTTTCAGGAAATACATGGAATTATTTTTAAAATCTCATTACCACGTGAGGTAACGACTGAGGAAATTTGTTTAATGATGTTTAAGGTAGAATTACATCTAAGAGGTCCTAATCTAGGTTTCCGACCATTAAGTAGGAAACAAGGGGTCGAGGTGGCAAAGTGGCAGGTCTGATTTGCTCTGGGTGACGAGGGAAGACAACAGGGGAGACGGTACAGCTCTGATGGCAAAAGAAGGCGAGGCCTCCTGCTGTGGGTGAGGCTGGATCCCTCACCTCTGGGTCTATGTCCTCAGAGGACCTGGGAGACAACTGAATGGGATCAGGGAGGTCAGTGCCTGCCGGGCTTCCCCCAGCCTGCCCACCACCCCTGCCCTGTGTCTGGGGTCCATTCCCCGTGAGCCACCCTCCCCACCCTCCCCCGGTGGCAGGGCCTCTCTTATTGAGGACAAACGTGGTAAAGCAGCTGTCACCCAGGGTCACCCCGCAAAAGCCTCTGAATTCCAGGCTGCTTCCTCAGGGCTCTTTGAGCCATATTTTCCCCCAACAAAGGGCCACTTGTTAGACTCTTAAGTCATCCACTTCCAGAATCATCCAGAAGCACAGACTCCAGGAAAATTGGGGGGCTGGTAGCAAGCCCTGCAAACGTGAGCTCCAGATGCCGCCAGCCCGCAGATAAAACTGCAGGTCAGCTTTTCCTCCTCCTCCAGATCCCACCCCACCTCACATGATTGCTTCACTGATCAGAGACGGAACTCGGTTCTCCTCGACTGGGAAGGTGTTGAGGACTCTCAGAACGACAGCTCAGACAAGTGAGAGTCTGGTTCCCTATAGGGAAGACCAGCCGTGACGGCCAGTGCAGGCTTGTCTGGGGACAGAGGCCCTTGTCCAGGGTCAGGGACATTCAGCTCCTCCCCAGGCCCCCAGCCTCAGGGCCAGGGTGGACCATCCGCTCAGGCAGTGCAAATGCAGGGGGAGCCAAGTGGAGAGTAGGCAGGGCATGTTTGTCCTTTGGGTTTATAGAGGGGTGACACAAGGCCCACGTTGTCACAGAAGGAGAATTCACCCTCATTTGTGGAGTCACTGCGTTTGCAAAGCAGCTCATCTTGTCTGCTCTCTTGAGTCCCAGGCAGTAAGAAAAACAAAAACCCAAATCTCACCAAGTGTGTATATCCACTGTCCCTCCAGACAGGGGTGAAAATGAAGGATTCTGTATGATTGTGAAATGGACCCATCCTGCTGTGACCTTATAAGGAGGACTCTCTGGGGAAGGTGTCTCCCGTCCAATCGCAGGGGACCTCCTGAGTCATCAGCTACAACAGTGGGAGCCAAAGCCACAGGCACAGAGGGAGTCACGGCCAGGTGTCCTGTGGTTTATTTTCAAAATAATCTTTCTTGTTTTATTCCCGTAAGAACCCCGGTCGCTAAAACCACAGAACTAAAAGAGATTAGTTCACTTAGAACCATTTCCCCCCTCGTTTTGTTAATTGTCTTCTCCCCATCGACAGGAATAAGCTTTGTACTTGCACTGGAAAGTACAAGGGACTTTATGTTAGCAGGGAAAACACGGTCCTCTGCAGGGGGTGGTCCCCGCGCCAGTGGCGCGCTTGCGAACAGCGTCTTCCTTCCATTTCCTCCTCTAGTTTTTGGGGGGGAGGCTGCTGGGCACGTGATCCTGTGTGTCCCAGGGTTGTGGGAAAGACCCTGAGCGAGATGCATCCGGGCCCCTGGGAGCCCCTCCCTCCTGCGTCGTCTTGTCACCACTTCCTTCCTGAGGGGGGCATTTACTAAATCATCGTGAGGTGCATAAAGTTATGGTCTCGGGTCAAAATGTAAGCAACGCACCACCTCACACCCGTTCCGATGGCTACTATTAAAGAGGAAAAAAAAAAAGAACACAGAAAATAACAAATGTTGGAGAGAACGTGAAGGCAGATGTTGGTACCCTGTGCCCTGTTGGTTGGGAATGTAAAATGGTGCAGCCACTGTGGAAATCAGTATGCCTCGAAAAATTAAACATAAAATCACTTTACGATCCAGCGATTTCATTTCTGGGTATGGACCCAAAAGAACTGAAAGCAGTTTCTCGCAGAGATGTTTGTACACCCACGTGCATAGCAGCATTACTCATAGTAGTTACAGTGTGAAAGCAGCCCAAGTGTCTTGGGCTGGATGAGTGGACACACAGAGTGTGGTGTATATACCCACAGTGGAATATTACTCAGCCTTGAAGAGGAGGGAAATTCTGACACAGGCTACAAGATGAAATGAGCCGGGCACGAAAGGACGAGTATTGTATGATTCCACTCACGCGAGGTACTTAGTCAAGTTCATAGCGACGGAAAGTAGAAGGGTGGGTGCCGGGGCTTGGGGGAGAGGGGTCGGGGACTTAGTGTTTAATGGGCGTGGAGCTTTAGTTTTACGAGAGGAAAAGTTCTGGAGGTGCTGGGTGGTGATGGATGCACAATGCCTTGAATGTATTTAATACCAATGAACCGTACACTTAAACGTGGTTAAGACGCTAAGTAAAAGAAACTGGAAAATAAAACACTTGGGGAAAAAATGTGAACTTGACACTAATATTGAGCACCACGCTGGAACAGAAAGCTGTGTTTGTTTGTTGGCAGGTGGCAGGGCTGTCACCAAAGCCCAGCCCCTCCCAAGGTCTCCCTCTGCACCTTGCTCCCCCCGGGTGCGCGGTGGGTGCCTGTGTGCTACTTTATGCTGATAAGTGTCTTTGCAGGAGAACCTGGTGTTGCCATCTCTCTTCCACGTGACTCCCCCCAACCCCTTCCTCCCTCCCAGGCGACACTTTTGCCCTTTGCTGCCTTTCATTTACTTCCTGCTGAGGTATGAACTAGTAAAACATTTGAGACTTAACAGGGGGTAACTTACAGCCAGATTGTCCCAAGAGAAGGCGTGAAGGTACAGAACCCTAGAGTGAGCAATGATGGGACGCTGAGAGCAGGGCTTGGCATGGGCTGTGCCCCAGCCTGTGGACTCACACCCTTGAGCCGCCCCCATGGCTTCCAGAGTCGGGGCCAAGCCTGACTCCGCCCTTGGAGGAATTGGGCTGGTCGGTTTCACGGGAGAAAGTAGCTCTTGTCCGAAGCACCTGTGCAGCTGCCGCGGGTGGGCGAAGGCAGAGTTACTGGCTACCAGGGCACCTAGGACTCAGGTTCTTGGAAATGAGTGATGGGCCTGCAGGGTTTGGCTCGACACTTCAAACCCCCAGCCAAGAGATGAGCCCGGTGAAAGGGGAGGTTGACGTGCTGGCTGTACTGTTTCCTCGGGGAAGCTGATGGCTTGGCCTGTGTGCTCCTTGTCCCCTGAAGGTCTGTGTGGTTTCCTCGTCTGGGCCACAGTCTCCTGACCAGCTCTTCCCCAGGCAAGCGAGCGACACCTCCGTCTCCCCCAGGACCTCGGACAGCAGTGTGGCGCCCGTGGCTGATTTCGATTACCCCCCGGAATTCTCCTCCTGCCTGGACAACTCCGCGGCCAAGCACAAGCTCCTGGTCAAGCCCCGCAACCAGCGGTGCAGCAAAATGCGGCGGCTGTCCTCGGTAATCGGGCAGGGGCAGCGTGGGCGGGCCACTTCCCCCCCCCCCCCCCCGCCCCGCTGCTCCGAAGTGCCGAGCTGGCCCAGGGTGCCTTATCCACACCCCACGATCTTGTCTCGAGGGAAGGAGGGAGGCGATGTTGGTCCACGAGCGTCTCTTTCTCAGCCCCGTCATTCTCTGTGGCCAGGCGGACCCCGCAGCCCGCTTCTCAGCCCCTGGTCCCCCTCCCGCCCCCGCGAGGGCTGTGGGACCGTGACCGTGCCGCGGGAGCTGGGGGTGCCCGTGGTTCCAACCTAAATCAGATATGCCCCTCCCTGCCTAAGCACTCATTCGTTCATTCACTCGGTCTTCATTCTGCAACACTTACCAAGAACCTGCTCTGTGCCTGGGGTCCCCTGCCTTCCCACTGTCTTCCGTGTGATGCCCACACTGCAGGCCTGGCACGGCCGGGCCCTGCCCACCTCCTTCCATTCTCACTCAGCACGCTTTGGCCTCCCTTCTGCTTCTGGCACTTACCCAGCTGTCTCCCACCCCAGGCCTCGGGACCGCCTGTGTCCCCTGCTCAGGATACCTCCTGCTCAGTCCCTGGGGGACGGGCTCCGAGTTCCTCCCCAAAGAGGCTCCCCTGAACGTCCTGTGGAAAGCAACCCACCTGTCCATCACCGCGGGCACTTCCTCCACGGCACCGGCTGTATACACGGACGTGACCTTTGTATAATGGAGGCGCTCACTTGCTCCTTGCCAGTCTTCCGTGAGAAGACTGCACTCCTAGCCCTGGAGCAACACTAGTCACAGAGCTGGCGTTTCGTGGACGTTCGTTGAACGCATGAATGGGTGACCAAGTGCGTGGATGGCCAAGGGAGAAACCGAACACTTAGAATGGACCCCGCCTGGGGCGAGGACCTACTGAGCAGCACAGGGGTGGCGCCCCCGTAAGGACAGACCCCTCTTTGGCGTGCTGCCCGGGCAGTCGTCAGCTTGTCCCTCCGGGAGCTGAGAACTCGCTCGTGCAGCGCTCTGGCTTCACGGGACCAGGGGCTCGAGGTCAACGTAGGGCTGTCACCTTCTCCGCTGCCCCGTGGTGCCTGCAATGCCTCATGCCCAGAGGGGCTGAGAAGCGGGCTGCGGGGTCCGCCTGGCCGCAGAGAATGGCGGGGCTGAGAAAGAGACGCTCACAGACCGACATCCCCTCCCTCCTTCCCTCGAGACAAGATCGTGGGGTGTGGATAAGGCACCCTGGACCAGCTCGGCACTCCAGCTGGAGGCAGTGGGCTGGGGCCTCTCGGGGATGTCAGGGACTCCCTGGAGAGAGTGGCTTTCCTTCTGGGCATGTGGAAGGCTCTCTTAAACCTCATGCCAGCAAAGTCGACTTTTGAGGGGACTAATGCTGGAGAAAGAAGGAGGCTATGTGACCTTCAGGCTAACGTGCTCTCATGGAAACTGGGGACCTGGGTACTTGGGCAAATGCTTGTCCATCCAGTGCCTTTACAGTTAAAGGCTCCGTACTGTGGGGACTTGCAAGGCCTAGTAACTCTGACCTGCCTGTCCTCGTGCTGAGCTAGCTTAGCTACAGGACAAGGGCAAAGCCAGCTCCCTGTGGCCCCCAAGTCTGGGCTTTCTTCCCATGGGGATGCCTTCTGCCCTGGAAGGGTGTGTGTAACCAGCCATCACCTGGCCAGGACTTGGCCACGGGAAGCCCATCTCATACTCCCAGTGGAAATGCAGCGTTCCTTCCTGCCGCCCCCAGGGCAGCAGAGCTGTACCTCTTTCTTTACTTTTGAGCTTGACTTAGCGCTTGAAGCCCATTTTTTAGAATAAGAGGACATCTGCTTTGGGCAGTCTGTGTGAACACAGTCATGCCTTGATTTAAACTCTGTCCTTTGCACAGCTTCCCCCCTTTCTGGGTCGGGCGCAGGCATGGACACGCTATGTTTTTGGAGGTGTCCGTGTTTTCCCGAATGCACAGAGGTGTCTGGCCGGTGGCCACCAGTGTCACTGTTGGGTCCTCCGTTGGAGGCCTCTGTCCTTTAGTGTCTGCAGCCTCCTTTGCCCTTTGTGAGGTCCCTTCTCCTAACCACGAGGGCCTTCCTCTGGGGACCACGTGCTTTCAGATGTTCTTATTCTGCTCCAAGGGTGGGGAAGAGCTGCCACGCTGCCCCCTCTGATGCCCTCCTGACCCTGGGCACTTCTGGAGGTTCCCTGTCCCTTTGGGCCTCACTGGACACTGAGGTCCAAGTTTCCCCTGCTTCTCTGATCTCCTGGGGTTTCCTGGGGTTTCTTTCTCCATCACCCACTCTGTCACGCCCAACCCCTCAGACTCAGGCATCTTCAGTATCCACTTCAGTCTTTTCCTGCTGCTGCCCCAGCTCTTTCGTCCATCTGGGCAGAAGAGCCGTCCACGCCCGGCCAGGCATCGCCTCCGCCGTCGGTGGGGTAAACTCTCTACTCCACATCACGTAGGCTCTCAATCTTTTGGAGCGCTGGGGAGAAAAGGGGGCTTTTCTTAACCTTAAAAATCCCACCTTGCCCAGGAAAACGAACAAACCAAAAACCTTGGCTGTCAAGACTGTGATATTTATTACAAGTTTGGAAAACATTTTCAAGACTGCATTTGGGGGGCTCCATCTGCCACCACCAAAGCAGGGGCTGGGGAGGAGGAACGCACGAAAGACCAGCATCGCTTTTGGTTGTCTCGGCATGTTTGTTACCCTGCGCTCAGAACCGTGCCCCGCGCCCGGCTCCGGCGCAGTAGCAGTGGAACGCCCGTAAATGTTTATACTGACATCTCACCACACCAGCTGGTCCTCGTCCCCACCCAGGCAGTGCCAGGAGAGGGAATGTTATTAACTCTGTTCTGTCGGGAGCAGCGTGATTAGCCGACTAGCCCGAGGTCGCCCGGCTGGCAGAGCTGCCAGCAAGTCCCGGGTGGCAGAAACAGATGCCTCCTCTCCACACCGGCACCGGCCATCGTGCCTGCCCCCCGTCCACAGATGACGTGCCGGCTGCCCAAAGACGCTTCCTTTCTGGCGAGAGCAGGTGGATGAGCAGGCAGCCACGATAAGAGTCTCCATCTGGGTGCGGGCTGAGCAACGGGTCCCCTGCTTCCAGTTCCTCGAGAGGGTTCCAGGGGCTGAAGCTGCTCTGAGGGCCCAGAGTGGGAGGCAAGGTGTGGGTGGTGGAGGTGGAGTGGGTATCTGCATCCTTTTCCTGCTGTCCTGGCCAGAGAGCCCAGGCTCGGGCAGGAGCCGCCCTGCAAAGCCTCTGCTCAGCATCGGGCGGTCACCCTCTGGAGCGCACGCTCCGTGCCAGCCTTCCGTCTGCCCGGCCTCCCACCGTAACCCCTCGGAGCTGCCCGAGGTGGCTCAAGCTGGAGGCGCTCAAGCCAGGCCTGCTCCTCAGCTTTACGCTGACTTAATGTGGGTTCCAGTAGCTTGAAAACATGAGCCACCATCCTAAAGGGGAAATTCCACATCAAGGATTTCCTGTGGTAACAAAAGGCCAGGAACACCTTAGGGACCTGAAGCTTTTGAAAATTCTTCTGGGGATTTCACATCTTCCCCTTTTGAAATCCAGAGGAATAGGGTTGTGCATCTTGGCAAAGCTAGCTTAGGTGTCGTCACAAACATCCCAATTATCTTGTGTTAGCAAGCAGATGCCAGCTGGAGAATGTTAAAATAACAACAACAACAAAAACCTATTGCAGACACTCCCCTGGGTGTTTGCTAAAAAGAAGGAGGGAGGGCACTGCCCTTGTGCAGCAGCCTGGGTGACTGTGTAAAGTCTAAAGACAGGTCTAACATCAGGAACTTTTAAAAAACACCAGCCTCAATGCCCTCGGCCTTTGGGTCATTTTCACGTTTGCTTTTGAATGATTCGTGATTACCTTGATCTCCTTTCCCTCCTAAGAGAGCAAGAACTGACTTTGTGGATGGTAGGGAGGAAGTGGACTTAATCTAGATTCCAGAGACCCTTCGGAAGAAAGATAGCACGAGGCCGTGACTTACTGCCAAGCCAGGCAAGGCTTCCTATAGGAGTGGAATCAGAGATAGCTCTGGGGGTGCTAGTGGAGCCCTGGAGGTGTGGGGTGGAAGGCAGCCAGCCGGCCAGTCACTCAGGCCCGGAGTCTGGCACATAAAATGTCAGGGGCTTGGCTTGACCTGAGCAGGGAGTGGGAGAAACAATTTAAAACGGCAGAATAGATTGTCTATTTTATGTATGGTAGTGTGTATATGTTAATCCCAGCCTCCTAGTTTATCCCTCCCCCCCAACCTGAGAATCTGAAAAAGAATAGATATATTTATATAACTAAATGACTTTGCTGCACACCTGAAACTCACACAACATTGTAAATCAACTATACTCCAGCATAAAATAAAAGTTTTTTAAAGACAAAAAAATAAAACAGCAGAATATAAGACTTCAAATTTAGCTGAAAAGTTTGGGCTTTATCCTGTCAGCTGTGGTTTGCTGTTGACCGTGGTGGACATGATAAGAATCATCTTTTAGGCAAACCAGCCTGCCTTTGCTATGAGGGTGCATCCCTGGAGACAGAAGGAATTGACAGGGGGCACCGGCTCTGAGGCAGCGTAGGGGGTCAGAGAGGGCAACAGCTTTGCCCCCTGGGCCACTTATTCGCTCAGCCTTGGCCAAGGCAGGAACCTCTCTGAGTTCCCAGTCCTCCAAGTGCAAGGAGGAAATAATAATCCTCTCCCCACTGGAGCTAATCAGGGAGTTAGTGAGATAACCACGTCGAGCACAGAGCATGGCAGACCCGCTGATGCTGGTCCCCTTCCCTTTGCTTCACTCTGTAGAGCGGTGTCCACTGGTTTCTAGCTTGGCCTCAAAAGCCTCAGGCAACATTTATTTTAGGGGCATAGCGGCCCCAGTTCTGCTGAAAGCTGAACTTGGGAGGCAAGATTCCAAACAGACCAGTAAGGGAGGATTAAGAAAAGACAGCTGTGTGTGAATGTCCACTTAAGTGCCAGCTTTAGAGACATTCTGCTTCCCTTAAGCCTAATTAAACCTTGAACAGAATGGGGAGGCCACAGGCTTCCTAACATTCGTCCTAATGATGCCGTCTTTTGTCCACTTTATTCCTCTTAGAGAGCCCAGTCCGAATCCCTGAGCGATCTGACGTGTACCCCAGAGGAGGAGGAATACGACGAGAAGCCGCTACCCAAAGTCAGCACGGAGGAGAAGCCCAGCCCTGGGCAGCAGGAGGGGGGACAGGACAGAGGCGCTGAGGCTGGGGGGCAGGCGACCATGCTGCTACTTGCAGGGCCCCGTGCGCGGCGGGCGCGCCTGCAGCATTGCCCGGCGCTCACTGCCAGCACCGAGGAGGAGAACCCCCCGGGGGAGAACCCCTCCAGCCGTCTGGCCACCCCGGAGGTCACGGAGGTCACAGAGCCCGTGTCGAGCCCACACCCCCGCTCGGAGTCCCCGTCTTGGCCAGAAGGCTCCCCGCACCCTCACCCTAATCCCGACAGCAAAAACCCGAGGGAGGAGCTGTCCCTGGAAACCCGGTGTCCCCCCGGCGGGGACACAGCGGACGAGGTGGTTTGTGCTTCAGGAGACGTCGAGGGTCGATTATCTCCCTGCATCCCCGAGGGGGACACGACCCCTCCCGAGCCCGGCCCCATAGCCACCCGGGAGACGCCCTCTGGTCCCGACGGGCCAGACCACACCGGCCCGAAGGAGGTGCGACCGACCCTGGATGCGCCGGGTCCCGAGGGCGCAGGGCCAGAAGCCCCCGCCCCCAGCCCGCCGGCCCCCAAGAGCTGCTTGAAGCACAAGGCCTCCGCTGCGACAGCGAACGCGAGCCTCGGCGCGGGCCCCTCACCGCCTGCCTCCGAGGCGCCTGCAGAGGCGCCCGCACCCCGATCCCTGGACCAGGAGGCGGCGCCCCCGGAGCCCCCCAGGGCCGAGCAGGAGGGGTCCCCCACGGAGGCGGCGGCGCCGGAGCGCAAGATGGAGCGAGGAGGCCGCGAGGCGCGGGCCGCCAAAAAGTTCTCGGTGTCGTCGGGCCGCGAGTGGCCGCGCGCGGGGTGCCGCCTGCTGGAGCCCCGGGGCCCCGCCGTCCGGCTGCCGCTGCGCAGGAGCGGTCCGGCCTGGAAGAGCGAGGCCGCCCTCGAGGACCTGCCGGCGCCCGCCGAGCCCCAGGGCCCGAAGCCCGGACCTCGGAAGCCGCCCGCCCCGGCCGAGCGCGGCTCTCCGGACGCGGCCACCGCGGACCCCGGCCCGGCCGCCCGGGAGAGGCCCGCGGGCGGGGACGGAAGCCCCTTCCCCGTCAAGCTCCGCTCCACGTCTCTGTCCTTCAAACACAGAGAAACGCCCTGCCCGGAGGGGAGGGGAATCAAGAGGTACAGCGCGGAGGTCAGGCTGGAGAAAGGAGGGCTGACCCTGCTCTCCAGGAACGACAAGGGTCCGCCCGGGACGGGCCCCGCCGCCCGAGGCGCCAGGTCTCCCAACGAGCCGGGGAAGGCGAAGACCCGGTCCGCCGAGCAGCTCAGCTCCAAGCCGCCCCTGCCCAGGAAGCCGCTGCTGCAGACCCTCACCCTTCCCCAGCTGCCCGCGCCCCCCGACGCCAGCCCCCGGGACCCCGAGAAGGTAGGGCCGCCCGCCGACCCCAGGAAGGAGAGCCAGGCGGCGGAGAGGAAGTCGCCCCACAGGGCAGCTGGTAAGAGGCCCGCGTGGAGCAGCCTGGGGAGGGTGTTCGCGAAGGGTCAGGGCCATGGGGAAATCAGGTCAGTTGGAATGCCTTGCTGGACGTCCGCAAGGTATCGATATATAAATGCATTGGGTAGAAACCTTGCCGGGGAACTGGAGGAAAAGTCAAAATTCCTGTTGGTACCACCATGTTTGATCAAGAGTTAGGAATAGAGACTGGGGAAGGGAAACAAGTATCAGGGTTTTGTGTAAGTTCTGAGAAATCAGGAAAATGTAGAAGCTCGTTTTGCAGCGTCTTCCTAGAGGAGCTGGGCCCCTCAGTGGATCACTCAGACGCTTTCTCCTCCAGAAGGGGTATCCCTCCTGGGCAATGTGCGCTCTCACGGGTGGAGGCCCTCCTGGGGCCTCACCTGGTTCTTGGTTATAAGTGAAGCATCTGGCTCCACTGTCACTTAACATAATTCCGACTTTTCCCCCAAAGGAAGAATTTCATCCTGTTTAATAATAATCAGGCACACAGGGCCCAGCCTCACACAGGAAGAGTCCCTTCCGTCGGAGTCATGAGTCTTCGTAAAATCTGAGTTCTTCATCAGGTGGGCCTGAACTGTCCCAAAAGGGAGACGGTGTTAAGATCGGGCCAGAATGTAAGAATCTTGTAAAGCAACTGTCTTTTAAAATGAGCAGAGACAAAATAGGTGACCTACCTTTCTCTGTCTTTGACATTTGTCACTGTATATAGTGTTTCAGATGGAATCTGTTGGAAACGGGTATTTTCAGTGGAGCTAAAGAATCTCTCGTTGTTGGTTTCTTTTATTGATGGAAATCAGTGTACCAAAAACGGAACTAGACATGCAAGTCGTGTGTGTGTGTGTGTGTGTGGGGGGGGTGATGGGAGCACGAAGGAGAAATTTTCCACGGCAGATTTTATAAAACAACACAACTTTCAGGATATTTTAAGTGGCTGCTCTAAGTTCAGGACCCTGTTTAATCACTGCATTGTGGAACAGAGAGGAAGTAGAACCCAGTTCTCTCGGGGACCCCACGCCTTAAAAGGAGGATAAAGCGTGCACACAACGACAGGTTTAAAGACATTCTAGTCTTTCATGTCTTCTTCCTAGGAAGCTTTAGTAAAAGTGCAGTGTATAAGGGGCTCTAAATTCTTAAGGCGATACCCAAAGATGCAGGCGATTTCCAGGGAGAAGTTTTGGGAAAACGCCCCCAGAAGAGCCGGCATGTGCAGCCTTCCTGATCCAGGCCCCTTGGCTCCCCTGTGATTTGCTGTTGCTTCTGCTGCTACATTAGGATCATCAATGAGGGAACTTTGGGGGAGGTTCAAGCTGTAGCTGATTATCAACTCTGCAAATTGCCAGGTTATTGAAGCTATTATAGAGTGATTCAAAAAGCCATTGAAATAGCCAGGGCGGAGGAGGGTGCAGATAAAACCCTGACATCAGCACCATCCACCGTCGTGGGCTGGAATTTTTTTTTTTTTTTTTTTTTTTTTTTTTTGTGGTACGCGGGCCTCTCACTGTTGAGGCCTCTCCCGCGGCGGAGCACAGGCTCCGGACGCGCAGGCTTAGCGGCCACGGCTCACGATCTTCCCGGACCGGGGCACGAACCCGTGTCCCCTGCATCGGCAGGCGGATTCTCAACCACTGCGCCACCAGGGAAGCCCCGTGGGCTAGAATTGAAGATGTCTCTCGCAGGCTTGCTGAATGAACAGAACTTAAAGACAGGATACTCAGATTCATGGTCAGATCTGGAAAAGAAGCTTCAGAGGGTGATGCTTGACACATTGATAATTTATAACTTCCTCAGCTTAAGCTGTGAGAGTCAGGCTTTGTTCATTGTCAGCTGGCTGGAATGGTCTGTAGTTAGAGAGCTTCTGTTTTTTTCTTTTGATTTGTAAAATACAATATAATATTTCTTAACGGCTTTGCTTAAATAGAAGAGAATTGTGTTGTCCGACTAGCTTTAATAGCACTCCTGACTCAGATGAATTCTGGAGTGGAAGAATCTAGGTTGCTTCAGGGGGCAAGAGTAGTGATTTTCATTTCGATGCAAAGAGAGGAGATAATTTTTACATTCTGTTGGGAACCCACCCTCCCAGGGTGGACGGTGTTTGAGGGACGAGAGCCAGGCAGGCTGGGGCTGCTGTCTGGTGCCCCCTGGGACCGTGGGGTCTGGGGGCTGTCTCCTGCAGGCCAGAGCAGAATCTCAGAGCTCCAGGCTCCCAGAGCCCCTCCATGAAGCAGCCTCCACCCCTTCCCCAGACCCCGGGTCTGCTTGTGGTTCAATTCGTTATTATTCCTGCTCCGGTCCTCATGGCTCCCAAATTATAGCAGCTGAAGGCAATTAAATTCATGTAAAACATACAGATAATAAAACGTTGTAATAACAGTATTACCCAGTTTTCCAGGAAGGCCTAATTATTGCTGTTTATTATCTCGTGGTGACAGGCGCTTTTACCCAGAGCTCCCAGATGGGCCGCCATCTCCCCTGCCCCCCTTCCAGGGGTGAGCTCCATAAAGTTGGGTTATGGAGGTGTCCCAGATGGGCACCGTTCCATCTCGGGGACCCTAGCTACTTTGTCCCAGCACTCCTGCTCCGTCCCCCACCTGTCCCCTACACCCTGTCTTCCTTCCTTGAAGATGGAGAAACCCCGGGGGTGTGGGATTCGGGGAGGATAAGATGGTTGTTGGCAATAAACAGAGGAGCCCAGCTTGCCGACCGGGCTGAGCCTCACAGGGCACCTTGGGGTGGTCGCTGTGAGCGCGGTGCGTCTGTGCTCGTTGACACGAAGGAGACCAGGGAGTCTGCTCACTTGCCATAGGAGGTGCACGGCCCTGGGTTATCAGGGCTGTTCGTGTGTGCAGACAGTCCCCGTCCTCCTGGTGGACCAGTCCGTCCCAGAGTCCACATCACCGGTCTGGAAGCAGCTTCCTGCGCACAGGATTAGAACTGGAACAGGGAAAACGGTGAAATACACGAAACATATAGAAAAACGTAGTCGTCCGTAGGTCCACTCTCCGGATGTTATCCCTGTTGACCTTCCTTCTAGTCTCTGTGTGTGTGTGTGTGTGTGTGTGTGTGTGTGTGTGTGTGTTTTATTTTCTACGTAGTGGTGGACACTTGCTGGATCTTTTGGAGAGCAGCAGGACAAAGCGCTGTTCTCACCAGGGGCCTCATTTGATAACCAGCCTCTGCCTCAAATCCATGCTCGTTCCCTCCAGCCCGGGCTGGTGACACTGGCACACCAGGTCCTGGAGCCAGTCCTCACTCATTCGTGCATATGCGTCTTTTCAGCAAACATCCCTGTACTCCTGCCATGCACACCGCACTGTACTGGCCCTAAGAGGTGGTCGGGAAGAGCACGCCAGCCTCGCTGTCCGGGAGCTTAGGGGCCTGGGGAGGCAGGTGGCGGCGACTGTAGGTAGATGCCCGTCTTTCTTTGGAAGGCAGGGAGATTTTCTGGAGGAAATGAGCTCGAAAAGACTGTCACCGTCTCTAACGACAAAGTTATTTCAGTGTATTCAAGTTCATTTAAGTAGAATACAAGGAGTTTGGTGGGATTTTGTGTTGGTTGTTTTGGGGTTTTTTGGTGTTTTTTTTTTTTTCTTTTTTTTTTTTGCGGTACGCGGGCCTCTCACCGTTGTGGCCTCTCCCGTTGCGGAGCACAGACTCCGGACGCGCAGGCTCAGCAGCCACGGCTCACGGGCCCAGCCGCTCCGCGGCACGTGGGATCCTCCCCGACCGGGGCACGAACCCGTGTCCCCTGCATCGGCAGGCGGACTCTCAACCACTGCACCACCAGGGAAGCCCTGTTTTGGGTTTTTTTGTATAAATATATATATATATATTTTATACAGGTCTTTTATTCTTAAAGAAAAGCAACTTTGTTCACACCTGCCTTTCTTTTTAGCCTATCCATACCCTCATGGTCCCTTCCTGGCAAGTGTGGTCCACACCCCGGGCCTCCGTTTCCCCGCCTTCCCTGTGCTCCTCAGACCGTGTACATGCGCCCGTCCTTGCTCGCCTCCCGGTGCGATCGCTCTCCTCGGCTAGGACACCCTGTAGCAGAGCCCGTAGTGAAGCCACACCCCCTCAACAGTTGTGCTGGTGGTCCCGCAGGTTCCCTTCCCTCGCCACCCTGCCCCCCAGGTGGTCCCGGTCCTAAGAGTGCAGAGCAATGCAGAGGCTGAATCCCGGCTTTCCAGCCAGAGAATCTCGGGGTGTGAAAAACCGCAGAAGGGTAACACCTGAGAAGGGTCCTTCACAAAAAGGTATGAAATCCTGAACTTGGCCCTGAGACGCACCTGCAGATCAGCACAGAAGAACCTTTGAGAATTTTAACAGGACCAAGTCTCAACATATAATACTCAAAATGTCTAGGATACAAACCAAAATTATTCCACCTACAGAGTACAATGAAAACCAAAAAAACTCTCAAAGAAAGAGGCAATCAACCCTGAGATGATCCGAAGGTTGGAATTATTAGAAAAAGATGTTAAAGCAACTGTTATACCATGGTTCCAAGATGTAAGGGTGAGCACTCTTGAAACAAATGGGAAGATTCTCTGTAAACAAATAGAAGCTCTTTTAAAAAGCCAAAGAGAAATTTTAGAACAGGAAAATATGATAACAGAAATTTAAAATTCATTGGAAGAGTTCACTAGGAGAATAGAGATGAAAGAAGAAAGGGTCAGTGAACTTAAAGATAGATCGATAGAAAACATCCTGACCACAAAGAGAAAAAAAGATTTTTTAAAAAGCCTTGGGGACCAGAGCAACAATATTAAAAAGTCTAACATTCATGTCATAGGAGTCAAAGAGAAGACGAGAAATAGATTTGAATAGAAACAAATATCTGGGGGCTTCCCTGGTGGCGCAGTGGTTGGGAGTCCGCCTGCTGATGCAGGGGACGCGGGTTCATGCCCCGGTCCGGGAAGATCCCACGTGCCGCGGAGCGGCTGGGCCCGTGAGCCATGGCCACTGAGCCTGCGCATCCGGAGCCTGTGCTCCGCAACGGGAGAGGCCGCAACGGTGAGGGGCCCGCGTACCACAAAAAACAAAAACAACAACAACAAATATATATATATATATATATATATATCTGAAGAAATAATGACTGAAAACTTCCTACATTTTGGAAAAACAAATTTACAGATCCACGGAGCTCAGGCAAATTACTTTTGCACCCTTGTAAAAAATATGGCCATATCGTTTGGTTTTACTTCACCTTTTCAACAAATGGTTGTGGAGCATGTGAACATCCATATGCAAAAACGTGAACTTTGACCAAAGTCTCACATCATATACGAAAATTAACCCAAAGGATTCACTGACTTACAAGTAAAATGAGGGGACTTCCCTGGTGGTCCAGTGGCTAAGACTCTGTGCTCCCAATGCAGGGGGCCCGTGTTCAATCCCTGGTCAGGGAACTAGATCCCACGTGCTGCAGCTAAGACCTGGTGCACCCAGATAAATAAATATTTTTTTAAAAAAAAAAAGGTAAAATGAAACTATAAAACTTGTAGGAACTTAGGAAAAAAATTTCTGGAGCATAGGACTAGGCAAAGGGTTCTTAGACTTGACATCAAAGCATAATCCATGAAAGGAAAAATTGATGCATTGGACTTCAGAATTTAAAACTTTTGCTCTGCCAAAGACCCCATTAAGAGGATGAAAAGACAAGCTATGTGTTATGAGAAAATATCTGCAAACCATATATCCAGTGAAGGACTGGTATCTAAAACATATAACGTATTCTCAAACTCAACAGTACAAAACCAAAAAATACATTAGAAAATGGGCAAAAGATATGAATAGTTATTTCCCCAGAGAGAATATACAGATGGCAGATAAGCACATGAAAGATATTCATCATCAATAACCATTACAGAAACACCAATAAAAACCCATAATGAGATACTATCACATCGGTATCTCATTTTAGCCATGTTAGAATGGCTAACATTAAAAATGCTGGTAATACCATGTGCCCAGGGGGTTGCAGGACAACTGGAATTCTCACTCATTGCTAGTGGAAATGTACAACAGTACAATCACTTTGTTTTTGTTTTTATTATTATTTTATTTATTTATTTGGCTGTGCGGCCAGCAGGCTCCTTAGTTGGGGCACGCGAACACTTAGTTGCGGCATGCGTGTGGGATCTAGTTCCCTGACCAGGGATCAAACCCGGGCCCCCTGCATTGGGAGCGTGGAGTCCTAGCCACTGGACCACCAGGGAGGTCCCTGGTACAGTCACTTTGGAAAACAATTTGGCAGCTTCTTACAAAATTAAAAGTACACTTATCTTACAGCCCACCAATCCCACTTCTAGGTATTTATCCTAGATAAAGGAAAACTTAGGTTACACAAAAGCCTGAACACAAGTGTTTATAGCAGCATTATTCATAATCACCAAAAACTAGACACCACCCAAATATCCCTCAACTGGCCAGTGGATAAACAACCCACACAATGGAATATTAGTCAGCAATAAAAAAGGAACGAACTGTTGACACACATGATAACGCATGGATCTTAAATGCATATGCTAAGTGAAAGTAGCCAGTCTCAAAAGATCATCAACTGTATTATTCCATTTATATGATGTCTGAAAGAGGCAACAATACAGAGACAGAGCAGGTCAGCAGATGTCAAGGTATGGGCGTAGAGGTGGGGTCTGACTACAAAGGGGCCGTGCCAGGGAATTTCGTGGAGTGTTGACATTGTTCTGAAGCCCATTTGTGATGGCTCTTAGAAGAATCTAAGCACGGGTTCAAACTCATAGAACTGTACGACGGAAAAGGTGAATTTCACTATATGTAAATTTAAAAATAATCTTTTAAATGGCACAAAAAATAGGTAGTAGCCTCTTTTCCACCCACCTCTGAACCTCTCTAATCACCCCCCCAACACACATACAGAAGGAACCACACTAACAGCAGTCATGGCTACATCAATGTTGATATATAAGCACAGCAGTCCTTTTTTGAAAAATCACAAAAATGCATGTTGGCTTGCAATTAGATATTTTCAGTCCACAATAAAGACTGGGCATCTTTTCTGATCAGACTGAGCCACCTGTCCTCATTCTTTTTAAGGACTACAGAGTACATTTACCATATTTTATTTAGCCATTCCCCTACTGAAGGGAGTTCCAATTGTTTTGAGGTTTTTTCCCTTTTGCTGATGGTGGTGCAGTCACCCTCCTTGTTCGTTTTAGCTCTGTGTATTCACACAGTTGTTTCTCCAGGCTAGATGCTTTTTTTTTTTTTTTTTTTTTTCTTTTTTGACTGCGCTCTGCGGCTTATGGGATCTTAGTTCCTCGACCAGGGATTGTACCCCGGCTCTTGGCAGTGAAAGTGTGGAGTCCCAACCACTGGATGGCCAGGGAATTCCATATCTAGGCTAGATTCTTTTTTTTTTTGCAGTATGCAGGCCTCTCGCCGCTGTGGCCTCTCGCGTTGTGGAGCACAGGCTCCGGACGTGCAGGCTCGGCGGCCGTGGCTCACGGGCCCAGCCGCTCCGTGACATGTGGGATCTTCCCGGACTGGGGCACGAACCCGTGTCCTCCTCATCGGCAGGCGGACTCTTAACTACTGCGCCACCAGGGAAGCCCTAGGCTAGATTCTTAAAAGTGGGTTTTCTGGCTCACAGAGCTTGTGAAGTTTTAATTTAATACACAACTTCAAATGACCCTCCCTCCGTAAAGGTCGTACCAGTTTACAACCTTCTAAGATCAGGGTAGAGACTATTTCTCCACCCCCTCTTCAGCACTAGGTGTTATCAGTCTATTTTTAATTTCTTTTTTTTCAATCTGATGAATGAAGAACGTCAGTCATGTTTTACACCTTGGTCAGCAAGTCCTGGTCATCCTAAGGTGACATGTCTTTATCCACCTGCACCCAGGTCAGCCCTCAGCAACCTCTAACCTGACACGTGCAGCACCTCCTCCCCCCAACTCTCTCCTCACCCTCTCTTCCCAAGTCATGGGTCTAACCACGGAGCTTTCCTCTTTAAAACGTCCCGATGCCTTCCCATTATATTTAGAATAAAATTCACAGTCCTGCGTGAGGCATTTAAGGCTTCTTAGATTCTGGCCAAAATCAACATTTCCGCCTTCCCAAGCTCATCTGCCGCACTCCTTCCCTCCCTCTGATATCTCCAGCCCCACCCCTGCCACCTGGTCCCTGAGAACATAAGGGGCTTTGATCCTCTGCAGTGTCTGTGCCCGGGTGAGGGGCGGGGCTCCTGGCCTGCAGTGGGTGGCCCTCAGCTGTGTGTGTGTGTGTGTGTGTGTGTGTGTGTGTGAGAGAGAGAGAGAGAGAGAGAGAGACCAGGTGCTGGGACAAAGCTAGCCAGGCAGGTGCTGGGTGGGGGGATTGAAGAGCCTGGATTTGGAGGCTTGACTCCGAGGTGCCACCCCTCAGGGGCTGTGGGATTCGGAGCCATTGAGTTTCTCAACCTCTGCGTCTTAGCTTCCTCCTTTGTAAAATGAGGTTAGTAGTAACTCACGGGGCAGCAAGAGCATTTTCCCTGCCACCTGTGATACACAGTCTCACGTGGTACAGGTCATACTTCCGCAAGGAGGTACCGAAACCTCCGGGCGGCGGAGATCAGCGTGCGGGCATGGACTCTCCTGTCCCGGTTCTGCTGAAGGCACCACTGCGTAGATCTGAGACCCCAGAGAGAACGTGTGCAGGATACTGAGGGAGTCACGGACCACCACCACCACCTCCCTGAGTGTACACGGGGGTCCTAAGAGGGGCGAGGAAGAGAGAGCGATTGTAGGGTCACAGCTGCAGTTCTGTGAGTCCTCAGCTCAACAAGGTGGCACCAGGGGAGCCTCCCTCATCCCGAGGGGGCCTCCCACGGGACAGGGACGGGACGCAGGGACTCTGGGGACAGGAGCCCGTGTGGGTGGAGGGGAGCTGAGCTAGCCGGGGAGGGTGGGTGGTGGGTGGGAATCTCTCAGAGTCAGTTTGGGACTCTGCCAGACGCACCCGGGACACAGCCCACCCGGACGGTGGCGGGCGCCTGTCCCCCACCCCCTCCCTCCCAGACCCCCAGCCCCTGGGGGAGGACCCCCCCCCCAACCCTCAGCTCAGATGCCCTGCATCCAGGGGGACAGGAGACAACGCTGACTCAGCCCAGAGGTGACGCCGTGTTCTGAAGTGACCGCAGTGAAACTTAGGCCAAAAGACTTGCCCAGAGGCACCTGGCGTGTGACCCGGGGGGCTGGGGGGAAGCGGCGTTTGGGGCCGCGTAGACCACTTTTGCGGCCAGTGTCTTCACTGTAATGCTCTGCGGGGGGAGGTGTCAATGGGGGGTGGCTGTGTGCTCCGGAGGACACGTGGCAGTATCTGGAGACGCGGTCGAATGTCACAACTACAGTGTGAGGAAGGGAGATACCACCAGCATCTAGTGGGAGGAGGCTACACGTCCCACGATGCACAGGACAGGCCCCCCAGCGCCCCCAGCAGAGAGCTATCCAGCCCCAAGCCTCGGTAGTGCCAGGGTGAGTAATAGTTGCTCGTCACCCCATGATAAGCAACGATGGGAGGGCGTGGCATGTGGGAAAGTTGCGGGGTCATTCCCCTTAATATGATACGGTGTGCGATGTAGTGAATGAAGGTTAGGGATCCAGAAGGCTGTGTCCAATGCCCCCTTGGGGACACATTGGCCGTGTCACCCTGAGCAAGTCCTCTGCAAGTGAGACTCTGTGTTTCCATCTCTGAAATGGGGATTGAACGTATTCTACGTTACAGGGCGAGTTGTGAGGGTCTTTATGAACACGATACTGCTCTGAAAACTGAGACCTAGTAACCCTTAGCTGTTACCGTTTCTTGAGGGATGAATCAGGGAAAGCTCCCTACCTGTCTGGGGTTGGGAGGGGGAGGTGTAATAGAGGAGGGCAGATCCAAGCTCCGTGGACAAGAGCCATCCCTCCACGGATTGGCCACTTGGTGACCACTCGAGACAGAATTCCAGCTGTTCCTGGAGAGCCACCAGGAATCCAAGGTGGGGTGACTGTTTACATTCTGAATTGTAGGAGGATGCCGTGTAATATAATAGTTTCACTACTCTTCCTCCTTTGCTGAGCTCAAAGTTATTTTCGAATTACAGTGCCTTTCCGTCCCCATATGCTTATAAGGTCCCAGTTATATCACCTGCCAGGTAATGGAGACCAGCTGTCTGTGTACTCAGAGAAGGACTTTGGTCATTGCCTTCTGCTTGGAGACTTTTTTTTTTTTTTTTTTTTTTTTTTTTTTTTTTTTTTGCGGTACGCGGGCCTCTCACGTTGTGGCCTCTCCCGATGTGGAGCACAGGCTCCGGACGTGCAGGCTCAGCAGCCATGGCTCAAGGGCCCAGCCGCTCTGCGGCATGTGGGATCCTCCCGGACCAGGGCACAAACCCGCGTCCCCTGCATCGGCAGGCGGACTCTCAACCACTGCGCCACCAGGGAAGCCCCGGAGATGGTCTTAATTGCACACACAGTGGTGCGTGAGCAAATGGACTTTCAATCTAAGCTCCTCCATCACAACTCTGTGCCCTTGGAGCCTGTCGCTGGCTTCCTGGTTGCCACCATGAGGTGTGGGGTTCAGGCTGGACACTGGGACAAGGTCTGCCAGCCTTCACGTGCGGAGGCCCAGGCTTAGCCCCTGAACTCAAGCAAAGAGCCTGGCCAAGTGTCTGACCCTTGGGCCCCACCCCCAGTACACGTGTCTGCCCGTGATCAGATGCCCGGCCCTGCACATCCAAATCAGGTCAGTGAGTAGGTGAAGGGAAGGTAGGTTTCAGGGGGGCTGGGGTGACGAGATCCCCGCAGTGCCTCCTGACTTAGAAGGAGGGAAAGGGGTGAGGACCGGTTTGCCCTGGTGGCCGAGAAAGAGGCTCTCAGGTGCAGTGGCTCTCCTCCCTGAGAGCTGCATTTTGCCACTGAGCTTAGAGAGGCAGGTTCTCTGCCCTTGCTGATCTGCGGTCTTATTTAGGAGAGGAAATGAAAGCAGGAAGAAGGATTCAGGGTAAGCCACTGGAGAATGGAAGAGCAAGAGTAGGGTCGTGGAGGGCAGCAGGCGAAAAAGCAGGTGGTCCCAGAACTCCAGGTGCATGGAGGCCCGAAGGGAAGTGAAGAGGATGGGAAGGGAGCTAGATCCTTCTCCAGGTCACTATGCAAGCGCCGCGTGAGTTGCAATTGTCTTAGAGTGGCTTTTGTGTTTTGGTTTTGGTTTTTTGCTTTTGATCGGAGAATGATACACAGGCAGCGACGGGCACGTGCTGCTCAATGAATTTTCAGACACGGAACACCCTCCAGACCAAGAAGCAGCATGAGACCAGTGCCCAGAGGCCCCCTCGGTGCCCCTTCCAGTGGGCTCTAGAACTCATTCCTGGGCCGTGGCCGTGTGTCAGCAGTGGAAGGACCCCTCTATCCCTGGTGGCTCTGGTAGGAGAGCCTGCGTGCCTGCGCTGGAGGGGCGCACTGGGTTAGAGACAGCCTTCCTCTCTGTAGACTCGGCATCTCCCACGGGGCCCGTGCTCACCCAGTACAGTTGATTCTCGTTTTTCACGGTAGCTGCGTTCTATAAAGTCACTGCAAACACTGAATTAGCGAGTCATGAACCATCGCTCCGGGGGGGGGATGAAGGGTTAGGATCCTGTGAGCGCACAATCACAACATTTTTCTCAAGTGATTGATACATAACCTTGTTTTATGTGTGTTTCTGTTTAAAGACAGCTTATATCTAATACGTATTGTTGGTTCATAAGCATCCAGCTCCCAGCCAACAACAGCATAACTCACACCTGAACGAAGCTCATCGGACACACGTATCTTCTCCGTAACACACATCACTGCCTTCTTGTGCTTAGTTAGGGGCACCAGACAGCACTTCTGGTGTTGTAGATATGGGGGCTATTTTAGACAGTGAAATCACCAAGAAAAAACACAAAAGTGCAAAAACTGTGACCCTGAGTACACTGTGAAAGGACCCTTGCTTCCAGCCTGAGAGCAGAAGCATGAAAGAAGCATCCCCTTGTTCCACACCCGCTGGGAACGTGTTCATCCCAGGACTCAAAGTTTTCATTGCTCTGTGCATGTCTGCAAATGACCATGAAGGGTCAGGACTATTGATTTTGGGGGTTATAAATACGTTTTAGCGAGTAGGCGAGTTGTCCAATACAGAATTCCTGGACGGGGGCTGACTGTGTTTGTTGGATGAACAGAGGAAGGAATGGTAAGTTTCCTTCGGAGGTGGAGCTAGGACACGGCCGCATTGCAGTTATTAAAAACGGGGGGGCTTCCCTGGTGGCACAGTGGTTGAGAATCCGCCTGCCGATGCAGGGGACACGGGTTCGTGCCCGGGTCCGGGAAGATCCCACATGCCGCGGAGCGGCTGGGCCCGTGAGCCGTGGCCGCTGAGCCTGCGCGTCCGGAGCCTGTGCTCCGCAACGGGAGAGGCCACAACAGTGAGAGGCCCGCGTACCGCAAAAAAAAAAACAAAAAAAAAACGGGGGCCTCCTCTGCCGGAAACCCTTTCTCATTCTTAAAATGCTCGGCACGGCTTTACAAACGCTCACGTGAGCGTTAAAAGCCCAAGTTCTCTGGTAGCATCGCACGGCCTGGCTGACAGCCAGAACCGATACAGAGCGACAGCGGACTTTGCCAGCTTGTATAGATCAGGAGCCGTCCATGTAAGGTGAGACTGACAGTAGATCAATAGATACTTTTTAAAAAAACCTTCAACTTTTACACAGGGAGCCCGCAGTGTGGGTGAGGCCCATGTGTCCCCAGTGGTCCCCTTAGTGTCTCTCCGGGCGCACGGTCACCTCTGTGTAAACCAGGGTGATGGCAGAGGGGCTAGAGAGGAGACAGAAACGGGACGGCTCTGGCCTCAGCTCGTTGTCGCGAACGCTGGCGATGCGTGCACTTCCGAGCAGAAATCTTAGCCAACTCGGGGCCCCCCATCCACAGAGAATATTGTGAAGAGCTGGGAATGAGCTGTGGACATGCGTTTTTAAGATGACCACGTAACAGAAGAGATGCGAAGCTGTGTGCCAGGGTGTTAACATAGCTCTCTTGGGCTGTGTTGATTTCTGAAGAACTTTTTTCTCCTCCTTTCTGCTTCTGCTTTCTGAATTTGTACATTGTGCACGTGTATTTTTATGAACAAGAAAGATATTTTATGAAAGGAAAAAGATTCTTTAAAATTGCTGCTCCAGAAGCAGCAGCATCTACCAAATGTTTACGAGGTGTAGGAAGCCTGCTGTCCTACTGTGTGGTAGCTTAGGGCGGAGTATCTGCTTTATTTTCTTAGCCAGAGGGCAAGAGACGGTGGTGGTTTACATTGTACAGCTCATTGCCTCTCACTCAGAAGACGGTGTTCTTTTTTTTTTTTTAAAGTTATTTTTTCAAGTATAGTTGATTTACAATGCTGTGTTAATTTCTACTGTACAACGGAGTGATTCAGTTATACATTTACCTACATTCTTTTTAGTATTCTTTTCCATTATGGTTCATCACAGGATTTTGAATGTAGTCCCGTTTGCTGTACAGTAGGACTTTGTCGTTTATCCATTCTATATATAATAGTTTGCATCTGTTAACCCCAATCTCCCACTCCATCCCTCCACCACCCCTTGGCAACCACAAGTCTGTTCTCTATGTCTGTGAGTCTGTTTCTGTTTCGTTGATAAGTTCATTTGTGTCATATTTTAGATTCCACGTATAAGTAATATCATATGGTATTTGTCTTTCTCTTTCTGACTTACTTCACTTAGTAGGATAACCTCTAGGTCCATCCATGTTGCTGCAAATGGCATTATTTCATTCTTCTTTATGGCTGAGTACTATTCCATCGTATATATGTATATACACCACGTCTTCTTTATCCATTCATCTGTCGATGGACACATAGGTTGTTTCCACGAGGAGATGGTGTTCTTGATGAGTCCCAGCTGTGTCCTGGCTGTCACAGGGGGTGTAGACCCCTGTTAGAGTCCCACCTTCGGGGTCCTCAGCCTCCTCTCCCCACTATCTGTAGGAATGCTGCCTATGCCCTATTCCATACAACTTTCTCCAGTGAGTTGTAAAATACTCTTTTTGGCTCAGATGGGACATCCAACTGCATGGCATAGGAATTCATCAGAGCTGTGTCAGCGCCGTCATGGTCAGAGTGACACCAGTGCCAGGAGCCCGACACTGAGCGCCTCCCCCCGGGGGCCGGGGAGCCAGCTGGAGCGCTGAGATGCCGCGGCCACCTTGGCGTCGCACAGCCAGCCACCATTTGCCTCTGATTTAAAGCCCAGGGTGGAAATGTTGTCTCCGTGTACACCTAGTCTTGACTGAAGCATTAGAATATCTTGTTGACTGAAGTAGTGAATTTCAACCCCTAGTCGAAGCCCCCTCTCCAGTCTCCCTGTGGTGCAGCAAAGGCCAGCACGTGCTGGGTATTACTGGGAGGACCGTGTGACCAGACATCAGGGGCCAAAAGAGAGCAGAGGGCACGACCAGCCACTGAGCGTGAAGGAAGGATCTAAGAGGAAGTGAAGGGATCCCTTTAAGAAAAGTCCAGAAAGACGGATTATGAGGACTCTCTGGAACGAGGGATGGGAAATGCAGACTTTCTGTAAAATAGGCAGCCACCCAGCCTGCCTTCTTTGTGCCGGGCAATCATTGGGTTCTCTGGACAAGAAATAAAATGTAAAATTACGTTGTAGCTAAGCTGATATTAGAACAGCACTTGGTATGTAGTCTCTGCCGTGTGTTTGTTTAGTAAATAAGTTCTAATGACCAGAAGCATATGTCAGGGCTTCCCTGGTGGCGCAGTGGTTAAGAATCCGCCTGCCAATGCAGGGAACACGGGTTCGAGCCCTGGTTCGGGAAGATCCCACATGCCGCGGAGCAACTAAGCCCGAGCGCCACAACTACTGAAGCCCGCGCGCCTAGAGCCCGTGCACCGCAATGAAGAGCAGCCCCCGCTCGCCACAACTAGAGAAAGCCCATGCGCAGCAACGAAGACCCAGTGCAGCCAAAAATAAATAAATTAAATTAATTAATTTAAAAAAATAATAATATGGTAAAGCATATGTCAGTGGGGTGGACGGTCAGCTGGCAGATGTGTCGGGGCAAATGTCTCAAGAGAGTTCCAGAGGATTAGGAGGGAGAGCACGTCCAGCTAGGTGACCAGAACAGGCTTCATAGAGGAGGTGGCATGCGGGTGCCGACTTGGTGGATGTGAGGGGGTGGTCCTGGTGCCAGTGTCCAGCTGCAACCGAAAGTGGGGTCTGGCTTGCTGGCCTCTCGAAAGCCATTAAAGAGGCCAGGTTGGTGGAAAGGAAAGTTTGCTTTATTTTGGATGCCAGCAACTGGGGTGGGGGGCACCTGTCCAAAGGCCGACTCCCCCTCCGCTGACAGTCAGGGAGCAAGAGCTGTTATAGACAGAGCGCAGGGGCTACACGCACAAACAGCACAGTCAGCTCTCACGGTCATCGGTGGTCTGACACGCGTCATCTTGATTGTTTTAGGTACAGTTAATCTTCAGTTTCGGGGTCGGTTTGTTTCCGTGTCGTTGAGGCCAGTTCTTGGAATTGTGGCAGCTTGTGTCATGGAACTTCCTCCACCTGGTGAGGGTTTCAGTATCTGTAAGACAGCTCACAGGAGACGGCTCAGAATATTATCCAGAGTCCTTGAGAGGGAACTAAATGTCCTTGACTTTGCTTAGTGACTCAACTGTTACCGTTTTGTCCTGTTTGACTGCTTTCCTTTGCTTCTGCATTTTCTCACTTCTCGGATGAAACTTATTCTTTGGCTAAAGGTTTTCCACAGACAAAAGGCAGGCGGGAGACATGGGGGGCAAGGACCACAGGGCCCTGATGCGTTTCACAGCCTGTCCTGGACCGTGGCCACAGCCTCCCTCCTCGCCCCCCGCCTCCAGCCCGCTGCCCCCCTGCTCAGACCCACTGCTCACGCAGCCTCCAGAGTATACTCAGGGTTTAAAGTCCCGTGGCTCCCCGTTATAGACAAGAAAAAGGCCAGGAAGGCCCCCTCCGTTGGCCTAGCCTGCGTTTCAGCCCCTCTGGGCCGGCCTGCTGGCAGCTCTGCCTTCTTCTCCCCTCCACCTGGAGGCCTTTCCTTACCTCTCTGCTCAGCCTAGAAGGTTCCTTCTCCAGGTCCTAACCACAGACAGCATCCTCAGGTCCTACCCACCCGTGTTACCCTGTGTCTACACAGCACGTTGTGAAGTGTAGCATTTTCCAGTTTCCACGGAGTGACTTTGTTTTTGCTTCGTCTCCTCCACTGGACCTGGAGCTCTTTGAAGAAACAGGTTTTTAAAAAATTTTTTTCACCTTAGCATTTAACACAATCCTGCCCATAGCAAACAATGAGTGAATGAATGAGTGGGAGGGAGGAAGAGAGGGGAAGGCGGACGGGGAGTAGAAATGCTGGGCTCTGGCTAAGAATAGACCTAGGGCTGGATTACACATTTGGAAGCAATCTGAGCAAATCTGAGTGTTGAAGGTCAGGAGTGGAACAGAGAACATTTGGGGAAGAAGAGAAAAGGGCTGAGAGTTGGGAACAAGAAGGAATTCCAGGTTTAGGAGCAGGAGTCCAGCAGGGACCTGCAGAGGGGCTTCCCAGGGTGCACAGGCCTCCAGGATGGGTTAACTGGCCACATCCGAGCTTCAGGGGAGAAGTAGCTGGAGGATGGGAGAGTCCTCTGATCTGCGGTCCAGTGGTTGGGCGGCTGGAGAGGGTAGCGCTCACGATGTGTCAGGATCCAGGATTAGCTGCAGAGACGTGGGCAGGAGCCGTTGGAGTTGAGGGCAGAGGAGGGTCGAGAATGGGGCTCCAAGGGGCTGGCGAGGCAGCCTCCTGGAGATGTTGTGTTGTCGTTGTTTTGAGCTGTGGGAGACCCGAGTGTTTTGCAAAGCCATGGGGAAGTGGTCAGCGGCCAGGGAGAGCCTGAGAGGCCGGAGAGGACAAGGGGTAAGTTGAGGAGACAGAGCAGGGTTTGCAGGGGCCAAGGAAAGGCCAGTGCATGTGAAACTCAAGGTTTCTCTCCACCTGCCGGGAGGCCGAAGCTCGCAGGGCGGTGGCTCTGTCCCTCGCCCCTCCTTGGTGACCAGGGAACTGGCAGGAGAGAACTCCACGTTGAACTGGAGGCAGAAGCCAAGCCAAATAGAGTAAAATTCTAAACGTGCCGGAACAAGGGGTGGCACCTGTCAGGCCACAAAGAATGAGGACGCTGACTCGCCCTGGCCGCCCTCGCGTGTGGCTGTGACCCGAGTGTGGCCTGTACCTGCTGGCGGGGCTGCCCTGTGGACACGGGAAGCAGGAGGGAGCCGGGTGGGGTTGGAGGTAACCATCCACTTGCTCTGTGGGCTGGCTGGCAAATTGTCAGAGAGGACTGTTCGCGGGGAACCCTTGGATCCAGGGTGCTTTCCAGAGACCCGTGAGAAGCCACTTATTTAATCATTCTGTTTTCCTTGAAAAAAACAAACTGGCTTCTTTTTTCTGTTGATGAATATAATAAATTCTCATCATAGGAAATACAGAAGAGTCGAAAAGCAAGGGAAGGGGGGGAGTGACCCACACTTTTACCGCCTAAATTAAGCACTGTGAACATAGAAGGAAATTCAGCAAAATATTTTGGTTTTAAAGGCATTATTTCTCTTCTCTCCCAAACATGAAGGGAAACAGCCACGGCTTACTTTTGGTATCAGTCTGCACAAGGGAAGGTTGTGCTTATAATTTCTAAAAGAAAAGAGAAGAAGAAGAACGTTCCAAGTAAATCGGGTATTGGGTAGTATGGACTGGTCTAGAGTGACAGGCCTATATTAAAGAAACCTGACCTATTTATGTACTGACTCTTATCTCATTCTCTCAGGTATCCCATAGGAGGAAGGTGACTTTAAAATGTGTGTATAGAAGCAGTTGCATTTGATTCTTTGTGGCTCAGACTGGAGGAGCACATAATCTCTTTGATTTGTCTTTAACTGAGAAAACAAAGTCCCTGGAAACAAAGTACTAGTGTCACCAGAGAGGCTCCCAGACCTCCTTCCGTGCCACCGTCTCCCTGAGCCCCTGCTCCGTGCTCTCTGGCTGGGAGAAGCCACAGGGGGGCTGAAGGAGACCAGGATTGTTTTTGCACAACCCGTGTCTTTACCCACAGAGAAGGCAGCAGGGCCTGGGACCGACGGCCAGCCCGCGCCGCCCTGGATCACCGTCGGGCGGCAGAAGAGGCGAGGGGCCCCGGAGCAGCCATCCAGCCAGGGAGACAAGCCTGGGGCCGGGACCTTGAAGTCTGACACAGGAAGGCCAGCCAAGGCGCCCGAGAGAACCCAGGTGCTTAGAGCAAACATTCCCTGCCCCTGTGCATGCGGGGGAGAGCCCCCGGTGGGGCTGGGACGCGGGACCCCGTGATGGCCTCGTGTCCTGCACGGTCATTACAGGGACTGTCGCCTGTGATGGCTGCTGCCGTCTGCCCTGTGCGTGTGCTGGGCGGCTAGGACGTCAGAGAAGCCGTGGATCTCTCAGGCAGTGGAGACAGCCCTGTGCTCCCGGCCTCCTCGGCAGTGCAGCTCAGCATCTGGAGAGATGGACCGGCAACAGCTCCATCTCGACTCATTTTGCAATAACGACCGAGTTCTGCTTTTGCTGCTATGCTGGCCACCCGCTGGGGCCCTTATTCCTCACCTAGGACTGCAGGGCGGGAACCTGGGGTTCCCTTTTACACTCCGGACTGAAAACAGCGTTATCAAACCCAAACGACTGCGCTTAGAAGCAGGCTGAGACTCACAGCTTTTGTGTCCCCCCCAGTTGCCATGGTAAATCCCGAAGCACATTTCAGCCGTGCGGGGAAGGGAGCCTGAGCCAGCAGTAGAACCTGCTCCTCTCCATTTTAACCAAAACCACCATCATACCCAAGCTTGGAAACCCTCCTGCAGGCTTAGGGAATTCGTAAAACAAATATTCACCAGTGACCCCGGCATCCACGATCATACCACGTGTCATAGAAGCCTCAAAACTCTTTCCAAACACGGTTCATTTTGCCTTTCCAATGGAACCCTGCTGCCTGACATGTGGGGTTGAGGCCAGGGCTGGGGACAGGGCAGAAGCCAGGACACCTGTGTGTGCCCAGGAGGCCTGCACGAGGGGACTCCAGCATCCTGGAGGCCAGATGGCAGCCGCTACCCAAAGCAGAGCTCCCCCGAGAAAGTGCCAGTAGCATGACTCATGTTGACAGAAAAACCCTGTGGCCCATTGCCTTTGGTTAGGTGTGTCCCCATCTGAGTCTCAGGTGACAGGACAGCGTGTGTCTTTCTTACATCCTCACAGGAGTCCGTGAAGCAAGCCGACTTCGTCCGCAGCAAGTCTTTCCTGATGGCCCCTGCCAAGCCCGCTGTGGACCAAAGGCAGGGGACAAAGCTCCACCTCCAGGAGGGGCTGCAAAGAGGGATCTCCTTGTCCCATCAGAACTTGGGTATGAAACCCGAAAATAGTACTGGACACTTTGAAATGCATTTCCGGGTTTGGTCCTGCCCTGTTTTGTTCTGTTTTCTTTTTCTGAATTATTTGCCACGTTGATTTTTTAAAAACAGCTTTTATTGACATAATCATTTACATGATAAAAAAACTCACCCATTTTAAGCATACAGTTCAGTGAGTATATATTTGCTGAGTTGTCCAATCATCACAGTCCAATTTTAGAACATGTCCCTCACCCTAAAAAGCTACCTCATGCCCGTTTACAATCATTCACCGTTCCCACCCCCCAGCTCTCTATTTTCTGTCTCTCTCTCTGTTTGCCTCTTTTGAGACATGTCTTATAAATGGCATCATAAAATATGCGTTCTTTTGTATCTGGCTTCTTTCACTGAGCATGATATTTCTATGTTCATCTTTGTTGTGGCACGTATCAGTATTTTTAAATTTAGTTTTCGTTGTGGTAAAATACACATAACAGAATTCACCATCTTAACCCTTTTTTAAGCGTACAGTTCAGCAGTGTTAAGAATATTCGCACACAGAGTTCCGGCAGCTTTATTGTGAAAGTTTCTCTCACCTCACTGCATCACTGGAACTGTTTGAGCCTGCTCTGAAGTCTTTTTAGCGCATAAGTTATTCCACGCCGAAATCTTCTTTACACGTTTACGGGCTTTATGTTAGAGACCACGGTTAAGACCTTGGACCTGTAGTTTAAAGGCGTGCAAGAGGCTTAAGTGCCAGTCCAAACTCGTTTCTCACATTTCCGTTTGTTTTGTTTTCTCTCCAGCAGCCCAGTCGGCAGTGATGATGGAGAAAGAATTGCATCAGCTGAAGAGGGCCAGCTATGCCAGCACAGACCAGCCATCCTGGATGGAACTTGCCAGAAAGAAGTCGCAAGCTTGGAGCGACATGCCCCAAATTATAAAATAGGTTAACAGCGTGCTGGTAAAGAATGCCACACTACCTTGACGGGTCACTTTCTTTAAAACTGCCACTAAATCAAGGCAAACAAACTGTGAAACTTGAGTGATTTTATCATCAGGTTACGGGAGAGCAAGCTCGGGGAAGAGGAAGAAACCAGGCAGACAAGTTGGACGGACACATCGCCAAGGGCCTGGGCCAGAGGTGCCCGAAGACAAGAAAACCATTGAAAAGGGCCAGGAACGAGGCTCTGTGCCCACAGGTATGAATGTGAGTCTTTCAGAATCCCCAGGATAAAGAAGGCTCGGGCAGGGAAGGAAATGCAAACGAAGCGTGGATGCAGAACTCGGAGGGCCGTGTGTCTGCGCCTCCATCTGAGATCAGCTGTGTCTCTGGCCATTGTCCTGCCTGTGGAGCCCATCTTCTCCTTTCATGTTTACCGTTAGGCATGACATTCATGGTAAAACAGGGGTGCCGTTTCCAAGAGCAGCTATAACACGGTCCGTTTTCCTGAAGGCAGCTACTCCAAGAAGGAGTGGAAGGAACACAGCAGGGTTCATCAGTTCATAGACTCTTTCCAAAATTAATTTTTAAACTTTTCCACTTGGCATCTGTGTCCCTCACTATTGCACAATGCATTGCCTGTTCAATAAAAGGTTTCAAACCTGCTTCCGTGACACGTGTTATTTCCACGCTATTTCTGCTCACGTTGAGAGAACGTCCTCTAGCAACTGAGTTAAATGCAATGTGTGGAATTTCATTTAATATAGATCTCATGTCAAATCTCAGTTGGGTTGATTTGGGAGTTTGGGTTGTATGAGATCTTTCTTTTCCCCAGTAAAATTTTGGTCTTTGTTTTTGAAAATCAGAAGCTGCTGCAGGTTTTTTTGCTCCTTACAACTATTTGGTACGACATATTAAAAATATAAAATTTCCTTTAAAAGTTGCAATTCTTTAACATCTCATTAATCTAACCTGTATGTTTCTGTTGAAAACTAGGTTATCAGTGCATTAACCAGGATGATCCATGAGTGGAGAATGTGGAGAAGCCAGGAGAGTAAGAGCATATATTTGGGATCTCAGAATTATGTCTCAATTATATAATACCTCTATTTTTAAAAACCTTTCCAATTTGTTCCTTTGAACAAGCTAATCTCCATGGGAATGTGTGTAGCTGGGGACATTTGGCCATCAGAATCAGTAAGACGTCATATATAATTTGATTTTATATACCCTAAGTTCTGCTCCTTTTGTTGTATTTTCCAGCTGTTAGAACTACACAACGTGGTCAGGTCTACCTGTATTGAAAAAGTCCTGGGATAGTTGTTTTCTCCCCAACCAAATTGATCTGTTAACTGCATTCACTTAGAGAACATCAATGCCAAATTCCATGGTGAACGTGCTCTAAACGAGAACTCCCTCCATCCAGCCTTGCTCCAAAAGCTTAGACGTGCATAGTTTTAACTAGGAAAAAAACCATGTCGTCTATTATTACTCAACACCATCATTTCTCCTATTAGCAGAACATTTCAGATGAACAGTTTTGAGGCAGTGGATTTCACTGTAAGATCAAAAGTATTTGGTTCCATTTTGTTGAAATAGAGGTTGATATTCTCTGTGTGTTGCAGGACTGGGTTTCATTCTCTCTTGCACCAGGTAAGTTAGGAGGGTATAGAATTTTAGGACACTGGGAGAAGTCCCTGCAGGGGGTGGGGGTGGTCCTGCAGCTGCCACCTCTCCCTGTGCCCTGCATGGACATTGTGACCTTCTTCCATAACAAGAAGAGCTGAAACAGAGGCCAAAATTTGGAGATGATGTGGGAAGTCTAGACTGGAAAATGGAGATGGTAAAAGCCTGCAAGGAATTGTCAGCTTGGTTTTTCCTAAGAAGAAGGACAGTAAGCAATTACTGAGTTCTTCCTCTGTCCCGGGCACTGCTCTGAGTGCTTCGTACCTATTATTTCTAATCCTCTCCACAGTCCTTTGGAGATAAGTACTGATCTCTACTTTGCAGATGAGGAAACGGAGGCATTTCATTGAGATTAAGGTCACCTGCCCAAGATCTCATAGCAGAGCACCTGGTAAGTGGCCCCAGACCCCATGCTTTTAAACACTACCCTCAAGTGAATCTCCATTTTTAAAAAGCATTAGTGTGGAGGTGAATCTGTGTCCTCAGAGACGTAACACAGACAAGGGAGTGCTAAACTTGACCTTGAGGGCTCCTGCATGGCTATAGACTGAATTTTTGTGTCTCTCCAAAATTCATATGTTAAATCCTAATGCCCAGTGCAACAGTATTAGGAGGTGGGGCATTGGGGAGGTGAATAGGTCATGAGGATGGAGCCCTCATGAATGGGATTAGTGCCCTCCTAAAAGAGACCCCAGAGAGCTCCCTTGCCCCTTCTGCCGTGTGAGGATACAGTGAGAAGATGGCCATCTACAGACCAGGAAGAGGGCTTTCACCAGACACTGGGTCTGCCGGCACCTGGATGTTGGACTTCCTGTCCTCCAGAACTGTGAGAAACAAATTTCTGTTGTTTATAAGACAACCATTGTGTTACAGCAGCCCAACCAGTCTAAGACATATATCCTGGAGACGAGCGTACCTCGTGATGTTTCCCTGGTGACCATCTTGATTCCCACCCTAAAGTTCCTTGAAAGGACTGGAGAAGGTGTGAGGGTTCTTTTGTACCTTATAATCATGAGCACCTACACGGACTGTGAGGTGTTCCATGCACTCCTTCACTTCGTTCAGTCAACAGCAGTGTGCGGGCGCTCTACCAGGGCCTGGGGGCACCCTGATGAGCAAGTGGGCAACATGCATTCTATTTAAGGGGGGGTCACACTCAGTAAATAACCGTGAAACCTGAGAAAAACATGGAACGATAGCAGTAAGTGCAATGGTGAGCCTAAAACAGAGGGACTTGGTTGTGGCCGAAAGTCTCCTGAAGATTGGGTGGTTAGGAAAGGGTTTGCTCGAGAGATGACCTAATTGTAAAAATGAACCCGCCATGCAGTGATCTGGGGGAGTACACCTGGAGAAGAGGGAGCCACTCGACCAAGTCCCAGACCCTTGAACTTGGCCGGTTCAAGAACAGTGTAGCTGGCGTGTGCAGGACAGGGGGAAGAAGCAGGTGCAGACATCGGGAAGCAGCTCACGTGGGGAGACAGAGTTTGTTCTGAGTGCTTTGGGAAGTCACTGTGATCTTGGGTGGCCTCGGCCCGCAGTGGCTTGAAGCAGGATTTCGGTTTCCGGCCAGAGGTTGAGGTCAGGTAGTGGCAGTGAGAGCGCTGAATTCTAGCCACCAGACCACCAGGGACCAGTGGCCAGTGACAGGGCCCTGGCCTGTCAGCTGTGTAGAAGTGGATTTCCACATAGAGATGGAAAGTAGTGAAACAAGTGGTGTTTATTAGGAGGAAAAGAGTTGGGCTTCCCTGGTGGCGCAGTGGTTGAGAATCCGCCTGCCGATGCAGGGGACACGGGTTCGTGCCCCGGTCCGGGAAGATCCCACGTGCCGCGGAGCGGCTGGGCCCGTGAGCCGTGGCCGCTGAGCCTGAGCGTCCGGAGCCTGTGCTCCGCAACGGGAGAGGCCACGGCAGTGAGGCCCGCAAAAAAAAAAAAAAAGAGTATATAGCACGTTTGGATAGACACCCTGGCGGGGCTCAGAGAGAGAATCATATGCCCTTTTGGAGTAGTTTGAATCACTTTTATGGGGCGTTTCTTCCGGGTCTCCTTTGACCAGTCATCTTGCTTTGCCTCGTTCTGAGCCCACGTTTGGTTTATCTCAGGTCCTCCCCTGTGCGCGCATGCGTCTCTCAACCAAGACGGATTCTAGTGAAGAATCTATGGATAGGTTGACATCACTCACTATGAGGTGGCACGCCCTCCCTTTTTGACCCCCAAGGAGCATTTCTGCACATGTGTAGTCGAGGAGGTCTCCTTGACTTTGAGAATGAGGACTACGTGGTCTTTTATCTGGGCGGGGCCCAGCCCCCTCCATCACCCCGCTTTTATGGGGTTTCTCCCATTATGGAGTTTCTGTCCACAGGGGAGACACTGTTCAGCCTGGGGCCCACCTATCTCCTGCCTCAAGTGAAGGGGAGTGATAGGATTTAAGTGATAGGATTTTAAGAAGCTGGCGGTAGCTGATGGGTGGGAATGGATTGTGTGAGGACACAGTGGAAGCAGGAGGCTAGAAGGCTGTTGCCATGGTCTGTGTGAGATCCTCATGGTCTAGAGTCATGATGGAGGTGGACAGAAGTGGATGGATTCAAAATACTTTTAAAAGGTAGGGCAGGGCTTCCCTGGTGGCGCAGTGGTTGAGAGTCCGCCTGCCGAGGCAGGGGACGCGGGTTCGAGCCCCGGTCCGGGAGGGTCCCGCGTGCCGCGGAGCGGCTGGGCCCGTGAGCCACGGCCGCTGAGCCTGCGCGTCCGGAGCCTGTGCTCCGCAACGGGAGAGGCCACGACAGTGAGAGGCCAGCGTACCGCAAAAAAAAAAAAAAAAAAAAAAGGTAGGGTGAAATCCACTATGCTGGTGGATATGATTTGGAAAAGGAAAGCGTGGCAGTGGAGATGACACCTAGATTTTTGTTTGGAGCTCCTGGTGAGTTGTGTATCATTTACAGAAATGGGGGCGGGGGAGATAGGCCACAGAAGGAGTTCAGTTTGGGACGCCTTCGATTTGAGATTCCCATGAAACATCTAAGGGGGAATAGAAAATAAAGTTATAAACTGGGACATCCTCCGCTTTAGACGGAGTAGGAATTCAAGGGTCTGAAAGAGGGAGAGAAGGGTCCCCAGACTGCTCTGAGGAGAAAGAGGAGCCAGCAAAGGAGACGGGGAAGGTCTGTGAAGGAGGAGGAGGTGTTGCCAGAAAGAGGGAGGCGTCAGCTGTGCAGGGGGTGGGGGGTGTACCAAGACATGGGATGAGAGTGACCCCTGGCCCTGGGAACGTGGAGGTCATAGGCGACCTTTTCGGTTTCAGTGGAACGGTGGGGGCCAGAAAGCACAGGCAGAGTGGGTCAAGACCAGCCAGCCTGCTGACCCATCAGCCACACTCAGCTTTCAAGAACCGTTACTGTGAATGGGAGCCGAGGAAATGGCCGTAGCTAGAGGTGGGAGGGGTGTGCAGCCCACAGAGGCTTTGTGGTTGGTTTTTGTTCACAAGGGACATGCGAGAGCGTGTTCGCGCGTGGATGGGAGTAAACTTGCAGGAGAGCAGGGAGAATTGCTGATCTTTGTGAAGCGCACCTCACCTTCCGGGGCTTCCAGCAAGGACGAAATGCCTGGGCTTGTGGGCTCTTCTCGTTCCTGGAACCGGGAGCCCCCCCGGTTTTGATCCAGCTGCCAGGGGAGGCCCCATTGTGATGGCAACATCCTGGTTACGTCCTCCCCGGCCTGCCCTGGGTCTTCCGTTCCCACGGCCCCCCTTCACGCCTGGACGTGTGCATTTTGGGGGCTTGTTGCTGTCTTTCCCCAGAGCTTGGCCCCTGAGCAGTCTGCAGAAAGAATCCATGCGCGCCTGGCGTTCTTTTAAATATTTGGGGGTGGGGGTGGGGTCTCCTGGAGGGGACGTTGCCTCTCTAGCTGCCTCATCCTATAGCCCGCCAGCGGGGCAGACTGCTCTCGCTTATCTCAAGCACATCAGGCCTGATACCTTGACCCCTCCACACACACCACTCCGAACAGCTTAACAGAATTGCTCCAAAACAAATGGCATCGTCTTGCTGAGGGGAATTTTGATGAATAGAATTTTCTCCACTTCGAGCCTATCCAGTTGTTTGAAGAAAGAAGAGAGAATTGACTTCTTGTCACCCCCCAGGGAGCAAACGAGGACCAGAAATGAATGTTCAAGAGAAGGACAAATGAAGAGAAGTTTTAACACTCACAGTTGTCTAGCATGGGACAGGATGCCCAGTCAGGGGTGAGCAGCCAGTAGGAGAATGGCCATCCCTCCAGGATGATGTACCTGTGTCCGCCCCTGGAGAGGACTCTGGACTGGGCGGCCCCCCCCAGCCTGGAGTTACTGTGGATCTGGTCCAGCTGGGGCCCTTTATGGTTTTTTTTTTTTTTTTTTTTTTGCCGTACGCGGGCCTCTCACTGTTGTGGCCTCTCCCGTTGCGGAGCACAGGCTCCGGACGCGCAGGCTCAGCGGCCATGGCTCACGGGCCCAGCCGCTCCGCGGCACGTGGGATCTTCCCGGACCCGGGCATGAACCTGCGTCCCCTGCATCGGCAGGCGAACTCTCAACCACTGTGCCACCAGGGAAGCCCTATGTTTGTTTTATAATATGGTTACATTACATTGCTCTTAATCTGATTATTACCAAGAAGTAATCATCCAGAAAATCATCCAAGTGGGCTTTTATGCAGAATGTAGGTGTCCAGAGTGCTTTGGAAGCTTTTTGTTACCCGGAGAAGGAAGCCAGGTGGGACTAGCCAGTCGGAAGATGGTTCTTCCTAGCCCTCTCTGGAGATGGACGTGGTGGGGAGAGGCATCCAGATCTGATCGCCCCCCCCCCCAACCCAGGCACTGAATCTTCTGGTCGGTTCTGTGTAACTCCCATGCGGACAGAGATACTTATTCCTTGGTTGATGAAACTAATCTCTAGCAAATAGGCTTTTCAGGGCCAAAGAGCAGAAGTAATGCAAGCTGAATGCATGTGTTTTGGGTAGTAGCACAGGTGTTCAGGCAGTGGTTGACATTTGCTTTGTCCCCGTGCTCTAGCTTCCTTCATAGGGAAGTTATCCTCATTAGCATGGAAATAAAGGAGAGCTGTGTTTGTGATGCCCCAAAGATTCTCAAAAGCAACAACGGTCAGGCTGGTTGCAGGGTGTCCTCCAGGAGTTTGCTTATTGACGTCTCCTACAAACACCCAGAAGTATCTGCAGAGAGGCCAGGGGCCTCCAGACCTGCACACCCCCGGGCATGAGCAAACCTCCCTGCCGAGAGCCTAGCTTGACAGTTGCTATTACATTTCGAGAAAACAGAAAGTCACCGTTTAGCTCACTATCCAATAAAGAACAAGTTGCCCCTGGAAGAGCCTCCACAGGGATAAGAATTCCGGTACGGGGCTTCCCTGGTGGCGCAGTGGTTGAGAATCCTCCTGCCAATGCAGGGGACACGGGTTCGTGCCCGGGTCCGGGAGGATCCCACATGCCGCGGAGCAGCGAAGCCCGTGCGCCACAACTCCTGAGCCTCCACTCTAGAGCTCTCGAGCCACAACGACTGAGCCCACGTGCCACAACTACCGAAGCCCGCACACCTAGAGCCCATGCTCCGCAACAAGAGAAGCCACTGCAATGAGAAGCCCGCGCACCGCAACGGAGAGTAGCCCCTGCTCTCCGCCACTAGAGAAAACCCATGCTCAGCAGTGAGGCCTAGCATAGCCAAAAATACATAAATACATTTATTTTTAAAAAAGAATTCTGGTATCAAACTTAGGAAAATGCAAAATTGCTACCAAGACAAAGGAAACTAGAGGCAAGTCATCAGGGAGTCCTTTAGACAAAATAAGCCCAATCTTTCAGAAGCTGAAGCCTTTAAATTGAGATGCTCCATGTTTCTTCCCAAAGGAGGGGGAGGAGGGAGATGAACAGATTGTCTCCACTGTCTCCCCCCCCCCACTTCATCGACTAGCTCATCCGAAAGGCTCAGGCCCCTCCTGTCAGGTGGCCTTCCCAGGCTCCCGCGAGGGCGGAGCAGGGGGCACTCTGGATGCTCACAGCCGTGTCGAGCGCAGGGTGGCCCTCAGGAGCCCTCACCTCACATTGCCTTGCCTCCTGGAACTCTGTCCACTGGGGGTGCTGAGATGCCTCGAGCCCCTGGAAAATGTACGAGGGGTGTGGGACTGGGCACTAAATTCAAAGGCTCCAAGTTGGAGCCGACTTTCCTGGCAGTGGTTGGAGCCAGACATGTCCTGGGTCACCCAGGCACCCTGGAAGTCCCAGCAGCTCTTGCCCTGATAGGCTGCCGTTCTGTGTATGCACTGTCCACGTCTGCACAGGCTGCAGCGGGGTTCCAGAGCCCTCTTCTGTTTATGGACTCTTCCCAGTGGGTGCTGGGCTTCCAAGCTATTATAGGCTTAATTGTGTCCCCTAATTCAAATGTTGAAGTCCTAATCCCCCAGTATCTCAGAATGTGACTGTATTTGGCGATAGGGCTTTAAAGAAGGCCTATCTTCATGAAGTTGAATGATTTCACTGTGGCGGGCCCTTATACAATACGACTGGTGTCCTCATAGGAAGAGATTAGAGCACAGACGCACACAGAGGGAAGACCATGTGACCACACGGAGAGAAGACCCCATCTGCAAGCCAAGGGGAGAGACCTACGAAGAAACCAGTCCTACCTTGGTCTTGGACTTGTGTCCTCCAGAGTCATGATAAAGTAAATTTCTCTTGTTTAAGGCACCTAGTCTGCGGTGCTTTGTTACGACAGCTCAAGCAAACTAATGCACATAACTAGTGGGGTCTAACATTTAGAGCTGGGGTTGCCTCTCTGGGTCTGGGCTGGGAGAAGTGACCTCTCGGGCCTCACCCACTCTAAGCCTTTGTGGTGAGCCGCAAACAAGGTCAACTTATTATCTTGAGAAAAAGCTTTGATACTTCTGGCAGGTGATTGTTCATTTTAAAAAGAGAATAATCCTCAGTTTTTAATTCTTTCTCTCTAATTTCTGATACTTCCGTCTCTGTGCCCCTTACTGGTTCTCAGGACATTCCTTTGGTTCAGTCTGGAAGGTGCAGGTTCCATGTTGCAAGGTTCCCATCAGCCCTGACAGTGCCATCTTTTACTGGTGACGTTGTGCCCTCAGCAGCATCCAGCAGAGTGGTGTACCTGGTGCAGAGTAGATGCTCAGTTAATGTCTACTGAATGGAGGAATAAACAAGGTATTTAGCAACACGGATGTTTCCATGCAGGGTCAGTCTATCAGAAAACATCGTTCTAGTTAAACACCCCTCACCTTCATTCATTCCCTGCTTGTCAGAGTCCAGCCCAAAGGTTCTTAGTTGGAGTGGAAGGGCAGGGGGAGATAAAGGAGGAGGTAGGAAAAAGAATCAGAAATTCCAAGGAGAGTTTTTCAGACTACCCAAGCCTGCTCTTCTCGGGTGCCTATCAGACCAAAACTGCCTGGTATGTGGAATGCAGCCTTTATGTTGGCATTTGGTGGCCCCAGACACGGTGAATGTTCTTGATCAGTGTTCCATGCGTATGCAGGAAATGCTGTTGTTGGGTGGAATTTTTGTAAAGGTCAATTAAGTCAAGTTGGTTGGTAGTGTTTGTTTGGGTCATTTATATCCTTACAGTTTTCTGCCTCCTTGTCCTATCATGTGCTGAAAGAGGAGGGTTGAACTCTCCAACTCTAATAGCAGATTTGCCCATGTCTTCTTTCAAATCTGTTTGTTTTGGCCTTGTGTATTTTGAAGCTCTGATGTTAGAGGCAGGCACATATATGATTATTATGTCTTCTTGGATATTTGACTCCTTTATCAGTATGTAATATCTCTTTAGCCCTGATAATCTTCCTTGTTGTGAAGTTTACTTTAAAATTAATATAGCAACTCCAACTTTCTTTTGGTTAGTGTTTGTATATCTTTCTCCACCTTTTACTTTTTTTTTTTTTTCTTGTGGTATGCGGGCCTCTCATGTTGTGGCCTCTCCAGCTGCGGGGCACAGGCTCTGGACGCGCAGGCTCAGCGGCCATGGCTCACGGGCCTAGCCGCTCAGCGGCACATGGGATCCTCCCGGGCCGGGGCACGAACCCGTGTCCCCTGCATCGGCAGGCGGACTCTCAACCACTGCGCCACCAGGGAAGCCCTCCACCTTTTACTTTTAACCAGTGCATGACTTTATATTTAAAGTGGGTTTATTGTAGATAGCATATAGTTGATGCATTCTTTCTTTGTTCAATCTCAGTCTTTTAACTGATATGTGTGGACCATTCATCTTTTAACTGATTACTGATATGGCTGCATTAAAATTTACCATTTTACTAGCTGTTTTCTATTTGTTCCACTCATTTTATGTTCTTTTTTCCTCTTTTACAGTCTTCTCTGGGTTTCAGTATTTTTTTATGGTTCAATTTTATCTCCTCTAGTGACTTATTATTTCTTTTAAAAAAACAGATTTTTGAATTGATAAAGAGAATGTGATATATATGAAATCTTGACCTTTGTGACAATATAGATGGCCCTTGAGGGCATTATGCTGAGTGAAATAAGTCAGACAGAGAAAGACAAATACCATATGATCTCACTTATATGTGGAATCTAAAACAAAAACAAAATAAAAGGGAGCAGAGAACAGACTGGCGATTGCCAGGGGCAAGGTGTAGGGGGGAGTACGGGAGGATGAAATGGATGAAGGGGGTCAAAGGGTACAAATTTCCAGTTATTTAAAAATAAGTCATGGGGCTGTAATGAACAGCATGGTGGCTATAGTTAATAATACTGTATTGTATACTGAAAGTTGCCAAGAGAATAAATCTTAAAAGTTCTCATCACAAGAAAAAAAATTGTAACTACGTGTGGTGGTGAATGTTAACTAGACTTATTGTGGTGGTCATTTTGTAATATATACAAATATGTTGTACACCTGAAACTAATGTAATATGTCAAATAAATATATCTCAGATTAAAAAAAACATTTAAAATCATTGCCCTAAAATTTATAATATACATTTTAAATAATCTGAGTCTTTCTTCAAATAATATACTATTTCACAAGTATTATAAGGATTTAATAACAGCATACTTTCAATTCTTCCCTCCCACCTCTTGTGCCATTGTTGTCATACATTTTACTTTTACATATGCTATAAACACATATTTCATTGTTATATTTGCTTTTAACAGTTATCTTTTGGAGCAAATAAAAATAAAGAAACATGATTTTACTTTTACCTTCATTTATTTATGATGCTCTTTTGACCTTTATCATATTCTTTCTGCCTAAAGAACTTCCTTGAACATTTATGGCAGGGTAGGTTTGCTAGCAATGAATTCCTCAATTTTTCTGTCTGAGAAAGTTTTGATTTTGCACATCTTTCATTTTTTTTAAGGCTATTTTAACTAGGTATAGGGTTTTGAATTGTGACATTTTTCTCCCAGAACTTTAAAGATGTTAATACATTGTCTTCAGGCTTGCGTGGTTTCTGACAGGTATGTTGTAGTTCTTACCCTTGTTCCAGTGTAGATAATATATTTATTTTCTTGACTGCCTTTAAGATTTTCCCTTTGTCTTTGGTTTGCTGCAGTCTGTATGTGATATATCTAGGTATGTTTGTTTGTTTGTGTTATTTATCCTTTTGTTTTTCTCTTATATTCTTGGATCTGTGATTTTGTGTCTGTCACTAATTTTGGACAATTCTCAGCCTTTTTTTCTTTTCAAATATTTCTTCTGCCCATCTTCTCTTTCTTCTCCTTCTGTGATTCAAATTATGCTTATGTCTGATAATGTCCCATGCTTTAGAATGATCTGTTCTTTTTTTTTCCCCCTTGAGGCCATTATCTAGTGATGATATGTTTCTTCTATTTTTTAAATTAATTAATTGATTAATTATTTTGGCTGCACTGGGTCTTAGTTGCAGCACACAGGATCTTTGTTGTGGTACGCGGACTTCTTGCGGCATGCAGACTTCTTGCGGCATGTGGACTCTTAGTTGTGGCATGTGGACTTCTTAGTTGTGGCATGATCTGTTCTTTGTTCGTTTTCACTCTTTTTCTCTTTGGTTTCAGTTTGGGTAATTTCTATTAAATTTCTTCAAGTTCATTCTTTACTCAATTCAGTCAGTTCTAATGATGAACCCAAAAGCCCTTTTTATTCCCATTACTATGGGTTGTGTTCTTTTAAATTTTTAGCATTTAAAAAATATATTTATTTATTTTATCCACTTATTTTCCTTTTCTTTCTTCCTTTTTTTTTTTTTTTTTTTTTGCTGCATCGAGTCTTAGTTGCGGCACACAGGATCTTTGTTGAGGCACGCGGGATCTTTTCATTATGGCGTGTGGTCTGCTCGGGTTTCTCTCTAGCTGTGGTGTGCGGGCTTCTCTTTAGTTGTGGCACACGGGGCTGAAGGGGGCGCGGGCTCTGTAGCTGTGGCGTGCAGGCTCTAGAGCACGTGGGCTCTGTAGTTCACGGCATGCTGGCTCTCTCGTTGAGGCACACGAGCTCAGTAGTTGTGGTGTGCAGGCTTAGTTGCTCTGCGGCATGTGGGATCTTAGTTTCCCCAACCAGAGATCGAACCTGTGTCCCCTGCACTGGAAGGCAGATTCTTTACCACTGGACCACCAGGGAAGTCCCTTTTTAGCATTTTAATTTGATTCTTTTTCATGGTTTCTATTTCTCTGCTGAATTTACCAGTGTGATCTTGCATGCTATCCACTTTTTCCTTTAGGTCTTTTAAAATGTTAATCATAGTTAATGTCTGACAATTCAACACATGTGAGTCTGGTTCTCCTGATTGTTTCATCTCTTCAGACTGTGTTTTCTTGTCTCTTTGTGTGCACATAATTTTTTTACTGGAGGTTGGAAATACTGAATAGGACAATAGATATTAAGCCAAGTATTTTTTATGTTTCAAGATGGACCTGCCTTTCCCCAGACTTAGGGTGGCGAGTTGTGTTAATCTAGTCAGGAATTGGGCTGGTTTGAAGTTTCTCATTGGTTTAGCCACCTTCAGTGCACTAGAGGCTCCAGGTCCCTCTGGCAACCTATATTTATGCTGTGGGCTAATTTACCAGTGAGTTTTTCTGAATATGTGCTCTCCATTTGGTTTTGGATCTTCCTGCTACCCTCCAGAGAGAATCTGTCTCATGTAGTCCTCCCTGATGTATTCCACCATTAGTTTTTAGTGGATGCTTGCTAGCATGTATGAGGGAAGAGGGTAGGTGGGTCATTCTCTGATATTCTGATTAAGTCTCAGTCTTAGGAAACCCTGTCAACCTGGGTCTCAGAGGTGCAACCTTCACAAGAATTCCTGTCCCTCCCCCCGGGGGTAGAGCTTTTCATTTTCTGTTCTTCCCTACCTGCAGCAGGTTTCCACTGGTGACCTCAGGGTACAGTTTTTGTCACCCTTCCCTCCGCATTTTAAGGCTTTTGTTCTCCAGGGAAGATATGGGATATGGGTCAGCCAATTTCGTCAGTGGCTGATGTTCACCTCTCTCAGTCAGTAACACAGGAGAGTTTTCTCAGAAATCTTTTCTAACCCTTTCTATAGTCACCTGGTGGAATTCCTGGGGGGAAATCCTGCAAGAGAAGCCTCTCTTATATTAGCTTCCATTCGGCTGTTAGCAATTTGTTCAAAATTTCTAACTGAATCATCATAGTGACCTATAAGTGTTTAGTGGCTTCTGTTCTAGGTAAGCAAATGCTTGTGTCCTTTTTCTCCCAGCAAGTGTCTGTCTCTCTCCAGATTTCGGGTAAATTGTTTGTCTTGCAACCTCAGTTCTCTAATGTGGCAAAGATGAGTCATTAATTTGTAGTGTGCCTTGCTATTTTCTTATTGTAAGTGTGGTAACCACTCTCTTTCAAGCTCTCTACACCTCTGGGCCGAAACTGGAAGTCTGCATTGACATTTTAATTAACAACATGCCCTGGGAAGAAAACAAACAAAGCAGATTTCCAGTTTTTCCTGTCATCTTCATGCATCAAAAGCCAGAACTGGGCTTCCCTGGTGGCGCAGTGGTTAAGAATCCGCCTGCCAATGCAGGGGACATGGGTTCAAGCCCTGGTCCAGGAAGATCCCACATGCTGCAGAGCAACTAAGCCCGTGCACCACAACTACAGAGCCTGCACCCTAGAACCCGTGTACCACAATTACTGAGCCCGCGTGCTGCAACTACTGGCGCCCGCGTGCCTGGAGCCTGTGCTCCGCAACAAGAGAAGCCACTGCAATGAGAAGCCCACGCACCACAACCAAGAGTAGCCCCTGCTCAGCCCAACTAGAGAAAGCCCACGCACAGCAATGAAGACCCAATGCAGCCAAAAATAAAAACAAATAAATTAATTAATTTAAAAAAAACTGGAAAAAATTTTCTGTCGGAGTAAAGGCACCTCCACATAGAGTTAATGCCTCCAAGACTGTAGTTTTTACCTTTATATCTTCATTATGACTTCAGATCATGGTGTAGTAAGTTGTTTTCTCACAGTAAACAAGTGTTAGTCAATAAGTTGTTAATACTGTGGGCTCCTTTCAGCCACACTTGGAAACATTCCTATCCTTATGTCCTTAATCTACTGGGTTCTAGTATTTATTATTTGGTTTCTGGGGAGTAGAGTCCTACTTACAATCCCTGTTTTCTTTGATTTCTCGCACTTGTACTTCCTTTGATTTAAAAAGACTTTTTACAAAATTTTCATGAGGAAGAAATCAAAACCTGATTTTCTAAAGACCTTCTGGAAAACTGGGCTTTTTGTTGGAGGAAAAAAATAAGCAAACACGGGGCTTCCCTGGTGGCGCAGTGGTTGAGAATCCGCCTGCTGGTGCAGGGGTCACGGGTTCGTGCCCCAGTCCGGGAGGATCCCACGTGCCGCGGAGCGGCTGGGCCCGTGAGCCATGGCCGCTGAGCCTGCGCGTCCGGAGCCTGTGCTCCGCAACGGGAGAGGCCACGACAGTGAGAGGCCCGCGTACCACAAAAAAAAAAAAAAAAAAAAAAAAAAAAAGCAAACAACAACCAAATTCCTCTCTGTTTCCACATCTTCTCATGGCTTCCATGGTAAATAATCCATTTCTAAGATCAAATGCATGTGATTAGAGACAATGTAATTTAGGAATAAAAAGAAGATTTTAAAATAACAGTCTTTAAATAAAAATAAAATGGAGATTTTTATAACCTAGAGTTCAAGTTTATAGTAGTTTGGAAATAGGTGTTGAAAACTAGGAAGTTTAGTCTTTTCCCCCACTTGTGTTTTCTTTTTTACAACTCAAGATAAGCATGCACACAGTTTTAAAAATCGTAGTCTATAGCAGAGGTCAGCAAACTTTTTCTGTAAAAGGCCAGATAGCAAATATTTTAAGCTTGCAGGCCATACAACTTTTGTTACAATTACTCAGCTCTGCCATCATTAACACAAAATCAACCATAGGTAATACAAGTGAGTGTGACTGTGTCCCAGTAAAACTTCATTTACAAAAACAGGCAGCAATCCTGTGGATCATAATTTGTTGACTCTTGAACTATAGAATAATTTGAAATGAAAAATCAAAGCCTTGCACTCCCAAGGGCCATCCCACTCTCCAGAGTAACCACGTTAATCATTTTCTGTATTCTTTGGGTGGCTAAACCCATAATTCTAGATAATATATGTATAACTCTATTTCTTTTTTTTTTTTTTGCGGTACGCGGGCCTCTCACTGTTGTGGCCTCTCCCGTTGCGGAGCACAGGCTCCGGACGCGCTGGCTCAGCGGCCACGGCTCACGGGCCCAGCCGCTCCGCGGCACGTGGGATCTTCCCAGACCGGGGCACAAACCCGTGTCCCCTGCATCGGCAGGCAGACTCTCAACTACTGCGCCACCAGGGAAGCCCTCTATTTCTTGAATTTTTAATTTTGCCTGGCATCTACTGTCCCCCCTATAAAATACGAGAAAATTGCCTGACTCACATTACCTGTACCCTACATTACTCCCTAAGACTTATATCTTATAAACATATATATTTATAATTTTTCTTTTACTTCCATAATTTTGCTCTTTCTTTTTCCATTAACAGGACACCATTTCTCTTGATCATGCCCTCCCCATACTCCTCCCCATCCTTTCCTGATTACTGTCAGTTACAATGTTACTTTTACAATACCCTTGTTACAATGTTTACATTCATTTTGTAAGTTACTTATATCTTTGGTACTCTGCCAGAAGTTCATTCTAAAAATTAAAAACTAAGAAATACCATTTACAACATTTTAACTATGTAAATATTAATCACTATAGAACCAATTAGTGTGATTGGAGAAATAAACATAATCCTCTGGGACTAAATCCATCTCTCCACAATGTTCCAAGCATCAAAGCCATGTGGATTGTTTTTTATTATACTCCAGCAAATACTCAAAATCATACTGCATTTTAGTTTGCAGTCTCATCCTGAAAAACCTATCATTAATCTTTAAGAATTCTTGTTCTCTTCTCCTTTTTCAGGTTAACCTATTCTTGTTTCATGGGGAAAATGTCCTCATATAGAGTTCTGAAACTTCCATTTCTTTCTTTTTTTTAAATTAATTTTTTTAATTAAAGTATAGTTGATGTACAATATTATGTAAGTTACAGGTAAATAGTATAGTGATTCACAATTTTTAAAGGTTATACTTGATGGAATAAAATTTATATTTTAAGGTAGGACAAGAAAAAAATTAAACATAAAATTCTCTGTGCTTGTTTGAGCCTTCTTCCTCCCTAGAGTGCAGTGTGCATCTGCATTACACATTAACCAGAGCTTCTCAAAGATGGGAGTGCCAGCTCAACCGTAAGGACAAATTTTTTTTTCTTTCTTCTGACACTAGCAATGTAACTTCTTAGAAGAATAGCATTCTTTCCCAGCTCTGTAGGGGGTCATGGTGACTTGCTACTCGCTTTGTACCTACTTACCTGGATTATGTACTGTTGGTGACCTTTATGTAAAATATTGGTGTGTCATTTTGATGCACGATCCTTTGTCTCAAAAATGAATATGACTGGGCTTCCCTGGTGGTGCAGTGGTTGAGAATTCGCCTGCCGATTCAGGGGACACGGATTCGTGCCCTGGTCTGGGAGGATCCCACATGCCGCGGAGCGGCTGAGCCCGTGAGCCATGGCCGCTGAGCCTGCGCATCTGGAGCCTGAGCTCCGCAACAGGAGAGGCCACAACAATGAGAGGCCCGTGTACCTCAAAAAAAAAAAAAAAAAAAAATTGGCTATATTCCCCGTGTTGTACAATATATCCTTGTAGCTTATTTTATTTATTTATTTTAATTAAATTTTTTTAATTTTTATTTTTAAATAAATTTATTTATTTATTTTATTTTCAGCTGCGTTGGGTCTTCGTTGCCATGCACGGGCTTTCTCTAGTTGCAGCGAGTGGAGGCTACTCAACATTGCGGTGCACGGGTTTCTCACTGCAGTGGCTTCTCTTGTTGTGGAGCACGGGTTCTAGGCACTTGGGCTTCAGTAGTTGTGGCACGCAGGCTCAGTAGTTGTGGCACTTGGACTCTAGAGCGCAGGCTAAGTAGTTGTGGTGCATGGGCTTAGTTGCTCTGCGGCATGTGGGATCTTCCTGAACCTGGGCTTGAACCCGTGTCCCCTTCATTGGCAGGCGGATTCTTAACCACCACCAGGGAAGTCCTATCCTTGTAGCTTATTTTATACATAGTAGTTTGTACCTTTTAATCCCCTACCCTTATATTGCTCCTCCCCTCTCCCCTCTCCCCACTGGCAACCACTGGCTTGTTCTCTGTGTCTGTGAGTCTGCTTCTTTTTCATTATATTCACTAGTTTGTTGTATTTTTTAGATTCCACATATAAGTGATATTATACAGTATTTGTCTTTCCCTGTGTGACTTACTTCACTTAGCATAATATCCTCCAAGTCCATCCATGTTGCTCCAGAGGACAAATTTTCATTATTTTTTATGGCTGAGTAGTATTCCATTGTACGTGTGTGTGTGTGTGTGTGTGTGTGTGTGTGTGTGTGTATCATATATGTCACATCTTTTGTATCCATTCATCTTTTGATGGACACTCAGGTTGCTTCCATATCTTGGTTATTGTAAATAATGGAGCCATGAACATTGGGATGCATATATCTTTTCAAATCAGTGTTTTCATTTTCTTCAGATATATACCCAGGAGTGGAATTGCTGGATCATATGGTAGTTCTATTTTTAGTTATTTTTGTTTTCCACAGTGGCTGCACCAATTTACGTTCCCACCAACAGTGCACAAGTGTTCCTTTTTCTCCATAGCCTCACCAACATTTGTTATTTGTATCCTTTTTGATGAAAGCCATTGACAGGTGTGAGGTGATAGCTCATTGTGATTTTGATTTGTATTTCCCTGATGATTAGTGATGTTGAGCATCTTTTTATGTGCCTGTTGGCCATCTGCATTTACTCTTTGGAAAAATGTCTATTCAGTTCTTCTGCCCATTTTTTAATTGGGTTGTTTATGTTTTAGATGTTGAGTTGTATGAGCTGTTTATATATGTTGGATATTAATCCCTTATTGGTCATATCATTTGCAGATATTTTCTCCCATTCAGTAGGTTGTCTTTTTCTTTTGTGGATGATTTCCTTTGCTGTGCAAAAGCTTTCAAGTTTAATTAGGTCTCATTTGGTTTTTAAAATTTTATTTCCTTTACTTTAGGAGACAGATGAAAAAATATTGCTGTGATTTATATCAAAGAGTGTTCTGCCTATGTGTTCCTCTAGGAATTTTATGGTTTCTGGTCTTACATTTAGGTCTTTAATCCATTTTAAGTTTATTTTTGTATTGGGTTGACCAAAAGGTTCATTTGATTTTTTCCGTAAGATGGCTCTAGTAGCACTTAGTTGTCTTTAACTTCATTCAAAACAATTTTGTTAGATTGTATGTAATAGCTTTCAGATCAGTGTGCATTTAAAAAAAAGACTTACCAAAATTGGTGAATTTTTGTGTGGCCATTTTAATATTGAAGATGGAAGAAAAAAGCAACATTTTTGGCATATTATGCTTTATTATTTCAAGAAATGTAAAAACGCAACTGAAACACTAAAAAAGATTTGTGCAGTGTATGGAGAAGGAGCTGTGACTGATCAAACATGTGAAAAGTGGTTTATGAAGTTTTGTGCTGGACATTTCTCGCTGGACAATGCTCCACAGTCGGGTAGACCAGCCGAAGTTGATAGCGATCCCATTGAGACATTTATTGAGAACACTCAACATTATATCATGTGGGAGATAGCGGACATACGCAAAATATCCAACTCAAGTGTTGAAAATCATTTGTACCTGCTTGAATATTTGAATTACTTTGATGTTTGGGTACCACATAAGTTAAGCAAAAAAAACCTTCTTGACCGTATTTCTGCATGCAGTTTTCTACTTAAACGTAATGAAAACACTCCGTTTTTAAAACAAATTGTGACGGGCGATGAAAAGTGGGTACTGTACAACAATGTGGAATGGAAGAGATCGTGAGGCAAGTGAAATGAACCACCAACCACCACAACAAGGGCTGGTCTTCATCCAAAGCAATTGATGTTGTGTATATGGTGGGATTGGAAGGGAGTCCTGTGTTATGAACTCCTTCTGGAAAACCAAACGATTCATTCCAACAGGTACTGCTCCCAAATAGACCAACTGAAATCCGCGAAAAGCATCTGGAATTAGTCAACAGAAAACGCATAATCTTCCATCAGGATAACGCAAGACTGCACGTTTCTTTGATGACCAGGCAAAAACTGTTACAGGTTGGCCGGGAAGTTCTGATTCATCCGCCATATTCACCAGACATTGCACCTTCAGATTTCCATTTATTTCCATCTTTACAAAATTCTTTTAATTGAAAAAATTTCAATTCCCTGGAAGACTGTAAAAGGCACCTGGAACAGTTCTTTGCTCAAAAAGATGAAAAGTTTTGGGAAGATGGAATTATGAAGTTGCCTGAAAAATGGCAGAAGGTAGTGGAACAAAAGGGGGATACGTTGTTCAATAAAGTTCTTGGTGAAAATGAAAAATGTGTCTTTTATTTTTACTCAAAAAACGAAGGCACTTTCTGGCCAACCCAGTATATGGTGTTAGAGAAAGTTCTCATTTCATTCTTTTACATGTACTTGTCCGGTTTTCCCAGCACCACTTATTGAAGAGACTGTCTTTTCTCCATTGTATAGTCTTGCCTCCTTTGTCGTAGGTTAATTGACCGTAAGTGCGTGAGTTGATTTCTGGGCTCTCTATTCTGTTCCACTGATCTATGTTATGACTTCCATCTCCTGAATTCTCTCTCCTTCCCCTGGAAACCATCCTCGGTTTACTTATCTTGGTTCTTTTCTTTGAAGCTGTTGGTTTTCCTCACGGCTATCTTGCTTGTCCATTTGTATTTACGGATGAAAGCCAGACTGGTTGATCTGGGGAGTGTGTTGTGAGTACCTCTGTACTTGCATAATAACCCTTTTCTCCCCAAACTCCCCTTCCAGAACAGATAGACCAACTGGTAGGTCTGGATGTGGAAGTTCAACTGGTAGGTTCAATTTTTAGGGTGCACGGGCAGGAAACAGATGTTTAGTCCCTCTCACCTGCAGAAAGCTCAAATAAGGAGGACTTTCCTCGGGGGTGGGGCACCAGCATCCACACTGGGGCCTAACCCTAACCCACCCACCCCACCATGCAATTCTTAGAGGGCAGCTCTCCTGATTTAGCAGGAATCATGTTTGGAGTTGGCACCGTGACGGAACTGCCCAGTGGGCCTGCAGTTCTTCAGAGACCTTTGTAGGATCAGCCTAATTTCAACCCCTCTTTCCACCCGTGTGGTTTGTGCCTGTGAAATCTGAACCTAGAAGTCTCTGGGAGCCAAGATAAGGGCTCTGCTTTCAGGCTGTTTTCTCTTCTGCATCTTCTGAGCTGTGGCTACCCTGCTGTAGGTAATTCAGCAATATCATCGCATCCACTTCCCACCTTCCAGACGTGTATGAAACTCTGATCTGCTGCTGGCACTCCTGCTGTCAGCTCGCTTGTGGAATTATTCTATTCGCAACTCCATTTTACAGTATCCTCGGTGGAACTGTGGGAAGGAGGCAACCTAGAAAACCTGAAGCTGGAAGGTATATTTGTCCACTGGATGAATTACACAAGGTGGATTTACCTTTGGCAAAATTTTAAAACCAAGTACTTCCTACAAATAGACAATATGGCTAATCTCATGAAACAAATATTTTTCCATTGCCTGAATAGAAGAAAGAGTACTTCTAAAAAAAGAGATTTGCTAGTTTGGAAAGGTTTCCAAGACAGAATTTTAACCTGGGTTTCCCCTTCTCCAAAGAGCAATTGATTCTTCATTTCCTAGGCATGTTTGAAAGAATATTATTAGTCCATTAGGCAGAACTAGTTTCTCCTTCCTCCCTGTCTGTTGTTGTCATTGATCATTTTATCAGCCTGGAAAGCTACACATGAGGTCAACAGCCTAAGTGGCACTGAGTAAGTGTCCCTTCTAAGGGGCTGAAGGGGTTAATCCCTTGACCTTCTGAGTTGGAGAAAATTGGGTTCAAGGGGCTGAACAGGATGCATAGAAATATAAGATGTGTGAGTCATTGGTTCCAGGAACTTAATGTTGTCAGTGAAAAAACATCCAGAGCAGCCAGATCTAATGAAGCATCTTTAAATTAATTGGATCCCTGCATAAAGTCAAAGGATAAATTAAATAAATGAATTGGTTGAGGCCAATTGATTTGTAGTTCATATTTCTTCTGGAAAGACTCGACTACAGACTTCTTAACTGCATTTCTGAAGCCACTTGATTTAGTGCTGATGCCTTTTGGGGCCTTTGATAACTGCCATGATGATTGAGGCCTTGGAAGGTATACAGATGTGTTTTTCACAATATTTATTGATACATCCCCTGCCCACGAAACATAAACAGGCTGCTGAGAATGTTACTTCAAATAAGAAAGAAACCAAATGGCTTTTTTTTTTTTTTTTCCTATAATGCACCACTTACATAGCAGCTGCAAACTGTCACTGCTCAGCTTGCACTTTTGTGACCCTTTGGGCCGGTGGCAGGAAAAGCAGCTCCAGGTACTGCCATAGGGACATGTGCCAGGCTGGGAAATCGGCTTCGAAAATGCCAGAGCATGTGCATGTTCACTAGTTTGGATTTCATAATAGTATAAAATGGACATGGCCTAACCTTTATTTCAGCCACTCTGAGGGAGAAAAATCACCATGACGTGTCAGCTTGATTGGATCATGGGATGCCTGGTCACGTGTAGGCATGTCTGTGAAGATGTTTCCAGAAGAGATCCGAATCTGAGTTGGTGGATTAAGTAAAGCAGATGCCCCCCCCCACCCCCAGTGTGGGCAGCATCCAGCCTGTGGAGGCCTGAACAGGGACAGAATATGGCAGAGGGAAGGTTGGTTTGGCCTCCCTGCCCCCCTCCTGAGCCGGGATGTGGCTCTGCTGGCCTCGGCGCTCCCGCTGTCAGGCCTTCAGACTCCAATTGGAGGCTATGCCATCGCTCTCCAGTCTTAGGCCTTCTAACTGCACGCCAGCCTTTCTGAATCTCCAGCTGGTAGACAGCAGACTGTGGGCCTTCTCAGCCTCTGTAATCATGGGAGCCAGTTCCTTTTTTTTTTTTGCGGTACGCGGGCCTCTCACCGCTGCGGCTTCTCCCGTTGCGGAGCACAGGCTCCGGACGCGCAGGCTCAGCGACCACGGCTCACGGGCCCAGCCGCTCTGCGGCATGTGGGATCAGGACTGGCCCCTTCCCTCCCAGCATGGACAGATGACTGTCATTCTCCCAGATTGTATCTCGAGGCCTCTGAAGTGAGCCGTCTGTAAAACACACGTGGTCCTGGGCCTTCTCCTGTCCTACACCTTCATTACCACTAAACCACAGCCCTGCAGGGTTGCTCGGAGAGCCAGCCTTCTGGGGCCTAGGCCACGACTGCTTCCTCCTTTGCCAGAGGGCCGCCTGCAGGGGACTGCCCAGGGAGGGCCCAGGGTGGGGCGGGAGGGCCCGCAGGGTACCTGGACCTTCCTGGCCGCCTCTCAAGGCCATTGTCGTCCCAGGGTCCTCTGCAGGCACTTTGACAGTGAGCGAGGAATCCAGCTTGATCAAGCGCAGGGACTGACATCTCCTACCTGATTTGAACAGCTGATACCTGGTTCTGGGGATGTGACAAGTTCTGTTCTGCTCGGCACTTAGCACGGCCCTCGATTGTAAATCTGGAATGAAGGGATGTTCTTTCCTGTCGCCAGGGTTGTAACTCCCCCGAGGGAATCCCTGAGTTACGCCAGAAGGCCCCAGGCCAGCAGCTAAATCCCAAAGTCACTTCCCCGCCTCCCTACCAGAGCAGTTCATAGTCGGAGAGCTACGACACTCCCGTGAAGAGGCGGGTCAGCGCTTTGTTGTATGTCACCAAGCCTTAAACGGATGCACAGTATAAAGATAATACTAAAGTAGAGCCTGTGCTCCAAAGACAATCCCGGGAGAGTGTCAGAGAGTGGGGGGCGGTGGCGGCTGGGTATTTGCCCAGGATGGGGCTGGGGAAGTTCTCGCCGAGGGGTTGGGCTTTGGGGACACGTTTGAAATGTGGCCAGAAACGGGGAGGCTGACCCCGAGGGAACAGGCAGGCACGTGTTTCTGGCGTCCCGGGGAACCTGGAATCTCTGAACGTCCTCACGTCTCCCTGGGTTCACAGCATCCAGGAGAGACTGGGACTCCAGGGTCCAGACGCTTCCAACACCAGCAACACTGGGAGTTGATTTTCTTTTTTTAATTTTAAAATTTATTTATTTATTTTTGGCTGCGTTGGGCCTTCGTTGCTGCGCGGGCTTTCTCTAGTGGCGGCAAGTGGGGGCTAGTCTTCGTTGTGGTGCGCGGGCTTCTCATTGCGGTGGCTTCTCTTGTTGCGGAGCACGGGCTCTAGGCGCGCGGGCTTCGGTAGTTGTGGCTCGCGGGCTCAGTAGTTGTGGCGCACAGGCTTAGTTGCTCTGCGGCATGTGGGATCTTGCCGGGCCAGGGCTCGAACCTGTGTCCCCTTCATTGTCAGGCGGATTCTTAACCACTGCGCCACCAGGGACGCCCAACACTGGGATTTTCATTCCAAGCCTCAGAAAGCTCATTTCTAACGTCTTCTTTGGACAAATATTTACTGATCAACCACCAGGAGCTGGGTACCGCATACGCCCCGGGGGACGCACAGAGGAGAAAGTCAGGTACCGTGGCAGAAGCAGCATGGCCTCCTGTGCGGTGGGTGACTCAATATGACAGCTGCTCTGAGAGACAGAGGACCCCGCGGGGCAGGCAGGAGAGGCTCAGGTGAGGGTAGGCGGAGTGATGCCAGGCCTATGGTGCCTGCACTGAGACCCAGGCCCTGAGTGGGGGTGAGCTGGGGGGAGGGGGAGGGGCAGGGGGAGAGGGGCTCTGTGGGAGGGCAACTTCACGAATTTCGAGTCGATTCTTAAATCCATGAAAAAATCACTGGAAACCTTTTGTCTTAATCTATGTGACGCGACCATCACCCACACGCTGACAACGTTATACCTGCATTCCAGACCTTTGCTCGGACCCCATCTGCCTCTCCAGGGTCTCCAGAAGCCCAGTAGACACCTGCAGCTCTAGACAGCATCCTGGGCACAAGTCAGCTCTTCTTCCCATAGTCCCTGAAATACTGTGATACAATAAGAAATACATCTGTTTGGTCTCTGTCGTGTTCCTGGCACAGGAGCTGCTAAAACCCTTGCAAGTTCCTGACAGCGGTGAGAGGAGCAGCTTTTGTTATTCATAATAAGCCCTGGCCCAAAGGTACCTGAGTTCATGCTGATAAAGTGACTCTTGGAGGCTGGGGGGCTGGCTGCCAGAAGAATGAACCTTGAGATTCATTCAGTCCTGGCGCTTTCAGCCACACCCCTACACTGCCAGGGAGGGGAGGGGGTGGAGACTGAGTTCAGTCACCAATAGCCCATGATTTAGTCAACCACAGACCCTCCATAAAAAACCCTAAGAACGGGTTCTGGAGGCTTCTGGGTTGGTGAACACATCAAGGTGTCGGAAGGGTGGGGCTCCCGGAGAAGGCATGGAAGATCTGTGCACCCCTCCCCTTGCTGTCTCCCGCTCCATGCATCTCTTCTGTCTCCTGGTAATGAGTTGTATCCTTCATGAGAAACTGGAAAATAAGAGTAACCTGTTTTCCTGAGTTCTGTGAGCCATTCTAGCACCATATGGATCCTGAGGAGGAGGTCGTGGGAAACCCCAGTTGATAGCTGGTCAGTTTAGAAGCACAGGAGGCCTGAGACGTGCAACTGGCGTCTGACGTGGAGACAGTCTTGCGGGATTAAGCCCTGAACTTGAGGGCTCTGACTCTAACTCCAGGTAGACAGTGGTGGAATCGAATTGAATTTTAGGGCACACAGATGGTGTCCAGAAAGTTAGAGAACAGGTTGATGTGAGGAAAAATCTCGCACATTTGGTGTCAGAAGTGTGGTGAGTAGGAACCACTCAGAGTTCCGATTTCAATTAAAGGTACCTCTGCGCCCGGCTGCCTCAGCCCATCACCTGTGAGTCGTCCCTGCCCCCTCCCTTTTCCCGCCTCCCACATCCGTCAAACACTCTAAAGATTCCAGTTCCACAATCGCCTGTGAATGCTTTCAGTTCTGTGCACCTCCACTCTCCCCGGCTGGTGCCAGCTTGGTCTCACTGGACCACTTCATGAAGCTTCCCTGAAGGGTTCTAATTGGTGTTTAAAACGTGCGCTTTAGAGAGATGGGTCTCTGGATACAAGTGGAAGATGGACTGGGGGCCGGTAAGAATGGAGGCAAGGGATTGTCTCAGCGCCATGAGTACATCGAGGGCACCCGCTGTGGGCCGAGGTCCAGGAGAGCGGATTGCAGATGGAGAATACACGTCATTCACACGTACAAGGTGACAGTGGAGCCGCAACAGGGCTGGATCACCCGGACAGGGCCCCAGGGAGAAGAGGCGGAGGCCAGAGCCACTGAGGGATGCACGGAGGAGGGGACCTGGGGAAAGGAGGGTGAGCAGGACCGGGGGGCCGGAGGGCAGGAGGAGGTCCAGGCTTGCGGCGCCATGAAGCTGGAGGGGCAGGGGCGCCGAGGATCTGACGCCCCTGGGGAAGGACCCAGGAGGGGCAGAGAGAAGTCGGCAATGAGGAGGGGAAATGCATCTCTTTCATCTGGCTGTCCCTGAGCTGTATCCTTCGTGACAAACTGGTAAATATAAGTAACAGAGCCAGGTTGCGGTGGTTAGAGAACCAGAAAAGTGGGCAGTGAGAGTGACTCTGGCAGCAGGAGTGCTGAGTGTTAAATTCTCAGGAACTTGGCAAAAGCCATAGCCAGCATTAAAAATGGAGTTATGGAAACTTACAGTTAAAGAGATGATATTAATAACGAAGGTAATACATGCTCAGAACTCATCCCTTCCTAACTATTGATATTGTAGTACATTTGACTAACAGCTATTCTCTTGGGGTCGTTTACATTCACCGTATCCATATGGTGAGAAAAACATGGATGACGCACTTCTGTGAATCTCTTCCATCTCTGCGTTTAGAGGTGGCGAGCTGGGAGCTTGAAACTGGTCACGATGGGAGTATTGGCGCCACAGATACCAGGGAGCTCTACACATCAGAGCTTTTGATACCCCCAGAGAGCCAGTTGTTAGACATTTTCCAGTACGCCACGAGTGAGAACAGCACACTTATCAAGAGAGAGGTTAGGGCTTCCCCGGTGGCGCAGTGGTTGGGAGCCCACCTGCCGATGCAGGGGACGCGGGTTCGCGCCCCGGTCCGGGAAGATCCCACGTGCTGCGGAGCGGCTGGGCCCGTGAGCCGTGGCCACTGCGCCTGCGCGTCCGGAGCCTGTGCTCCGCGCAACGGGAGAGGCCACAACAGTGAGAGGCCCGCGTACCACAAAAAAAAAAAAAAAAAGAAATAGGGCTTCCCTGGTGCCGCAGCGGTTGAGAGTCCGCCTGCCGACGCGGGGGACATGGGTTCGTGCCCGGTCCGGGAAGATCCCACGTGCCGCGGAGCGGCTGGGCCCTTGAGCCATGGCCGCTGCGCCTGCGCGTTTGGAGCCTGTGCTCCGCAACGGGAGAGGCCACGACAGTGAGAGGCCCGCGTACCGCAAAAAAAAAAAAAAAGAAAAAAAAAGAGGGAGGTTAATGATGTCGTCTTAGCATACAAGAAGGAGGGAGAAGACAGCAAGCGCAGGTGGGTCTGTGGGATTCTTGGTAGTTAAACGAGGCCTTCTTTTCTTGCCGACTTCCGTTTTTCTCTGTTCACTGGTGGTGAAGTCCGCTGCTTGTGTGAAGAAGCTGAAGAGGACAGAAGCCCAGCACCATGGATGCAAACCAGCTCGGCTAGAAGATGAAGCGCGGAGAGGCAGAGAGCAGAGGGGGTGGGCGCAAGGCCCTGAGGACGGATGCAATAGGAGCAGCCGCGAAGGCGAGGAAGCCGCAATGCCTGGGAGTGCCGCAAGGGGAGGGGAGACGGACTGGAGTGGGAGCGTTCAGAGCGGCCCATTTTCGAAGCATTTGAGAGCTGACTGCGTGCAGGCCCCGAGCGGCACGCAGTGGGCACACAGCGGTGTTGGAGGCGGACCCGGTCCTCATCGTCCCGCATTCTGGTGAGGAAGACACGGAACAATTACAGGATGCTGGTGAGCAGTCGAGGAACTAGAAGGAGGCTGTGACACCAGGTCACGGGGGTTGACGTTTCATGGGGTGATGGCATCAACAGAACTGAAGGCCATTCAAGTGGCATTCTTGTTTGTTTTGTCACCGGCCAGGGTTCTTGGACTCTTTAATCAATGGAAATTGACAAGCGGCCCCACGAGGAATTCAGGCAAGGCTTTACTGGGGCTCCTGCTGCTGCAGCACAAGGGAGTGAAGACAAGGGACAGGTGCCCTTGCTCGCTCCCTGAGGCGGGGCAAGCTGGTCCCTTAAGTGGGGTGAGGGGAGGAGCGGATCAGTGGGTCAGGCCAGAGGGGGGGCTTAGGTGGTCTGCCCACCCCCTTGGTGCTGCTGGGTGCAGGGGCAGGACCCTGCTTTTGCTCCTGACACCTCAGAAGTGGCAGTTGGTTTGTGGCCTTTTTCTATCTTTTTGTTCATAATTGCCCTGACTGCACGTGCAGGCAGTCGTTTTTAGTCTCTTATAGTTTCTCTGTGTCCTGTTGCTGGAGGAGATGAGAGTTTGTCCAGGGGAAAGCACTTCAGTAAAGGGTCCCAGCCTGTCTCAGACTGAAGGTGAATAGGAGTGTACGATCAAACGTAACTGTCCCTCCCATCCCCAATGCCAGATCCCTTCTCTCTCCAGAAGCAGCTATGATTTGTTGCATCCATTTCCAGGGATATTCTAGGAACCAGCCATGTGAGGAGCCAGGATAAAGATCAGTACGTGAAAAGGCCCTGAAGTGGAAAGAGTTTGTTGTGTTTGTGAGCAGTGCTTCTGAAACTTCAATTTGTAGGCAGATCACCTGGAGGTCTTGTAGAACTCTTGATTCCGATTCAGTACATCTGGAGTGGGGCTTGGGCTTTCTAACCAGCTCCAGGTAACGCTGAGGCTGCTGATCTGGAGATTTCACTGATAGTAGTAAAGTCCTAGGGAACCAGGAGAGGCCGGTCTGGCCAAAAAGTCCTGAGAGAGGGAAGGAGGTTTCATGCCCCTCATGGGGCATGCTCCGTCAGGGCCTTGGGGTACAATAAGAAGCTTGGATGTTCTTCAAAGGCAGCAGGAAAACCCAGTGAAGGATTTTGTGCAAACTAGGGGTGGAAGTGGCATTCTGTGATCTAATTTTTTTTTTGGTGCTAGGTGGGCCTCTCACTGTCGTGGCCTCTCCCGTTGCGGAGCACAGGCTCCGGACACGCAGGCTCAGCGGCCACGGCTCACGGGCCCAGCCGCTCCGCGGCACGTGGGATCCTCCCAGACCGGGGCACGAACCCGCGTCCCCTGCATCGGCAGGCGGATTCTCAACCACTGCGCCACCAGGGAAGCCCCGTGATCTAATTTTTGTTTCTAAATCACTCCAGCTGCTGGTTGGGTTGGTAAAGTGACAGTGGGTGACCTATAGGGAGGCTATGGTATAGCTGTCATCCAGAGATAAGGATGACTGGACCCGGGTGCCGACTGGGCAGATGGGTGAAGTGGGCAGACTCCAGGGGGTTCTGAAGGTAGAGCTGAAAGAACTCCCAGCTAGACTGGATATGCGGGTGAGGGCAAGAGAGGAGAGACTCTTGGGGTCTTGTGTTGAACCAGTGAGTGGCTGCATCACCGTTTACTGAGATGGAAGGAGGAGCAGAGAAAGGAGAGGAGGAGTCTGAGAAGGCTGAGCTTTAGGAGGTGGAGACGTCAAGGAGATAGATGTGTGAGCCTAGAGCTCGGAGGAAGGTCTTGGCTTGAGATACACATTGGGAATTGTCAGCATGGAGATCGCTTAAGGCTATGAGAATGGAAGAAACCACCTAGGAGAGGGCTATAGATAGAGAAGGACAGAAGCCCTAGGACAAACCCTGAGGGTATTTAGGGACTCAGTAGAGAGAATAGCAGCAGAGATGAGAGACTGCAGGTATCTACCAGCACCAGAGCTTCCAAGGAGGAAAGGCTGGGCAGGCCTAAGCACTAAAAGCATTTGCATTTGGGGACTTCCCTGGCAGTCCAGTGGTTAAGACTCTGCCCTCCCCGTGCAGGGGAGAAGGGTTTGATCCCTGGGCAGGGAACTAAGATCCCTCATGAGGCGTGGCCCCAAAAAAAAGCATTTGCGTTTTACCTTTTTTTCTTCACAGAATTGCTTTAAAAGAAGGGAAGGACAGGAAGGGTGTGTGAGGACCACATGTGGAACACATCTGTCCGGTTTTGGTGAGACGAGCCCAGCTGTTGCAAATCAGAGCTGTCCAATGGACATGTGGTCACATGTCACCGCAGGAGACAGAGCAGGTGCTGGACGCCAGCCCTTCCCCTTCCTGTCCCGTTCAGATTCTTCTTGTTGACCTATTACTCTAATAATTTATTCATTGTGTACCAGATGATCACTTGATTATAATTTGTTTACTACTTTTTCTTGATTTACATGATCACATGAAATTTTCACACATGGGAGCCTACAGGGACATCTTTGTTTATTAGCTGATAACTTAAAATGAATATTTTATATATAGAAACATTTAAAACAGAGGCAGAAAAGCTCTTAACCCAGTTTTATCTTAATGCTACAATTTTATTCTCTCGAGTTCTCGAGCCTTCGAGCACCGTGGAAAAGCAGTCCTTGAGGAACAAGTGTTATCAATGATTAACAACGGTTAAACTAGCATAGAGTTCGGTTCTCCCCTGAGCGTGTTTCATAACTGTGGAACAGGGGAGGGCCTCCTGGGTCTCCTGCTCAGACAAAGCTGAACCCAGTGCAGGCACCGGGGCCTCCTGGGGTGGGCCAGCCAATGAGCCCACGGTTGCTACCCTGCTCTGGAGGGCCCCCCAGGCCGGGCCCCCCTCTGCAGGCCTAGGACATGGTCTTGGGTGAAATGATGAGCCCACCTCCGTGTGAATTCCTGGCAGGGACCCGTGACCCTGATGTTCTCCACAAGCTTGAGAAGGAGGCTGTTTGGTGTTTGTCCCCCTCACCCTCTGAATTGTAGGCTGAATTATGTCCCCCACCAAAATTCATGTGTTGAAGTCCTAACCCCCAGTGCCTCAGAATGTGACTGTATTTGGAGGTGGGGTCTGTAAAGAAGTAATTAAGGTGAAATGAGGTCATGGAGGGTGGGCCCTAATCCAATATGATTGGTGTCCTTATAAGAAGAGGAGATTAGGGAACAACACAGACCGAGGCCCTCTGCTAGCCAAGGAGCGAGGCCTCAGAAGAAAGCAAACCTGCAGACACCTGGATCCTGGACATCTGGCCTCAAGTTTCGTGAGAAAATTAATTTTGGTTGTTTAAGCCACCCCGTCTGTGGCCTTTGTAATGGCAGCCCAGGCAGACTAACACACTATCTGTGCCCCGTTCCTTCTGCCATGTTTGGTGTCCTAAGCGTCTGCCACCCAACTCTGCTTCCCACCCAGGCTTACCCTTGATTTCTCTCCTTCCTCTCTTTTAAAGCATGATCTGGGCCGCTGTGCTTTGGGGGTGCTTAAAGTGTAAAAACTATGACTAGCTTAACATTTTACCTGATTGTGGCAGTGACCCAGCCCAGGAGATGAGAAACAAGTCAAGAACCTCATCAGCTGTCTTTGAGCAGAGACCAGATTGGGGGGAGCACAGGAGCACTTCCGTCCTGTTCCCACCCATCCACAGCCATGCCTGGCACCTTGCCCTGTTCCCAGGGCATCCTTAACCACAGCAGTCCCCAAACCCAGGTGGATACTGGTCTTCTCTGGAATTGCTTTGAATTTGACCCTGTGATTAAGGAGTCAAATGTCACGCACTGCTGAGCGCCCCTCAGGCCACGCCAGCTGTTTCCTGACCCTGGACCACCACACCCTAATTAAAGGGGTTGGGGTTCTCTTCTTGTAGTGGGGGACCTGGAGATGCCTGCGGTGGATTGGGGGAGAGAGGCTTGAGAACTACTCCCCAACCTGGGCTGGAATTGACGGAGGTACTCTCTTCACAAGCGTAAGTATCGTGATTTAAAAAAAAATAATTACACATTTGTGGCAGGAAGGTGCACAGGAAAAGCCCTAACAGTTGTGTCCTGTGGGAGTTTCTTCCTGCAGCCAGGAAGGGACAGTTTGCAGGGACATTGAATCCCAACACACTAAACCCCAGTCTGGAGAAAACACACCTCAGGAAAGGTTCTGAATATGATAGTTGGAGTCATCTAGTTGTATCAGCCATGAAAAGGCATTTTAAAATATACTCCACTGGACTCCTCCACCCAAAAGTAAAATCAGTTACATGCGGTTATCCTTAGGCTATGACAGCCTTGTCAAATGGGCCAGTCCCAGAGGCAGGGAAGGGAGAGGGGGACCAGCCAGATGGTTTAAGGAGAAGGAGGAAAGGTGCAGGGGGCCTGAGCCGTGGTTGGCTGAATCCAAGGATGCAGAACTCACGGATACAGAGGGTACAGGGACTAACCTACTGCCTGAGTTGTTGGCCGAGGACACTGGGAACAGTCGGCCACTGTCCTTCTTAACAGAGAAAATGCACCTGGTCCAGATGCTAGAGGTCTCCAGCATTGAATTAACCAAACAGTAGAGGCAGCAGGCCAAGGACTGTTGCAGAGACGCCTGGGAGAATAGGAGGCAAAGATCTAACCGGAGTCCTCACCCCCATTCATGTAGTCTACACTCAGACCTTTAAGACCAGCCTGGGCTTTCAGGTGCAGAACGGGGAGGCAGGTGTGGCCCCTGATTCTCAGAATCTATCTGTTCTCTCTTGAATGCCCAGAGCTTTCCAGAACTTCCTCTCTTCTCTGCTATCAAAACCATGTGAGAAAAAAAAAAAAAAAAAAAAGCCAGGAAATATTAGAAATTCAGCCACCCAGCAGCCTTGCAATGGCTAACAGCTATTAAGAACCATTTTGACAAACTCAAAACCACAAATCGCCTTCAGCTGAAAAGTGGAACTCTGTGTTCTCAGGTAGGAAGGTTCAGAAGAGCCTGATGTAGCCTCCCAGTGCCCCTCCAGTTACCCCAAAAGAGCCAGCTCCCTGACGGAAGCCAGGCCCTGTGCTTTCCATTTGTCCAGCATCCCATACACTGTTCCTTTGCAGCCTGTCTTCCTGTTAGGTATGTGGACCACTAGGACCCTTGGCTGTGTTCTTAGTGAACAGCATATACATGGAAGAGACAAGGGCTTTGGAATCAGTTGTTTCTGTTTGTATCCCAGATCTGCAGTTTCATATATGTGACCCTGGGTGAGTTAGGTACCCTTTCTGGGCCTCAGTTTCTCATATGTAAAATGGGATAATAATGATAATTACCTCTTTCGGTGTTCTGTGACCGATTTCAGTGCGGGAGGGGGTGGAGAGGATGCTCTGACAGCAGCTGAGCGTCCTGTAATTTAACTCAATTCTGACACTATCTACCTGGAGATGGCAGGAGGTTCCACAGGTTAAGGGTTCACTCCTACTAGACTGCCCCTACCCCAACTTCAGACACCAGTCGCAAGCCAGGTTGTTGCCTGTGTTTCTGACCCATTGGCTACAGATTGGAGATTCCCACAACCCCCTCCTTGGGTTCCATCAATTTGCTAGAGCAGATCACAGAACTCAGAAACATTTTACTTACTAGTTGATTTGATTATTGGGGGTCTTTTATGTCTCCATACAAATTTTAAGACTTTTTTGCTTTGTGAAAAATGCCATTGGTAATTTCATAAGAATTGCACTGAATCTGTAGATTGCCTTGGATAGTATAGTCATTTTCACAATATTGATCCTTCCATTCCAAGAACATGGTATATCTTTCCATCTGCTTGTGTTGTCCCTGATTTCTTTCATCAGGGTCTTACAGTTTTTGAGGTACAGGTCTTTTGTCTACTTAGTTACGTTTATTCCTAGGTATTTTATTCTTTTTGATGCAGTGGTAAATGGGATTGTTTCTTTAATGTTTCTTTCTGATATTTTCTTGTTAGTGTATAGAAATGCAACTTTCTGTGCATTAATTTTGTATCCTGCAACTTTATCAGATTCATTGATGAGCTCTAGTAGTTTTCTGGTGTCTTTAGGATTTTCTATATATAGTATCATGTCATCTGCAGACAGTGACAGTTTTACTTCTTTTCCAATTTGGATTACTTTTGTTTCTTTTTCTTCTCTGATTGCTGTGGCTAGGACTTCCAAAACTATGTTGAATAAAAGTGGAAAGCTTGTCATTAGTCTCCAGCAGGTTGTGGGTGTGGCTGCATCTCAGACCCAGCCCCTCCTTCTCACAGCTTTTCCCACCTCTTGCTCCTCTCCTGGCTCCTCCAGCCCCCATGCCCTTGTCTTCTATCCCCCACCCTGGTTTTCTGTTTCTCCAAGCTGCTCTGTTTCTAGGTGATTATAATTGGCAGGCAGCTAGAAGTCTCATCTGCCAAGGGCAGAAGTCAAGTCTAGAGCAGGTTCCCCTTGCAACTTTGAACTGACCCAGCATCTTGCCATTTGTATGGACCTTCCTCATTCTTAGTACTTTATTGCGTTTGATCCCAGGGCTGACAAGTGTTTCCCATCCTCAAAGAAGTTCTCTTCTCTGGAAACTATCTGGCCCATTCCCAATTTTCTGTAGCCCTGCATCCCAATTACAAAAAATTGGAAAATCGCATAGAGAGCCTCATAGAATAATATATAGAACTCCCATGTGTACCTACAACCCATCCATTATCAATCTGTTACTTTCAAATGTAGTTGATCATTTGGTTCTGAGGCCAGATGGTACAAAAATTATCATTCACAGTGGCAGAGTCATCGTTAGTTGTTAAAATCTTTCAGAAGGTTGATTTAGTAATGTGTCAGGGCCACTTAAAAACCCTTAGAATTACTCACTCCAACCCTAGGAATTTATCCTAGAGACATCAACAAACGTGCACCAAAATTTGTGTGCAAGAATATTGTGTAGAACTTCTATATTGAAAAACTTGGAAACAGTCTACTTGCCCCAAAATAGGACTAAATAAAATATGGTACATCAAATAGTAAATAATTACATAACCATTAAGTTATTTTTTAAACAATATTTTTAAAAAATATTTATTTATTTATTTTGGTTGTGCTGGGTCTTAGTTGCGGCATGCGGGAACTTTTAGTTGTGGCATGTGGTAGTTGCGACATTCAGGCTTCTTAGTTGTGGCATGTGGGATCTAGTTCCTCGACCAGGGATAGAACCTGGGCCCCCTGCATTGGAAACATGGAGTCTTACCCACTGGACCACATGGGAAGTCCCCGAACAATATTTTTAAAATAAGAGATATTCCAAAATTTTTGAAGGATCTTTTAAAAATAAAAGCATACAAGTGAAAATTGGGCTATAACACTTAATGTAATAATATGATCCCAATTTTGTCAAAAGAAAGAAAAATGTTTGTATGTAGGCATGCTTAGCACAAAACCAAAAATATTAACAGTGTTTATCTCTGGGTGGTAGAATTACTGGTCATTTAAAAAATACATGTTTCTGTATTTTCTAAATATTCAACAATCAATGTATTACTTTCCTAATCAGAGAAACAATTATTGCTCTTTATTAAAAGAAATTAAGCTACAAAAAAGGCAAAAACACTCAAAATCGCCAAAAGCCTTTGCCTATTGTTCTTTTTTCACCCCATCTATTCTCAGTGATATAGAAAAAAAGGGACTCTGACATTTATCATTTTAAGAATCTAATTCCATCCCTTATGTCTGGAAGGTACATACTTTTCCCATCTTAAAGGTAAGGAAACAAAGTCACAGTGAAAAGCGTGGAAAAATCAAGATGTGAGAGCAGGTTGCTTGGTCCAAGGGCAAGTTCTCCTCACTTCTGTGCTGTCTCTTCTTGTGATAATTTTAAGTTGCATCTTATTCTATACCTGAGCTTTCTCATTTTAGCAGAATAAACTTCCCCTTTGGTTAACAAAGATATTCTTCTCTCCATAAATTTCTCATTCTAGCTGATTTTCTTTAGCTAAGATTTTGCCTAAAGAGTGTCAATTCTTTGAATACTTATATTAAAAAGACAGCTTAATTGGCCTGAATAAAACTGAAAAACTGTTCAAACAAGCTGCATACAGCGTTTTTGCACGTGCCTTGTTTTGGCACAGCAGTCATTGTCAACAAACATCAACACACAAATCTTAGAGAAGTTACCAGTGTATAGTGATAAGGTTAAAGAAGGCTGTCATCTCCCCAGTGTCTCACAGAAAATGCTTGTGGCTGGTGGCATTAGAACCCTCCTGTCTGGGTGAAGGCCTGACAGGTTTCTGGAAGCCCCAGGTGGGGCCTGAGCAGGCATCACTCAAAGTCCACATGGTTGTGAAAACTGCCTTTAACAAACCGCGTCACCTGAATTTCAGGTACGACTTGTAATTATGCCACGTTAAGTCATTTTGCCATTTGTCTGCACCTGCAGTTACCCTGCCTCTGTGTCACAGGGACCACTGTGTTCTGCTAATGTGTTATCATAAAACCCAGGAGGCACTGAGCAGACATGCCTGAGAGGAGCAAAGTCCAACTACTGTTCCTCACATTTTATGATAAGGAAACAGAAGACCAGAGACATTAAGCAATTTGCCTGAGGTCATACAGCTTTTAGTGCATCCCCCTCTCAGGGCCACTACTGTTGAATAAAACTGTTGTGCTGCTGTGCACGTGGCTTTTGAGCACTTGCTCTGTGGCTTGTCCATACTGAGAGGTGCCATAAGTGTGAGCTCCATCTTGAACTTTCAAGAGTTATTCTGAAAAAATAAAGTGAAATATTCCATTCGTAATTTTTCATATTGAGTACATATTTAAATGATTATTTTGGATTTTTGAGTGAAGTAAAATATATCATCAAAACTCATTTCACTCTTATTTTTGCCTTTTTTAAACGTGGCTACTGGAAAAAATTTTAAGTTAATTTTTATTTTATATTGGAGTATAGTTGATTTACAATGTTGTGTCAGTTTCATGTGTACAGCAAAGTGATTCATTTATACATATCCATATATCTATTCTTTTTCAGATTCTTTTCCCATATGGGTTATTACAGGATATTGAGTAGACTTCCCTGTGCTCTACAGTAGGTCCTGTTGTGAAAAATCTTAAGTTGCAAATGTGGTGCACTTTCTATTTCTAGGGGCTCAGGTTTGAAGAACCTGTTTCTTCATCTGTGATATGAGCAGCAAGAACACATGTAAAGTGCCCAAGCCATGGAATGTTCTCGAAATGTTTGCATTTCCCCCCCACCACCAACCCCACCACTTTTTCTCACCAGAACACCCAAGTCTCCTAATTTGCACATGTACAAATGTCCAGAGACTCTAAAAGGACCACAGTTTCTCTGTTTCCATCCAGATTCCTCTTTAGTACAGGCATTTTAAAGTCATGTGTTATTAGAAATCTTATGATGTACAGTTTGTAAATAGCAAGTCAGACACTGGAAACTCGGGCTGGGATCCTGAGACTGCCTCTCTGAAAGCAAGGGCATCAGAGAGAATGCACCCATTCATAAGCTCGCCACAGACACGGGGGTAGAGAGACTGACGTGCCGACAGGAAATGCACACAAGGTAATTCATTGCCACTAAAGCTCCCTGAGCGTTGGTCTGGTTGTGATGTGAATTATTCATGGATTCCCCCACGGCATCCTTATGTTGAAAGTTGATGTCAGGACAGGACCCCTACTCCCTTCTCTGCCCCTGGAGCTGAGCATCTGTGTACAGGGTCGACACCCCATCCTAAAATCCGCTCTCCTCCAAGCGGGCCCAGAGTGCAAGGTCTGCCACTACAATTAGACTTCCTTGTCCAAATGCCAGAGAGGGATGAATTCATTCAGCAGCCAGCCCAGTACCCCCGAGTGAAGAGCTTGAGATAATTTATGGAATTGATTGATGCTTCTCCTCTTTCCATGAGAATGCATGGCATCCACTTACAACATAAGTGGCCTTTTGTTGCATGGATAGAATCGTCCTCTAATCGTTCATCTAATGTTTCAGATGTCCCAGTCGGGAATAAAAAATTCATGTGCTGTAGGGCCCAGCAGTCACAATGGTGAAGGGTAAGACAATAGGGAGTGGTGGGGACTGTTCCAAAGTGAAGACCACCTGCCCCAGCTGTAGGGGTGGCTCCTGGCAGACCCAGCAGGTTGTTGCCTCGTGAGAATGCACATCTGGGGTTATTGCATCCTCTGAGTTTTCACAAGAAGCCATTCCCAGACTTTAATGTGGAAATCTCCCGATTTTTAAATTTGGGTGCTCAATGAACACTTCTAGTGGTCTAGTTCAGCTAGGCTGTTTATAATCTCTGATCTTGTTTGTTTCCCTATATAAATGGTAGGCTTTCGTGGGAAGGGACATTACATTTCTCCCACATTCTTTTTTGTTCTCTTTAGCCCTCACCACTCTTTGCATAGTGCATAGCATTTGTATCAATTATGACTTTCAACATTAGATGCCAATTCACCACTTTTATATTCGTTCCAGATTCTTCTTTTTCTTCTTTGTTATTGCTTTTTGCGTCTTCTCCTCGTTTCTCAAAGGCCTTCAGACACCTAGAAAGGAAAGGAAGCATGAACAGGAGTAGTAATGGCTCTTTTCTGACCACATGCCCTCATCTGTAAGACAATGTTTTATCCCTTGCATGGCCAGGGCGTTGCCAAGATGGCAGGAGCTTAGGAGAGAAAAAGGAAGGAATTCCAGGGTAGGGCCCAGAAGGTCTCTCCTTTCATGTAAGGCAGTGCTAAGCAGTTAAAGGCATGCCCGATCCATCTCCATGCATCCTTCACCCCGTCCTGCTCTCCACGTGCCACCATCTTTGGGAACATTTTTCCCTTTACTGGGGCTCGTTCTGGGATGAGAGCCCACTGCCTTCTCATGTTCTCCCCCATTTAACCGAATACTTTGTGTTTGATGACATGCCCCGAGGACCTGAAGAAACTGAGGCTGTTTCCTCACAAGTAACCAAAAGCTTTACGTAGAATTCAGAGACGTTACTGGCTCTTTTGAGTCTAACAAGCAATTTGTTTGATTATTTTTTGTTTGTTTGTTTCTGTAGTATTGAAAAGTCACAAATTGACTTACTGTCCATAGGAAGCAGATCCAGACCGTTTCTCTATTGATGAAGTCAAAATTTTGACAACTACAAGACAACTGTAAAAGATACTAAAGCACTTTTTAAGGAACTGAAAGCAGACGGCTGTCTTTCAGGAAACGAATTGAGGAACACTGGGTGAAGCAACATCAGCTTCTACCCATGTGAAAACCCAGACATTGGGCAGAAAGTCCACTGTGTCTGTGCTCTCAGGGGCCACACCGGGAGCACATATAACCCTGATGGCAGGGGCGAGCCTGGGTTCTGCCCCAAGGCAGCTACTGGTGAACATACAGGAAGAACAACTACCTGTGAAATGCTCCCACTTGGTAAGTGAAACGTGATAGCAAGAGCAAAGTTTTACCGCTGTTCACAGAGATCCAGTACATGCACAGAAGCTGTTCTTTAATCGTTTTGTCCACCCAGTCTTGGAGCCCGTGGGACTTAGATTTCTGTAGCTAATGACACCAACACAGGCATTTCAAAGCTCTCTGTAGGGAACAGGGGAGCAGCCTGGTCTCCACGTTTGAGGGTACCTCATTCAGAGACTCTGCTTTATATTTGCAGGCGTACGCTTTCGCCTCCGCGTTTTGTTTTGGCCAACACAATGACTTACGTTTGGTGTTTGGGGTCTCCCAAGTTGACTGTCTTCAGAGAACGGACTCCATGCTTTGAGCATGCTGTGCTCTCATGCTCTAGCAGATTGGGGTATACTTTTGTTGCCCCACCCTTTGTAACTGGGCTTCATCTAGGCCTTCCTCAGTTCTCCTTCCGGGCACACTGCATGGTCTACGTGTTCTGACGCCTTGATGCTTGACATTTTGTATTCTGGGTACACACAGCTTCCCAATCCCATGATTTTTTTTTTTTTTTTTAGAATTGTTTTGTTTTTTTTTGGATGTGGACCATTTTTAAAGTCTTTATTGAATTTGTTACAATATTGCTTCTGTTTTATGTTTTGTTTTTTCTGGCCATGAGGCATGTGGGATCTTAGCTCCCCGATCAGGGCTCGAACCCACACCCCCTGCGTTGGAAGGTGAAGTCTTAACCACTTGACCTCCAGGGAAGTCCTCCAATCCCATGATCTAAGGTTCAGTTTATAGCTTATGGAGTGTGGCAGTCTACTGTTTTAGGCATCCCAGGCTCTCTGTGGGTACATCTTCACGGGTACGGTGGTTTGGGGCTGTGGCTGATTTTCTTCCAATTCCAGTCCCCTGAGAGGCTACACTGGAGAAAGAGTCCTACAGAACACACAATCCAATAACCTGGCATTTAATAATAAAGTCTAGATTTCCCTAAACTGAGTGCGCCATGCCCCAGTCACCAGGGGCTCCATGTTCTTGCCACCGCTCCCCCTTACACCCACCCCAGCCTCATGATATAGCTCAGGAGCGGGTCTTAGGAAAACCTGCCTCCCAGCCATAGACAACTGGACAGCACTAGGCACCTGGCCAGAGCAGGACATTCACCGTGCCTTTGTCAGGCGCCACCCCCAAGCCACAACTGAGTGAGCCAGCGGGGGAGTCTTGACCCACGTTGAGCCAATCCCCCTCCCTTTCTGGAATTTCAAAACTGGAAATGAGAAAGAGTGAGTGTTTTTCCCAGTGGATGAAATTGTAACCTAGGACTCTGTAGACAGAGGCAGGTGTGCCATTAGCGGGAAAAGGGAGCCTCACATGGGGAGACAGATGCAGAGCCAAGGGGAGAGGGCACCCCGGGGTGTTGGGGTCCAGCTGTTCCTGAGGCTCATCTTCTTTCCTACTCTCCCACAGCCTGTAACCTAGCAATCTTCCCCCCAATCCCCCTTTTTGCTACATTTTCTTCTAACTGGGTTGTACCACTTGCAATGAAATTGTCCCAGTTATTACCGTGAAGTTAGATCACGTGCTGCCCATAGAAGCAAGTACAACAGCAATTGCCTTTTATGTCGGGGATGTGGTCCTAAAGACCTTTTACAGTTTATACTGGGTGATATTTCCATTTCCCAGCCAAGATAGCTCTGCGATGTATCATTACTACAAACAGGGTGTGCAATTTATTTGGCCCTCCAACTTTGACTTGTGTCAAAGGTTGCAGAATTTGTCTTCCTCCTTCCTTCCTTCCTTCCTTCCTTCCTTCCTTCCTTCCTTCCTTCCTTCCTTCTTTCTTTCCTTCCTTCCTTCCTTCCTTCCTTCCTTCCTTCCTTCCTTTCTCTCTGTCTCCCTCCCTCCCTCCCTTCCTTCCTTCCTTCCTTCCTTCTTTCCTTCCTTCCTTCCTTCCTTCCTTCCTTCCTTCCTTCCTTCTTTCCTTCCTTCCTTCCTTCCTTCCTTCCTTCCTTCCTTTCTGTCTCCCTCCCTCCCTCCCTTCCTTCCTTCCTTCCTTCCTTAGTATTTAGAATTTGGGGATGAAGAGGGGGGATTTTTGGTGGTTATAGAAGATGTCCAAAAATTCTTTGACATTGCTCCCTTCAAAAGATTTAAGACTTAGCTTTTTTGGATAATGTCAAACAGTTTTCCAAAGTGATGTCATTAATTACCCTCCCCCTAGCAGTGTGGACGTTTCCAGTTACTCCATATTTTCAGCAACATATGATACTGTCAGTCTTCCTTATTTTACATAATTACACAGTGGAGAGAGAGTGGTATCGTGTTATAGTTTTACTCTGCATTTTCCTAATGACTAAGGAGATGGAGCATCTTTTCATATGGTTATGGCCATTTGGATATTGTATTTCATGAAGTGCCTGTTCAAGTCTTTTGCCCTTTTTTTTTTTTTTTTTTGCCCATTTTGCTATTGGGTTGACTGCCTCTTAATTATTGATGGATTGAGGTTCATTGTATATTCTGGTTATCAGTCCTTTGTTGGATACCGGTAGTGCAAATATCTTCTTCCACACGTGGCTTTCCTTTTCAATCTCCTAGTATCTTTTGGTGAACAGAAGTTTTTGAATCTAATGAAAGTAAAATGAAAAGAGAAACCTTTTGATTATTTCTTTTATGGTTAGTGCTTTTTATATTTTGTTTAAGAAATCTTTCTCCCAAGGTCATGAAGTTATTCCGTGTTTGCTTCTAAAGTTTTATTGGCCCTGCTTAGCTCCTATGCCTACCCTTTGTTCCAATTCTAGGTAGTGTCTGTGAGCCCCACATCAACAGCTCTGGATTATCATTCTAACTAGAAACACACTGGGAGGCTAAGGGCAAGCAATTCCGCAGTGAAAGAAGCTTGTATCTGTGGGCTATTGAATTTGTAAAGAAAACAAAAAACCTGCAAAAGCAATGGCTTAAACAAAGTAGGGCAGCAGTTCTCAACATTTGCTGCACACTAGAATCATCTGGAAGCTTTTATTTAAAATTTTGTTTAACTGCATGCCGGGGCTACACCCCATATCAATAACATCAGAATTTTTTGAGGTGAGATCCAGTAAGCAATAATTTTTAAATCTCCTCTGATGAGTCCAATGGGCAGTCCAAGCTGGGAACCACTGATTAGGGGGTCATTTTTCTTTTAAATGATAAGAAATCTGAAGTTAGGCAATTCAAGGCAGGTGTGGGACAAAGTACTGGGGATCCAGGCCCCACCTTGCCCTCAGCTCTACTATCCATCTGGGTGAGGCCTTTGTTTTCATAGTCATAAAATAGCTACTAAAGCTCCAGCCATCAGGCTCATGTTCCACACAAGAGGAAGGAGGAGAGTCAAGGGTAAAAGTCTCACCTGACACTTTCTGCTTAACTATCGATGGCAGGAAACTCATCATGTTGTCACCCGCATCTGTCAGGGAGACTGGGAAACATATTTAGTCGGGCACGTTGCCATTCCCAACAAAATCAGGGTTCTGTTAGTGAAGAAGAATGGAGGACATAGGATAGGCAACTGTCTGTTCCTGCCCCAAGGGTGCTTGTTAAACAAAAACCAACAGATGCCCATTAGAGAGTTTCTTCATATCCCTGGGAGCCCTTCAGTATATAGTGGGAGAAACCTCTACGCCATACAATCTGATTATCAACATAAACAAATTTCTAAAAATATCGAGACATATTAAGTCTCATTGTTACATATGTCTTATTGAAAAAGAGGTCTTCAACTTGAAGAGATTTATTTTTGTTATCAAACCTAACTTGGGTCTGTTTGCCTGCCCACAATAAAGCCAGTCTACTGACAGCGGGCTGTGATGAAGGAAAGTGCAGCGTTTATCGCAGGCTGCCGAGTCCAGGCAGCTGGTGCTTAAGAGACACGAACTCCCCGATGGCTTTTAGGGAAAAGTTTTAGAGACAGGATGAGGGAGGCTTGTTGCACGATCACTTCCTGGACATTCTTCTGATTGGTTGGCGGTGAGGTTACCGATATTCAACACCACCAGTCCTCTGGTTCCAACCAGTCAGGGGTCTACCTGCCTTGTGGGCAGCATACAGTTAACTTCTTTCACCTGGTAGAGGTTTCAGTATTTGCAAAACAGCTCAAGGGACGTGGCTCAGAATATTAAGTACAGCCCTTGAGGAGGAACTAAAGGTCCTTGACTTTGTTTAATGGCTAAACTATTATAATTTTGTCTTGCTTGACTGTTTTCCTTGCTTTCTGCATTTTCTCACTTCTCTGATTAAGTGTATTCTTTGGAACTCGGGGAAGGCTTAAAGGAAGCTAAAGTTTTTCTACAGACAAGAGGCAGACAGAGGACCCTGGGGGTGGGGGAGCCCTGATCCAAGAAGACCCCATAGGGTCCTGCTTGGTTACATTTCTCTTCTCAGACGTTTTTATTGCATGACTCCTGTTAAATAATAAAAATTCAACTGAGTAAATGTAAAGATCAAATCGGCTTTATTAAATAATTCATGAATTGGGCACCTAGCAATAGAAAGGAGTTCTGCCGAGCTGTAGAAAAGGAAAGGTTTTTAAAGGCAGAAAGTGGGCAGGAAAAGCAAATTATTAGCAAAGAATGCATTGTTTCAGGCAAGGTCTCCCTCCTAAGGGAAACGGAAGGGTAGATTACCTCACCATTGCTGACCAGCTAATTCCAGGTGGACATGGTTAAAGGTTATATTCCTGGGGCGGGGAGTTGAGACTGCAATTAGCTAGGTATCAAGTCTTAGCTTGCTGACTTGGGATTTAAAACAGTGACTCTATTTTGGGCCTGCTGTTTCCTTGCAACAGTTCCCCTCTTTTGTTCATACGCTCAGTTTAGCTGAGAGATGGAATCAGAATTTAAGGCATCAGCGCCATTCTCAGCTGCTGCCCTGTATTTCTCACAGGTTTTGTTGATCCTCTGTGTGTATTCACAGATCAGGACTTTTTTTTTTTTTTTCTTTCTGAATCTCTGTGATATTCACAGGCCATGACTCCAGGTTTACAGTTTTAAAGTTGGTCATTGTATTCATTCATTTTCTGATGTTCCAGTCGTAGGGAGGTCATTGCTTAGTGCTTAGCAGCTGGGAACATGCATTTAAAGCTCTTGAGAGACTACGATGTACCCAGAGATTGCTATGATTATTATAAGCAGGATAATTTCCAATGTCTGGAGTGCACTTTGGAGCCATGGTCCCCAAGACCCAAGCTGATCAAACCCAAGTAAGTCAAAGAAAGCTCCCACTAAAAAAGTCACCTTTAAAAACTTTTTAAATTAAAAAAAAAAATTATTTATTATTATTTTTTGGCTGCGTTGGGTCTTCGTTGCTGTGCGCAGGCTTTCTCTAGTTGCGGTGACCAGGGGCTACTCTCTGTTGCGGTGCGTGGGCTTCTCATTGCGGTGGCTTCTCTTGTTGCAGAGCATGGGCTCTAGGCATGTGGGCCTCAGTAGTTGCAGCACGCGGGCTCAGTAGTTGTGACTCGTGGGCTCTAGAGCTCAGACTCAGTAGTTGCGGAGCACGGGCTTAGTTGCTCCGCAGCATGTGGGATCTTCCTGAACCAGGGCTTAAAATGGCAGGTGGATTCTTAACCACTGTGCCACCAGGGAAGTCCTAAAAGAGTCGCCTTTTATAGCCAAGGGTCTTGCTCAGTGATCTTATGTGACTGAGTTTCAACCTCCCCAGAAATGTTAATCCTGGTACAGCAGGTGGTGTTGGCCACACACAGACACCTAAATGATAGTCAAGCGCTATCCTATTATCAACAGCAGAGAGTCTAAGGATTTTTCCTGGGCAGTTATTGCTTTAGCAGTGGCTTCTGTGATATTTTCAAGAGTTAAGGAGAGGATTCTGATCACATTCTCCTTTACATTTACTCCTAACCAGGGAAGTTAGAACCAGGCTCTGCCAAAGGCAGTTAATCCTGAGTTATAAATGCCTCCTGGTGATTTCTTTCTAACTCAACGATGTAAATCCAGGAGATTCAACCAAGGAGGTGTTTTTTTTTTTTTTTTTTTTTTTTTTTTTTTTTTTTTTTTTTTTTTTTTTTTGCGGTATGCGGGCCTCTCACTGTTGTGGCCTCTCCCGTTGCGGAGCACAGGCTCCGGACGCGCAGGCCTAGCGGCCATGGCTCACGGGCTTAGTTGCTCCGCGGCATGTGGGATCTTCCCGGACCAGGGCACGAACCCGTGTCTCCTGCATCGGCAGGCAGATTCTCAACCACTGCGCCACCAGGGAAGCCCAAGGAGGTGTTTTAATTCATCTGTGGAAAGATGGGGGCACAGTTAGAGAAACTAAGGGACATTGCCCTGCTGTGCACCAGCTGTCTGGGCATTCATAGGTCCAAGGAGAGTGATAACCAACACAGACAAAGATAAATCCTGTTGGGGCACAAACCACTTCCACTAAGGCTGCATTATCATGGATTCATCTGCAGGGGTTGTTGCATTTGCCCATTCACGCTAGAGGTCAGGTAGGTTTTCTCTGAGTCTGAAATCAAAAGTTGTCCTAAATTCCGGAGGTTACCCTCCCATCACTGGCAATACGGGTTATGGTGTTATCTTTCTAGGCCAATGCCAGAGTAAAGGGAAAAAAGACAAGAAGAAAGGGTTTCATGTTTAGTTAAAGGGTAAAGTCTTGATCCGGCATCTTGGAAAGAAGCAGTCTACATCACTGCCAGCTGCTTCTCTCTTCCTCATCAATTTGATTTGGAGGTCTCCAGGGTCGGGACAAGACGGATGTCAGGTGGAGCCTTTTTTGGCTGTAAGATGTGTATCTAAGGTTCAAATCCCTGAAGTTTGGCTGCCATCTGGGGATGAGGAGAACCTCGTATAGTCTCTTTTGAGGAAAGTCAGGGGCCATCTTTGTTCTTACTGATTCCAAACCAGAAGAGTGGGAGAAGATTAGAAAAGTTAGTTTGGAGAGTCCTAGCTATTTGAAGAAAGTATAATTTAGGATCCAGTCCAATTTATAGGTATATAACAAAACCTCAAAGACAATTAACAGGCCTAGAATCTAATGTAGACAAAGGTGCAAACATAATTTTTCCCTCTACAATTATTCCCATTTCTTTATCAAAGATAATCATGGTATAAAACTAATTTGTCTGCATTAAACTTGGCCTGAGTATTTACATAAGTGTGGCGGGAATAGTTTATTGGCCATATAAGTTCTCTTTAAGGCTGCTTTGCTGGAACCTCGTAAGCAAGGTTCAGGTCGACTTTTCCGAGGCATCCCGTTGGCCCCATAATGTCCATCTTAGTTCCTTAACGCTATCTGGTCATATCTACGTGTATTTTTCTCAAATATGACAAGGCAGTAGAAGCCTTGGTAATATAGCCAACATTTACAATTATGTCCTGTTACAAGGAGAATAATTTTTATTGATTTTTGCAAATAACTAACTGTGTTGCCATGAAAAGGATACTTAAGAGCTTCCAGATTCTGAAGGGATCAGGGAGGGAGAAAGGAAACTTTTTCATCTTTGCTTACAAAGGTATATTTTATCAAATTGTTGTAAGTCATAGACAGCTTGAGAGAAGAAGTTTCCTTAAACATGGAAAAGCAAAACATTAAGGAACCAGCAATGTTTTAAAACAAAAGGTCATAAAAATTATAATCCTCCTCCTCAATTCATTCGGTTCTATGTTGTCAGTTTTTGTTCTGCTTGAATCCAGTCTGTCTATCAGCTCCAGAAATTCTTACCCAGTTCAGTTTTATTATCTTAAATTTATGAGAAACCTGTAGTTGTCAAAAGTCCTTTCCATGAATCTTCTTGAAGATGAAGCACTTTTGCAGGAACACTTTTGCATCAGAGTAAAACAATAGCTCTTTGAAAATGACAAAAGACTTTTTAAAAATGACTATTGTTAAAGAGTTGATGAAAGTTCATTATAATGGAATTGATAAGGAAATTGTGCTATTTCTGTGGCACACATTTTAAGATAATATCTAGAATTATGACTGATAGCATTATACCAGGACATATCAGAATTTTAGGAGTTTCATATAATTTCTGGAATGCTTATATTAATGACATATATTCACACAGATATAATCTAAGAATGTTCAGCATCACTTATTTGACAGTGCTTCCCATGTCATTTAACAAATAAAATAAGCCTAACTGGTTTAATCTCTTTCTTTTTATAAAAAGAGAGAACATGGGGCTTCCCTGGTGGTGCAGTGGTTGAGAGTCCGCCTGCCGATGCAGGGGACGCGGGTTCGTGCCCCGGTCTGGGAAGATCGCACATGCCGCGGAGCGGCTGGGCCCGTGAGCCGTGGCCGCTGAGCCTGCGCGTCCGGAGCCTGTGCTCCGCAACGGGAGAGGCCACAACAGTGAGAGGCCCGCGTACCGCAAAAAAAAAAAAAAAAAAAAAAAGAGAGAGAGAACAAATCTTTGGAGATGTTCCAGGGTCCATCTGGAAAATCCCAAGATTACCTCCAGGTCAAAAAAGACTTCATTTAGAATTTGAATTTGGGGAATTTTGTCAAAATTATAAAAAAAAGATTTGGACTTTTGACTAAATAGGATCACAGATCATTATGAAATAACACTTAATTAGCTACTTAACCAAAAAGACAATAAAAGGTTTCAAAGGCAAATGCAGAAAATTATATAGTTGTGAGCAAAACTTAGCTCTTTTAATATCGAGAAGACTCAGTTTTCTTAATTAATCAAAGACCTGATGAAGACAGTTGGTAAGACACAAAGTCTTTGTTTTCCAAGTAGACTGCCTAAAAGGTGAAGGAACACCTTTCATAATCTCTTATCAAGAGTCGATCAGTGGTCCAAAAAACACCCTTTTAGCAAATGAAAGAAAATTAAGTTTTAGCTTTATATAAGTACACTACTGACATTAAAGTTTATTTTTAAAACCCTTGTAATAACAATTCAATTTTTAGACAACTTGACCAGGCAAGATTTCCTCTCCACCCCCCACCCTCTCTCTCTTCTCAACTTTCTATGTCCATAGTTTTTCCTTCATTTTCTTCCTTCCCATTCTGAAATAACTAGTTTTATTTTAGGACAAAATTATTGTCATTTTCCTTAACAAAAACACATCTTCATATTTTAATACCTTCTCTTGGCCAAAAACATTTTCTACTTTCTTTGCATACGGAGTTGTTTCCCTTGTTGTTTCTAGTAACTTTAATCATATACCTTAGATTTTTTTAAACCCTCAGAAACCTTAATTTCTAGTGAAAATAAAGAAGTAAACAATTGTGAACTTTTTACCTTAGCATTCTGTGGCTTGGCAAATTTATAAATACTTTTTATAATTTTTACAAATGTGTGTCTCTTCATAGTACAATTTTTATGGAACATGCTTACTAATAAACCCATATGTCTTTAATTCTTCTATAAAAGGAAGCCCCAAATGGATAAACCTGTTTTCAGTAATTAATATTTAATTACTTTATCTTACTTGGAAATAATCTAGGTATTCAATGAATTTCCATCGTTTAACTTAACTTAGGAAAACTCTAAGTGTGTAAGTTACCCAAGAGATTTGGGAAACTGTTTAAGTAGACATATAAAATAATTACTGCTCAAGAGTTCTAAAAATTCATCTAAAAGCTTTTATCTTACCTATGCCTATTTATTTGTTCCTAGCAAGCATACTTACTCATGAAAATTTCATGAGACATTAAAGCAGTTAGCCATCATTTCAAGTTAAGCATATTTTTTCCTCACAAATTTTATAACAGAGATAACATGAGCTTATTTGACTTTTAGTAAACCTAGGTAGAATAAAATTATTATACTTAATGCTGATAATTCCAGACATGTCTGTATTAAACTAAACAAATTTAAACTTGCTTTTATTTACTGAAAATCATCCTAGATCGTGTGAACTTGAAAAATATTTGGATTTGTTTCTATTATGTTTTTGAAAATTTTTATGACTAGTAGATTTATATAGGTGCTTGTTTGTTTAAGCCAATTAAATAGAGCTCTTTTACAAAGTAATTTTAGTAACACCATTCAGAAGTAGAGAAATACCATATCTAAAACATGCATCATAAACATATAAACACAGAGATCTTATAACTCTCATTCAAAAATTTTAGCCATGAATCAAATATAACAATAAAAAACTCACTGGCTTATAAGTAATAGTTGGAATAAGTTAACTTTATCCACTCAGATGGCTAATGCTTTTTACTATTTGTGTAGGAGACTTTTAAGATTTGTATTTGCCCTGGATAAGTAATCTTACGGAGGATGTGGTAAGGGAGTCTTTATAGCAGTTTGTATTTTTAAAATGCCTCTTTCCCTTTTTATTTTTCCTTCCGTCTCCGGAGAGAGTGGACTGTGTTTACATTTCAAAGACATGATAAGATTTACAACTTCAAGGAACAGCAGAAAGAATGCAAGTTCTTTCTCAGGGTTTTGGGATATATATGTCTATTGTCAGAAATCTAGGATAATTATAGTTAACATTTTTCATCTTTTTCTTAAGTACAGGACAATTTTGTTTCTAATATCCTGATCTTTTATAATCTCTACAAGCATTTTGAGGAGACTAGATGAGGTTTGGGGGACTGGGAAAGATAAGTGGGCTGTGAATTGCTTCTGGAGTTGCATATCTGGTTTTGTAGAGATTTGCAAGACGGTTGCTTCTAATTCCTCAAGGAATTGGACTGTAACTTAGGTTTTTTTTTTTTTTTTTTTTTTTTGCGGTACGCGGGCCTCTCACTGTTGTGGCCTCTCTCGTTGCGGAGCACAGGCTCCGGACGCGCAGGCTCAGCGGCCATGGCTCACGGGCCCAGCCGCTCCGCGGCATGTGGGATCTTCCCGGACCGAGGCACGAACCCGCATCCCCTGCATCGGCAGGCGGACTCTCAACCACTGCGCCACCAGGGAAGCCCTGGACTGTAACTTAAATGACACCATAATTGATCTACCAATCCAATTACATTATCCCCAATTTGCTTCTTTCCCTCTGGGTACACTGTTTTATTTTAGCTTAGGGAAAAAGGCCTAAAAACAAAAATTCATCTCAGGCTCTGAGTTCAGTCAAACCAGTGGCCTGCCTCCCATCTTATTTTATTTTCTTCTTATCTATCCAGTCATCTCAGGAGGTAATCCATTTACAAAAACTTTTATGGGTCCTGCCTGGCTTTAAGAAATTTTTTAACTATGGCCCTTGATTTGGCCTTTGACCAAGGAGTAAAAGATGAAGAGGATGGTATGTAGCTTCAGGTGGTATTATTTTAAAGGTAACTGTTTAGACAGTCTCTTTCCATTGGAAAGGCAGTTTAGACCAGGATTACTAGAATGAGCGCTAAACTAAAGGATAGCAGGGAACAATAGGAGTTACTTCAGTCTTAAGAGTCTTTCATTTTAGATGTCTCTTATACCTTGAATTTTTCACTAGCCTTTTGCAACAAATCTTTCGATGAAGCTATTTTGGAATCTTGAAGTCTTGAAAGCTTCTGCACACCAGTTAAAATAGGTATCTCGGGCTTCCCTGGTGGCACAGTGGTTGAGGGTCCACCTGCCGATGCAGGGGACACGGGTTCGTGTCCCGGTCCGGGAGGATCCCACATGCCGCGGAGCGGCTGGGTCCGTGAGCCATGGCTGCTGAGCCTGCGCGTCTGGAGCCTGTGCTACGCAACGGGAGAGGCCACAACAGTGAGAGGCCGCGTACCGCAAAAAAAAAAAAGAAGGAACTCATTCTGCTCATTTCATTAGGAAATCCTTACTTTCGAATGCACTTCTTAAATGATCTCACCTAATTGGAACGCTTCTCATGATGGCCGTTGTACTTCCCCGGAGAGCTGATAGCAGCTTAGCCACAAATGGGGTGCAACCCACATTTCTGTCCGGCCATATTTTTGGGCCCCCATCCTGACAGTAACCAAGCCCAGTTCTCAGGACACAAAATTTTAGGTTGTCTTTAGTAAGTTTGGAGCCATTTTTACAAACTATTTACAGCTCCTGGGGCCATAGTGTTTAGACATAAAATCAGCACGAGTGCCAGAGGTGGGACACTTGAGGATCCCATTAACTAAGTCTTTGGGTTATTTGGAGCCAAACTAATACCTAATAGGGCTGTGCCACTGGATGGGGGATGGTGTAGTGTTTTACAGTGTGCCTGGTTTTGCACACACACTTTCTTGAGGTTGGCAAGTGATCTGGTGTCAATCTAAGCTGTTCCGTGACCAATTTATCCTAACACAGGTGTCTTTGGGTTTGGTGTCGAGCGCCGCAACAGCTTTTAAGTGTTTGATCTGTGCCCACCAATGTTTGCAGCTTTTTGGCCTCTGAGATCACTGTTAATAATAGCCTTTATCTACACGTGCACCTTAACACACCAGCAGTAACCATGAGATGTTACTACAGCCTGGCCAAGAGAAGGCCACGCACATCAGCAGCAATTCCCAGCGTGGACTAACCCAGTAGACTCCAGTATGTGGGCTAGAACTGGGGAAAGGGATTCAAACACCTGGGGAACTGCAGACTGAACCAAGGCTAGGGACTCGGGTCCCGGATGAGACCCTTGGCCGGCTCCTTCTGACCTGCTAAGCTCTGTGCTGGAAAGCCAGTTAGATGGGGAGTTCAATGCAGAGAGCAGAGCTCAGAAGTGAGAGGGAGCTTACCCACGGCCTCAGAAACAGCGAGAGGAGACAGCAGACACAGAAGGGATGTGTTTCTCCCCCGTGTTTCTCACTGTCCGCGAAGCCGTGGGAAATCTTCTTTGGTCCAGCTACTGCCACCAAATCTGTTAAAGAACAGTAGTTCAACTGAGTACATTTAAAGATCAAATTGGATTTATTAAATAATTCATAAATCGGGCAGCATCCCATTGGACAATAGGAAGGAGCTCTGTCAAACTCCGGAAAGGGAAAGGTTTTCAAAGGTAGAAAGGGGGCAGGTGGAAAAAGGAAATCATTATCAAAGAATGCATTGTTTCAGGCAAGGTCTCCCTCCTGAGGGAACCAAAGGGCCTATAGGGGGATTGCCTCACCGGTGCTGACCAGGTAATTCCAGGTGGACTGGTTAAAGGTTACATTCCACCGGTGGGGGAGGGGGGAGACTGCAGCTAGGTTAGGTAGTAAGTCTCAGTTTGCTGACATGGGGTTTAGCACAAGGGACTCCATTTTGGGCCTGCTGTCTCTTTTTTAACACACCTTATGATTTAAAATCATATTTTTCTGAATAGTATGAGGAAGGAGAGGCAGGAATGCTCGTGGTGTTTTTGAGGGAAAGTATCACGAGTTCATGTTGGTAACCGGGAAGCTGCAGATCCGGGGCAGGTTTGAGTGCCAGGCCGAGGAGTTTGAGGCTTATCCTTTATAGCAGATGGCGTGCCCCACGCGCCCACCGCCCCCCAGTTCTTCTCTCTGCTAAAGACTAACTTCTTGTTGCTGGATGCACCCCGGTTTTTGGTTCTAGTTCTTGGTTTCAATCCCTCACAAAGCCCAGATGTTATCCCCTTTTTATGTTTACACTCGATTGCAGGGGTTTCTGTAACACTTTGTCAGAGGCTGAGGTCACCGGGGCTGGTCCTAATGAGGAGGCAGGAGAAATGAGACAACAACGCCTGTACAGTTTTATGAAAGGTGGGCAGCTGAGTCCAAGTGCAGGGGAGACAGGGAGAGGAGCAAAGGCTGAGTCTGAGAGTCCAGCCTCAGCTCCTGGGAGCAAGAACCCAGATAGAGGTGTGGGAGGAGAAGATGTATTTTGCAGAAAGATGATGAGCTTGGGTTGAGAAGGGAAAAGGACAGGAGCCAGTTTGTAGCTTGTTCTGAGAGCCCACTCTGGGGTCGTTCTGTGCCGGCCGGTCTGCAGTGGGGGGACAGTCAGGTGAAGACGCAGCCAGCGAGCCCGAGTCAGGGGGCCGGCTCACCAGGAGGTCTGCTGGGGGCAGAAGCGGAGATGGAGGGGTGCGCTGGTAGAAAGGGAGAGGGCGCACAGGAGGAGGGGGATGGAGGGGCCGAGGGCTGAGGACTGGACCTCGGGTCCCCTGACATGACAGGGCAGGAGGAAGGCATAAAGTCCAAGAGGCAACAAGGAAGGGGTGGAGGCTCCAAACAAGGAGCAGCACAGAATAGTGACACGCTGTGCAGAGCAGGGGGAATTTCAGAAAGGGCCTGGCAGCGCTGAGTGCTGCTGAGAGGGTCTAGAAATCAGGCTGGGAAGACCTGTCAGATTTGGGAGTTTGTGGGTCCTGGGAAAAATTGTCCACTTGGCAAGGACAAAGAGAAAAGTAGAACTCTCCCATCCACATTTTGGTGTATTCCACACAGGATGGTTTCCTGACGTGCGTCCATATATATGCTCTTTCTTTTTACAAAGTTAGAATTGTATTTTCCGCATGGACTATAACCTGCTTTTATTACACTCAATGTAGTGTGATCACCGCAGCGTCTGGATGGGTGTGGACTAGGGCCAACTTCAGGGGTACTGGAGGGCTGCACCTGCTGAGGCTGCAAAGCAGGGGGAGAAGCTACCATCCCCCGCCGGCTGGGCCACTGCCTGCCTGAGGTGTGGCTTCCCTAGCTCCTTCCTGCCCCAGCACTTTCTCCTCACCCTTTGTCCAGCCTTAGAAGTTGAACGCTCCTGGAGAGGTTGCTGTATTACACCAGCATTCACAGAGGCTCAGCCAGTCATGAAAAGAGGAGAGCTGAGGCTGAGAAAATGTGTCCAGTTGTCAGCGTTCCCTGCTGTGGCTGCTCCAGACTTTCCCCATGTCTACCCGTCCTCTGATCCCATTCTCCTCTGCCTTCCTCTGGCTTGAAGGACAAGTGTTTTGACAAAATATCAAACCTAGGAAGCTGCAGCGTACTCAGGTACCTTCCCCCAGAGTATTCAATACAATGGAAAAGAATGTGTGCAATAAATCCACACACATCCCTGCAGGGTGGCCCGTGTCCTGTTCAATTAACAGACGTGAAAACTGGGCTTGTAAGAGTTAAGTATAACTGGTAACTAGGCGTGGCCTAATTCCTAGATTAATATAATATATACCATATATTCTAATACGCAACATGTACATTATTAAAATATATACCACACGTCCACATATAAGACATGTATTGGGGCCCTCCCTGGTGGCACAGTGGTTAAGAATCCGCCTGCCAGTGCAGGGGACACGGGTTCGAGCCCTGGGTCGGGAAGATCCCACGTGCCGTGGAGCAACTAAGCATGTGCACCACAACTACTAAGCCTGCACTCTAGAGCCCGTGAGCTGCAACTACTGAACCCACATGCCACAACTACTGAGCCTGCGTGCTGCAACTACTGAAGCCTGCATGCCTAGAGCCTGTGTTCCACCACAAAGAGGAGCCACCGCAGTGAGAAGCCCGTGCACCTCAACGAAGGGAAGCCCCCAAGCGCAGCAACGAAGACCCAACGCAGCCAATAAATAAATAAATAAATAAATTTTAAAACTAAATAAAAATAATCCTTAAAAAAAAAAAAAAAAAGACCTATACCGAATGGAAACCCTGGGAGTCATACTAAGTCTAAGAGCCACACCCATTGGTTCACATTAGGACAGTGATGACTAAGAGGGTTTCACAGAGGTTGGAAGCCAAGGTCCACAAGCCAGATATGGCTAGGAAGTGTATTGTGTTTGGTTCTCCTGCTGTTTTAAAATAGGATAATTAACATGAGAATCAGAATTTCAGTTTCTTGGGAAAAGATGGGTCTCGGCTTCCATCACCAGGAGGCAACAGTTGACAGGGAGTTGTGCAGTGGCTTCCCCTTCAGACAGCTGTGTGCTTCTCCAGTTCGCCCCGACCCCACCGCTCCGTCTGGCCTCCCTGCGTCAGGGACTGAGCTCAGCTGTCATTCAAAATTGTGACCGAGATGGAAATGTTCTCACCCAGGCTCTTGTCACTTGTTTTAATGCCTGTCTGGGTCCACAGGCCTGTGTCAGTCTTGGTGTAATGCAGTGTCCTTGCCAGGATCATTCACTTGAAAAAAAAAATTTATCGAGGAATAATTGACACATATAATTGTACATATTTAAAATGTATAACATGATGATTTGATATATATATATGTTATAGAATGATTACCAAGATCAAGATAATCAACCAAGGGAAAATCCTTAAACTGAGTGGTAAGTCATAACAAAGTACTAATGTTTGGGCAGCAGAGAATCACCAAGAAAAGTATTTTTATCTGGGGTCCCCCCAGTGTCCATAAAATCAAACCCATATAAATAAGGGCCTATTCTGCATAGTCTCAAATTTAAGCTGGACATTAGTCCCATTTGATGTGAAAAGTAAGTAGTTTTGTATTTTCCTTAAGTCATTTAATTTAATCATACAAGTAGAGTGGCCTCAAAATGTAATGCATCCCTAAGCCGAATGCGAAAGATGATCTTTGGATAGTAATAACTTCTCCCTCTCCTGCTTATGAGATTTAACACCATCCAAAAAGCTGTAACAGTTTTGGGAGAGGCCGTTATTCTGCAAAGTGTGCTTTTTTTTTCCTCGGCCCATGTGTAAGGCCATTTAGGGAACAGCCGTGTTTGCACAGTACGGTTTCTGGTGGAAAGTTGTTTTTGCAAGAGACACTCATTTAGTGTTTTCATATTACTGCATCCCTGTTGGCAGCAGGATGAAATGCCGTTAGAAGGTGAAAGTCACCATCTGCAGCTCAGATGCTGGGAGCCTCAATGTTGAAAAGAAGTGGACAAAAATCCTACAAAGGACCAGGACCAACACTACATAGTTCAAGTCTTGTGTTTTGATACAACCATGGGTTTTTTTCTGTAGGATCCAAGAGAGTTCTGCTGAAGTTATCTCCTTGCTTCCCTAGTGGATCAAGGGGAGATCCACAGACTATCAGTACTTTTCCTGTGCATGATTCTCCTCTAATTGTTCACTTATATGGATCAATTAACTAAGTTTTTATTGAGGTATAGTTGATTTACAATGTTGTGTTAGTTTTTGGTGTACAGTATATATACTGTTTTTCATATTCCCTCCCATTATGGTTTATTACAAGATATTGAATTTAGTTCCCTGGGCCATACAGTGGGTCCTTGTTATTTATCTGTTTTACATATAATAGTGTGTATATGTCAATCCCAAACTCCTAATTTATCAATATACCCCTTTATCCTTTGGTTACCATCAGTTTGTCTTCTATGTGAGTCTGTTTCTGTTTTGTAAATAAGTTCATTTGTATCATATTTTAGATTCCACATATAAGTGGTATCATATGGTATTTGTCTTTGTCTGGATTACTTCACTTCATATGATAATCTCCAGGTCCATCCATGTTGCTGCAAATGGCATGATTTCATTCTTTTTTATGGCTGAGTAGTGTTCCGCTGTATAAATGTGTCCCATCTGCTTGATCCATTCATCAGCCGATGGACACTTAGGCTGCTTCCATGTCTTGGCTGCTGGCTACTGTGAATTGTTCTGCTATGAACGCAGGGGTGCATGTATGTATCATCAATTAACTAATTTAAAGACATTCTTTTAGCACTCGTGGGCCAGGGGCCTAATCTACACTTTCGTCTGGGCGTAGAGTGTGGGACCCAGTGGTAGGGGGTCGGAGTGGGTCTGGGATTGGGGGTTAGGGAGAGAGAAAGAAAATGAGTCAGGCCAAATGGCTGAAAGGGTCATGCAAACTCGGGAAAAGGCCTGAGGTGGGCTGCAGCCTGTGGACAGGTCAGCGCTACTCACCCTGACCTTGAGCTGGGTTCTGGGGTGCAGCCTCGCCCTGCTGCTTCCTCCTCTCTCACCGTACCCCTCTCCCCTGTTCTCCTTCACTCCAGCTCCTTTGGATGAACTCAATACTCAGAATATAGAGTTCCAGTCTTAGTCGGCCCTTAGCTGGTGATATGACCTTGGCCAAGATGTTTTGTTGCTCTGGCTGGTGGTTTCTTTTTATGTACAAGTAAGCACTTGACCAGAGGGGATAGGGTCCCTCCTAGCTCCAAGAGTCCCCAATTCTGGGCTTCTGATATTGGCAGATGTTTCAGCTCACCTGCATAACTGTTTGCCCCGAAACAAGTGATGTTGAACTTAGGCTGTGTCACTCTCTAAAATGAGCCAGTCCACAAATAAAATGAATATTTGAAAGCTTTCTACAATGGTGTTTAGTTTCTGCAAAAGTCCTAGGACTCCTTTAATACCTTTGCAATGGTTGGGGGAGGGCAGCATAAGGGCACAGACACCTGCAGTTTGCCCGGGCTGACTCCTAGCTCAGCTACTTCCTTGTTTTGTGAATTTCGGCAACTTGTTTAATGTTTCTTGCTTCAGTTTCCTCCTGGGTAAAGAGGTAAAATCAGAGTCCCAACCTTTTAGGGTCATTGTTAGGATGAAATTAATCAATATGTATAAATCTCTTCGTGGGATGCCTGGCAGAGTATGAATGTTCTGGGAATGCTAGCTATATTTACTATAATTTCTTTCTTATTTGCAATTATAGAAAAATAGCAGAGGCCTAGGGGATGGTTCAGAATACTAAGCTGATAAATCCAAAAGGGGATGCTGAGTAGGAGGTGGCCGGTGATGCAGGCGGTCCTGATTTATCATTTAGATCTCCTTCTTCTGGCTTTTCAAATATTTCTGATATTAGAAACAAAACCAGGATGACTTCATGCCACCCTGCAAAGCACAGCCCAAGCTGTCTTCACTTCCTTACCACCCACTCATCCTTGGCAAATGGCCATGGAGCCTTTGCTAATGTTGCTCCTCTGAAATGTCCCTTGTGAAGGCGGCCAGTGACCTAGCTGGTAAGCCCAATGGTTTCTATTCACCCCTCATCCCTCTCCATCTTGCTGGTGTCACCTGATCTCTCTTTTAAATTCGAATGTCCATGTCTCGTTCCTGCCAAAGAGCAACACCTCTGGGTCTCTTAACAACTCCATTTCAGTAGGGTCAAAGTTGAAGTCCTTTTCCTCCTAAACATCTCCTTCCCTGTGATCTCTGCTTTGGTTTGGAAACCTGCCGTCAGCCCCATCAGTGGCCTCAGAATCTCCATGCCTCGGGACTTCCCTGGCGGTCCAGTGGTTAGGACTCCGCGCTTCCACGGCAGGGGGCACGGGTTCGATCCCTGGTCGGGGAGCTAAGATCCTGCATGCCACGCGGCGTGGCCAAACAAAACAAGAAAACAAAACTCAATGCCTCTTTTGCCCTCCTTCTCTCACCTGTCCCTGCAGCAACCCTAAATTGGGACTGATTAGCTCTCACTCGGAGGGCCCACCCTCCCTCCCCTACCACCCACTGTACCGGCTGCCACCAGGAGGATCTCCTGACCCTTAGCTCTGAACGCCCATTCTCAAAAACATCTGATGACTTCACATTATCTACTGAATAAAGTCCAAACTCCTTACGCTAGTGCCAAATCCCCCGGCACCCACTGCCCCTACAGAAAAAAAAACAACAACTGACCGACCCCAAACCCCAATCTTTCTGTGCAACCTCGTTTCTTGCTATACTTCCTCACCCCAGACAGACTGAAGAGCCGAGTTCAATTGTCTGTGCCACATGGTGTTTGGTGCCAGAACACAGTAAACCCTCAGCAAATATTTGTCGAACAGGAAAGAAATACTATACGTTGTCATATAGGAACTATGGCAAATGCTAAAATTCATGAGGAAGAAGCTTCCTAAATATTTGTTCTTCTCTGCAGAGGCCAAGATGATGACTTCTCCCCAGTGCTTGGAAGATGAAGAAATTGGGACGTACTTTCACTGCAGGGTTGAAGCTTTCGCTTGAAAGGAGAAATTATTTCAGGTTGCTGGGCAGAAGGTACTTTCACAATTACAATAACATTTGACGGACTAAAATGTAATGTCCCTTTATAGGAAGGCAATGAAACGATGAATTATAAGGACCATTAGATGATTGGAAGGATTTTTTTCCCCCCTCTTTATCAGATTTTTCTAATAAAGACTCGATTCTCATTTGAGGCAAGTTCTTTTGGGCACTTTCCCAATACAGTTCCAATTTATTTTTCCATTAGCGGGGAGCAGTTCTCAGATTTTTTTTCATTATAAGCCCACAATGCCACGTCCTGCTAGAAGTGTCAGGGTCCCACTCCCCAGTACTTCTGAATATCACCCTCCTTGCCTCTCTGTTGTTGCTGAATGGCAACGTAAATGTGGCCAGTGAGATAGGATTCAGGGTTGGAAAATTAGAAAACTGTTAAAAAAAAATATCCCACAGGGAGTTCTAATAAATGCTGAAATGCAAGAGGATTTATCTGTGTGATCTCATGTTCTGGGTTTGGGGGAAATGAATGGAATGGAGAAATTATCATCATCATTATTAGAAATAGGTCATTTTTGTCCTCTCTAAGATGGTTTTAGGATGTGTATACCCATAAGTCACACATTGATGGAAACTTTACCTTTTTGGGTCTCCAGCTACCTTGATGGGGTTTGGCTTCTTGGTCTCTCTACCCCTTCAATCCATGCTCAGTTGTATTAAATTCAAGTTTTAAACTGAAAATAAGTATAACTACCTACTTTTTTTCAACCAATGAGTGACAGGAGTGTGGAATTACGGAGTGCATGATAAACGCCGTGGATGGTCTAAAACGCCTGAAACATTTCAGAATGTTTTCGGTTTCGCATTTGAACGTGCATATGTCATCTCAGGGTCCTTCACGAAAACAGTCAAGTCCTGGGGACTTCCCTGGTGGTCCAGTGGTTAAGACTCTGCACTTGCACTTCAGGGGGCACGGGTTCCATCCCTGGTTGGGGAACTAAGATCCCACGTGTCGCAGGGTGCGGCCCCCCAAATTAAAAAACAACAACAATAACAATCAAGTCCTATTTATGAAGATCTGGCTGCCTTCCCCAAATTCCTGACCCCTCTCCCCTCTCCCCTTCCCTTTGTGCAGAGTCATGTGATGGGAAGTTTTGAGAAGAAAAGGAACACAAACTCACAGCCTCCTGGACAAGTTCAAGTATTTCTGTCCCTGTCCTGCCAGTGGTAGGCACTCCCGTCCTTCCACAGCAGCTGGGCCCCAAACGCAGCTCCAGCCACCGCCTCACTCAACTGCTTGGTCTCTGCTCCTCCCTGACCTGCTGCTCTTACCGTTTTGTGGACTCACTTCTCTTTACTTTCCATCTTTTGGCTTCTTCTACCTTTTTGCTCAGGGCTTCCGCCTACTCCATCCCCTGTCTTTCTGCTTCTGTCCTGACACTGAAGGAGACTGTATGTCTTTGTTTCAAAGACCTTCAAAGATGAGATCTGATGAGTTCCCTTGGGCTCAGTCCTGTTTAAATCACCCCTACAGGGCAGGTCCAAGTGTCAGGGCCCTATATCCTGGGATAGTCTGTAAAACAGCTAGGACATCTCACTGTTGTGAATAAGGACTTTTGATTTTCTATCTCTCTGTCTACCTATGTATCACTTGATTAATAATAGGAAAATGATTACTCAGTACATTTAGCTGGTTTGGTGTGTGGAAGCTTTTTAGATGACCTGGAGTCTTTAGGAGAAAAACCAACAGGAACGGAGGTTCTCAGTGATGAAAGGAGGGGTCAGCTGTTCAGCTGGTGAAAGAAGTCTACATCTAGGGAAAGGAAGATGGCTCAGGTTGTGAACCAGGCCTAGGGGTTCCCCCAAAAGGAAGAGGAACCCAGCTGGCACAAGACCTGAGTTCCTCTAGAAGGAGGCCTCTGTGTTTGTACTCAACCGTGTTCAGGTTTTCTGCAGCTCTTTTAAAATTGTTCTCTTGCCCCCTAGCCTGGGAAGGACTTGCTGACTTCTCCTTTACCTCTGGGGTAAGACATGCCTTCCCGTGCCAAACCAGAGGCAGGCCACTCTTACATTGTGTCCCCTCAATAAACACTTTTAAGTTCACAAAGCATATTGCTGTCCAAAAACGTTTTAGAGAATTTTGACAAAGTTAATTTTACAAAGCATTCTGTGGAGATTGTCTTGGAAGGTTTTATTGACAATTCCGTGCACCAAGATTTTCTATTCAGAGGACGTTCTTGATTTCTTGTACCATTTCTACCTTCCCAAACGCTTTCCATAGAAGTTGACTTGAGCAAGGCTATTGAATGGAGCATTCAGAATTCTGGAAGATTCTCTTCCCTGAAGAGACACCTTACTCTCACTCCTGTTCGTTTCTGAAGCGATAGGGCATTTTCAGTTGTATCTGAGACACTAATATTAGAATGTCCATTGACCGAGGAGAACTGCCTACCCTCTACCCTCCTTCATCTTATCTTAAGCTTTGTGATTTTGATCCTAGGCCAATGTGAAATGTAAAGTAGGAAGCAAAACCAAAGCAATGAGCAAATATTTATTAAAAGCCTCTAGTGGAGGTATGTGGACGGGGCATACAGTCGCAGCCCTGCAAATATTTGTTGGATGATCATAAGACACATTGTTTTTTCACTCAGGTAAAAATATCACAGCAACTTTCTAGCTGGGGTCAATGACATGAGGACACCTCTAGCCTTGAGGATTTTTGTTACAATGTTGCTTTTTTATCCAGCAATCTTCAGTGTTTTCCTCTTACCAAAGGCTGAGACCCTGTACAATTTTCATAACCTGCCTTGTTTCCCATGATGCCTCTGTTTACTCCCCCGCCCAGGTGCCACGAACGCTGGTGCACTGCGCTCTTTGTGTGTGTGCTCCTCCTTCTCTTGTAATGCTTATTTCCTTCCCCCCTACATCTGCCCAGATCCTACACCCGTTCTTCAAGGCTCAGAGAAAGTGCGTCCTCTTCCACAAAGTCCTCCTTCATTCTGTCAAAGAATGCTGGCAGTGGCTCCCACGTGCCTGCCATACAGTGATGAATAAGATGGTCCCTGACCTCAAACAGTGTAACAGCTGAATGAATGAGGCAGATAAGTCAGCAGACGATTATATCTGTGCTGCCCAGCTTTTCTTTTCACGAAATAAAACACAGAGAAACCAATATTCATCATGGGCCCCCAGCCTGCTTGTAGCTGGAAGGTTCCAGCTGCCCCAGATCTGACCCAACCACTCCAAAGACTGAGAGGCACTGAAGCTTGCCCTTCCTCTAACTAACACCAGCTTGGAAACTCAGGGCGATGCTACAGTGTGATAAATCCACTGGTAGGAGTAGGAACAGAGTACAATGCGTCCCTTTCCCAGTCTTGGGGGAAAGGGAAGGCTTCCTGGGAGGTGGCATCAAGCTGAATCTTGAAGAATGTTAGCTAGCCAATGAGGACGGTGGGGTGGGGCTGGGGAGTGAGTTGCCAGAGGCAACAGGATGTGCCATTTGGTGGTTGGCAGGGAACGAACGGTTCAGGACGGCTTGGCTTGGCTTGAGGGGCAGAGGCTAGAATGTGGCTCTAGTGGCAAGCAGGCGTGAGATGAGGAGGGTCTTGGGTGTCCCTCCAACCAGACTGTGAACTCCTTGAGGGTTAAGACCGCATTTTCAATTCTGTGTCTTCTAAACTGCTGATCACCTAAGGGCTCCATACAGCATCAGTGTTTGATAGAAAAGTCTCTCTTTACTAGTGACAGCATCGTGTTGGCTGACACGAGACATGTGAACAAGTCTCTCTTAAGAGCGATGTGAATGAGAAAGGTGTTTTCTACAGTTTGTGTTAGTCCCACTGGAGCAGAAAGATCTGACAGGCTCCATTCCCTCTTGTTTCCAGGACAAGCTCTGGTTTCTCTTTAAAGAATGCCTGAAGTGGTTTTTTATTCTGACACTGATTTGGTTACTTAGGCATTGTCTTGAGCCTCCCATGCCTTTTCTATCCTCTGCTGTGTGATGTCAGAGCTGGGAGTGAGCTGGCTGCAGTTGCTGGGCTTCCTGGAACTGGCTTTCTGTTAATATCTGCCCATAGGAGGCAATGGTTGGAGACTAGAAGGCAGAGGAAGGAGAGAAGCTTCCTGCTTCTGGAAGTTGCTGGCAACAGTTGCACAAACAGTGGGGGTGGGGTGATTCCTGTCTCCAGCCGCCCAGGCTAAGGCAGCATCTTTTCAAGGTTCCAGACCAATAGCAACAGTTCTCCAATAGTGCATCAGCAGATGCAAGCTCCAGGTGTCCACCCAGGGGCACTAGCAGTCTCTGATCCTTGGGTATCCATCCTGCATTCTCTTTGTTCTTCATGTCCCTTCTTTCTTCATTCAGCCCTTCCAACACCTTTGCAAGCAATCTCCTGTATAATATTCCCTCCATCCAAAATACCTAGGATAGTTTCCTTCCTTCCCTCCCTCCCATTTTTCTTTCCTCCCTCCCCCCTTTTTCTCCCTTTCTTCCTTTCTCTTTCTTCCTTCCTTTCTTCCTTCCTGCCTGCCTTCCTGCCTCTTCCTTTCTCTCTCCCTTCCTTCCTTCCATCCTTCCTTCCTCTCTCTCTCTCTCTCTCTCTCTCCTCTCTTTCTTTCTTTCTTTCTTTACTCCTGGTCCATGGCAGATACAGACACATACTTGTAGAGTTATGTTCAGTTGCTATAAAAGAGGGTACAGAAACACTAGGTCTACGAAAAAGATGACAGAGGTTATGTTGTCCTGATACCCAGAAGTCCAGTGGCCTGATAGTTGGCAATCGTGGTCCTGGGTGTATTACTTGAGTGAAGGTTTTTATCCTGTTTGAAATGTATTGATGGAGTAGCACAGTTGTGCTGCTTAGATTGGTTTCATGCATGGATGGATTTCAGACGCAGGGCTGTTGATCCAGCATCTTTTCCAAGTACCGAATTCACAGAGGAAGAAAAAGAAAAGAAGAAAGTGGACAAGGCTCTGAAATTCTCCAGCACAAACTTCTCTTCCATCATATGCCTTTGGAGTATACATCAAATAGAATAAAACCAGTGAGTCAGCCTCAGTGGCGTGGCTAAGGCACTTAGTAGGGAAGAGTGATCCCTCCAAGCCTCCTAGACTTCCTGCCACGTGGCATCGCCGAGGGCGCTCGTTCCCAGTAAGGTGGTTGGATTCTCTTTTGTTTGGGGGTTTTCTTGAAAAATTTTTGCAATGTCTTATATACATATGTAAACACCACTGGCCACAACACTCCAGTATGGTAAGGGCTTATAATTCCATAATCACGTGGCCACACAGCCTGGCTTTTGTCTGAATAACCTGATAGGTACACCTACCCCAATTGTGTGAATGTGAACGAATAAGAAAGGCATCTTTCAGGGGTTCTTTCACAAAGAGATGAGAGAAGGTGTGGGGAGAAAGTGTAAAAATGAAAACTGAAAAATAATTTAGCTCTCTGCTATCCTTCATCTGGATAAACCTTAATGTCCACCTAGAGCTCAATATTTAACGGGGTGGTTGGTTCTATTTGAGTTCTCCCATTAATTTCTTGGACCTCATGTGCCCTGTCTGATTACACAACAGAAATACTGTGTACCTGTGTCTGAAACACTCTGGTTAACAAAGAGTTAATATGCTCTTACTGTAGCCCACCCTGGTCCTAGTTCCCCTCTAACTTCTAGACTAAAGGGATAGAACACACCATTTATCCAGTAAAATGGGAGGGCTCCTACCACCTCTACATGAGCCATTAAAAAACAAACAGGAGTGTGATGTGGTGTGATTCCTCTTGAAGCCTTTACAATGGAAAAAAAATCCCATTTGAGCCAGTAGCCAAGAAACCAGAATCAGGACGTTTAACAACACTCATCAATGATGCAAGTTTGATTGTTCATGCATGGAGGGGACTGGAGCAGGAAAGAACTAAAGATCATGTGTTTGATTTCTTAGAAGTTGATTGCTTCAGGCATGGTCCCCACCAACAACGACTCCCCATCAAAGTGATAAAAGGAAAAGATTAGCTTCCTGTGTATACTCTGTTTTTAGGTCAGATGTCACCTCCAGGAAGCCTTCTCCACCCTTGAGAATCTGATTGAGGGTCCATCCTATCTTCTGTCCTGGTAGCTTGAGTGTGTGGTGCTGTCTGTGGTCTACTTCCTTACCCACCTCTCCCACTAGTCGGTGAGCATCCCTGGGTAGGCACCGGCTGCCTCTGCACATCTTAGGCACTCCAGAAACATCTGTGGAAAGAACAGCCACCACATCACAGTTTTGTTGGAGACGGAGCATAGAACGGTGAAGTTACAGGCAGAACTTCTAGCCTAAGTCCCTCCCCAGTTTCCACTGACTGTGTGAACTTAAAGGCCAGGATAAGGCAGAAAGAGAAGGTGCAGAATAACGGAGCTAGAGAATCATTGCGGAAAAGATAAAAAAAGAGAAAAAGAACTAGACTGGACTCAGTGGGGTTAGGAACCCCTTTAATTGTTTATTAAACAAGTTCCACGGACACAGTCGGCAAATCCAGGATCGTATGCTCTGCAAAGTGAGGGTGAATGATCAATCCATTCCAACCCATACCTTGGCATATATCGCATGCTGTTCCGACTTCTTAGGACAACGAACTGAAATCCAGGCTTTCCAGAGCTAAAACGTGATTGGTTTGTGACAAGTTTAACTGTATCACCAGATTTCTTCCAAAACCTGTCCTGCTGCCAGATGGAGTAGCAACAAACGATCAAGAAGGCCCCCTAAGGAAGGCAGTTCTGTTTTTCCTGCTTTTTGTCTTCTGCTGTGGGTTCACCACTAACCCTCTTCCAGGGGGAGTTCTGCCATCTATATCCTGAATAAGCCCATTGAGTCTGTAGTTGAAGCTTGTCCTTTGCAGCTTTCCTTTCTCTCTGACATATGCCTCCGCTTATAGAATGTTTGTGAATGCTTTCATTTCCTTCCCTCACTGAGAGAGAAAAAATGGAGAAAGTGGAGAGAAACACATCTTTTTAATATTCATCCACTCAACAACATCTTGTCAATTGCTGAAGGTGTTAAGCAGAGAGGTACAGGAACGGTGGAGGGGCTCTGGAGTCAAACTGACCTGGGTTTGAATTGTGGTTCTATCATTTACTAGTACCTACATTACTATTTGTATCAGTTTGTATGGTACTACTGTTTGTACTATTAACGTGTCAGGGCCTCCAGTTTCTTCCTCTGTAGAATGCAAATAGGAGCTACCTGGGCTATTTGGTTTTTTGTCCAGTCTCGTGGACCGGGCTCTGTCAAATGGTAGTGCTTTCTTCATCTGCAAGGAAATTGCTTGCCTGTCATTGAGCACTGTAGAACAAGGAGGGCCTAGGGCTTTCCATTCCCAAGAGATATTTCAGGCAAGGTGTATCAAACAATGTATCAAAGGTTTTATCCGAGAGTGGTTTCAGCCTTTATTACTTACATCTGGTCATGAAATTGTTGCCAGTTTGCTACTAGGAAATGTCTTTGTCATAGATTACAGGAAATCTGGCCCTCAGGCCAGTTACTAACCCAAGTCACAGTACATACAAGATATTAATAAAAACTGGGGCAGACCACTCGGGCTTTCTATAGATGATTATCTATTTGGTTCCAAAGTTAACCTCCAACTTTATGAAATGGTGATTGATTAGGACATGTGGCTCAGGAGAAAGCGGCAGGACAGCGTGGTGTAGTGGAAAAAATCAGAGGCTTTAGCACCCAAACGATCTGCATTTAAATCCTAATTTATATTATCTTCTTCCCAGTCGCTTAAGCTAGTCCTTCTCCCTAAGTCCTGGTCTCCTCATAGGTAAACTGGGGATAACGATGCCTATCGCTGGGGATGTGGCGAGAGCCAGAGACATCGGTGAGGTGCCTGGACGCGCCGGGCCTCGGAAGCTCTTGCTGGATTAGGTCGGGAGCCGCCCCGGGACCTGTCACCGGGAATGCCTCCCTGGCAGGATGGCGGGGACGGGACCCCAGCTGGGGGTAGGGGCTGGGGCTGGGGCACCCCGGGTGGTCGGGTCGAGCCCCAGGCGGAGGCTGGGGGTTCCCCGGGGCCTTTTGTTGGCAGCCTGAGCGGCCTCCGCTCACACGCCCGGGAGGATTAAACCAGATGTGGCGGCCGGGCGACGCCGAGCGCTCAGAGGCCGAGACCGGAGACCCAGAAGCCACTCCAGACCCCGCGGTGACGATAAATGAAGCGGGGGAGATCTCACGAGAATGGTACAGGCTGCGAGACGGCGCCCCTAAATGACAGCCGGGCGGGCCTCTGGCAGGCGGCTCGGCCGCGCGGGGGCGCCCGGTGGACGGCGCGCAGCACCGGCGGCCAATGGCTGGCGGGGTCGCGGGCGGGGCCGGGCGCGGGGGCCGCAGCGCTCCAGCGGCGGGGCGGAGCCAGGCGGGGAGGCGGGGCGCCCGGCAGCAGCGGCGGCGGCCACAGCAGCCTCCGCGGCGGCCGCGGCAGGACTGGCAGCGCTGGTGGCGGGTGAGGGGCTGGCGGCGGCGGCGGCGGCGACGACGGCGGCGCGCCGGCAGCTTCGAGGTGGTGTGCAGGGAGGCTGCGCGGAGGGCGCGGGGTTGAGGGGCGGCCCCGGGCGGCCCCGGGTCGCGGGAGATCCACCTGCTGGTAACGGAGCAGCCTGCGCCGCGGCCCGGCCTGGAGCTCGTGCGCCTCCGGCTGCTGCGGTGCCGGCTCTGGGCGCGGGCGGGCCGGGCCTCGGGGCGGGGCGCGGGCCGGGCTGCCCTCGGTTCGCCGTCATCCCCACTCCACCGCCGCCGTAGCCCCGGGGTGCTGCGCGCTCTCGGGGTGGCCGGCCGGGCGCCTGGTGCTTTCTCGGCGCTCCTACGCGCGACGGGGCTTGTCGACTTCGGGGCAAAGTGGAAGAAAGTGGGGGTTTGGGGATGCAGAGGGGGAGAGAGAGTTGCCCACAGGACCTGCTGCCCCAGGGCGCACGCCTGTCCGGGAGTCGGCAGCGTCCCGGGGCTGCGGGGCAGGTGCGGCGGGGTCGAGGCGGCCCGGGCGCAGGGGCTGGGGCTGCTGCCGCTGCCGGGTCGGCGAGGCGTGCACAGTCCTGGCGAATTTTCCTACAAAGTCAAGACCCCGTCGGTCCTCTGTGCAAGCGCACCCCCATACCCAGGCCTCAGTTCCCCCTTAACGAGGAAGCTGCAAGTGGGACCCTCGGGTTGGGGCCAGGTGATTCCACTGAGTGTACCCGGTGACAGCGCGAAGGCGTGTTTTATGAGCTGGCAGTCAGACCACTCGCGCGCCCGCTTTTTATTTCTCGCAGCGTGTGTTTCTCTGGAGCCCGTTCATTGCTTACAATCCGAATTGCGAAATATAAGCAGGCGCAGTGCATGTTTTCAGTGCTTTCCATATATTTTGCTGTTGTGCTTTTGCTGTCGGACGACTTCTGATAAAATAGAATGACAATGTCGTTCGTTCGAACCTAAATTTAGAAGTGAATAATATACGTTTAGTGGTTTATATTTCTTTTTCTGAATGTTTAAAAAATAAAGTTCCATTAACAGGTTATCCTAACAAAGGTTTCTTTGGCCCACACGTGTAATCTGAAAACGCACAGGACGATGAAATTATGTAAGCTGTATTGACGAAAAATAGAAATCCTTTTATAAACGTATAACCAGTGAATTTTAACATAATTGCGGTGTATAAAGTTGTAGGGCTCACATCACGGATTTCATGATGGTGCCTTTCCTTCAGGCATCTCTGTCCTGTCTGTGGGATGGTAATTAAGCCATATGTTAAGTGTTTTCGGCCATAGAACATATTGACTATTTCAGAGAACACTTTAAAATCCAACAGAGGTTATGTATCTAATAATAATGTAAAGGACTGCAGCCCTTAAAGGACTGTTAATAAAACGGATTTTTCAGTGTGAGATCTAGAGTTGAAAGTTCCATACAGCTTTGTCAGGATGGAGAAGATGACCAGTAACTTTAGCCACTGCCTTTTTTGTTGTTAAGAATTCAGATGTGTTAAGTGATAGTCACAGAGAGTGTCAAGGTGTTAGATTGAAATTTTTACAAATGTGGACAGTGATGAAAAATATGGGTTACTTCTTCTCTTGCTTTAGGTAGTCAGTCAATCCAAAGGGCTCTTGGCTGTCCAGCCTCACCTCTCCTGTTTTGAGAGCATGGGGGTCATTAACTACACGCTTGTTCTGTGTAGTTAAACTTCATTAGTGTGGAAACCCTAATTAAAAATGTATGATGACATTCTTCCTGAGTAAAATGCTCTTGTATTTCTCTTGCAGAATTTCAGGTCTTATTTGTTGGCAGAGTTCATTATAAGTATTTTCTTCAAACCAGAGATTAATTACTTCCTGGATCCAATATTTAATATTCCTTATGTTTTTCCCGTTACCAATACTATGTAGTCTACTTTGATTATAGCGTTCATTCACTTTTACTTGTCTCTCTACCCATTTATACTGAATTTTATGGGATTTATTTGTACTTAATAAAACTATGTTTCAAAATATCCTTTATTTTCTGATTCTCTGCTTCTCAACTTCCCCATGATTATTGACTGAATGTCTACTATAATAACCTGTGTACTTTTAGTTCTTTTACCAGGACAGAATCCTTCTTGAAGTAAGGTAGGGCTAAGGATATAGCAATAGAAAGTTATATGAATTTTTATATGATGCCACAACAGGATTAAAATTCCAGGTTACATAATTCACTGAGTTATCCCTTCTCTTTTTATAATCAGAATTCATTATCAAGTGCTTATTGATATAAGACAATATATTAGGCACTTTAAGGAAATGAGTTGAAATTCTAGGATTTCACCATGAAGACTGTTGACATGGATATGTTAGAAGGTGAATAACTTTGGTTTTAGAAAATTATCGTAATTTGAACGTGAGAATGTCTTTGGAGTTCTTTGTTTGTGGAGACTAAGGGGAGGGGAGTTCAGTGCTTCTAGAATATTAGACCACAGAGCTGCTGGCCAAGGAGGATTAACAGGCTGCCTGGGTGTGAGTGTGGCGGGGGAGGGCCTAGCCCAGGGTTCAGGAAGTGAGAAATTCGTTTCAAGTTTTAAGTTGAAACTTTGAAATTTCTTGTGAATTTTGCTATTCCGTAATAGATCCATACTGGTTGTAGAGTATAATTATTTTTTTAAATTCACACTTAATCTGTTGGATAAAGGTAACACCCCGGGATGATTCTCTAGTGTAACCTGAGACTTGGAATATCCCTGGTGCTTCTAGGGGCCCCGGTGCAGGTGACCTAGTTTGAGAGGCAAAGGGTGGGAGATGAGGACTTGGACTTTGGAGTCATGCAAATTAGGGTTCTGTCTCTGGGTTCATTTTTTTGTGTGTAAAATAGGGTCAGCAATGCCTGCCTCACCGGAGTTAAAGATTGAAGATTTAGAACGTGTGAGGGACACATAGGAAACCCTCAATGAGTTGTAGTGTCTGTCATTCTTACTGTTAATCCTGTGCCCTAGTGATATCTTTTTTCACTAGTGGAGGTTTCTAGCAACATCACTTTTACAAACCAGCTGAGATGGTAGTTTCTTAATTGCCTACAAATGGCCGCGTTAATCAGCTGCCCTCTTCGCCATAGGGAATTGTCCCTTGGGCTTCCCAGGCGTTTTTGGAGGTGCATTAACTCACCCCACTGGAGTGTCACTTAGTGGATTGCCAAGTGCATCTCGTGGTCCCCCTGTGGCCACCAGGAATCGATGCACATCTTGTCGTGACTGATACGCCCTGAGGGAATGAGACCGGCTGTGCACAGAGCCACCTGAACCAGTGACTGGCTGCAGGTTTTTCATTTGGTTTTATTTTTTAACACAGTTAACATTTATTGAGAACCTATTAGGTGCTAGGTGACTATGCTTAAGTACTTCTCAGGACATGATTTCATTCTGTTTTCTGAACGGCTTTGCTAGATGGGAGGTGATCTCCAGATTTTCTGAGTTAAAGCAATGCTAAGTGATTAGTCCTGGGTCCTATGGTATCCTGGTTGGATTGCCGCATTTTCTAAATGCTGGAATAGTCCCAGTTTACACCCGGGGAGTAGGTTAATCGTTGGAAAAACGACATTTATTTTACGATGATGATCAACAGCAATCATGACTGTAACCTTTTTATTATTTATGAGAACAGGAGGATCCAGGACAGGTAGTTTTCTCATTTTATGGATGAACCGCAAAGCCAAGGTAAGTGACATGCCTGAAGTCACGCAAGCAGGGATGGAGCTGGACCTAGGACCTAGGGCTTTTGACCCTCATAGGTTGTAGTCTGTCCGTTTTCTTTAAAAAATTTAAAAATCATCTATTATTGTGCAACAGGAGGATCGCAGAGAGTGAAGATTATGTTACTCAGGAACCATTGTGTGATCAGTAGAGTTCTGAGCTTGGAATCTGTGACTTATTATTCAATGAGCCCCACCACTTCCCCCTTTAAATAGGTAACCGTAACTCTGTTTCCACAGGCAAAAACCAAACCAATGAGGAGGGAGTATAGTTGGAAGCTTTATTCCCTGGAGAAGAACCATATCATTCTAGTGTATTAAATGTCATTTGGATACGGGGGTCATCTTTACAGATACAGTTTAGCCCAGCCAAAAATCTGTTTATAACAGTAACTGAGGGCTTCCCTGGTGGCGCAGTGGTTGAGAGTCCGCCTGCCGATGCAGGGGACACGGGTTCGTGCCCCGGTCCGGGAAGATCCCACGTGCCGCGGAGCGGCTGGGCCCGTGAGCCATGGCCGCTGAGCCTGCGCGTCTGGAGCCTGTGCTCTGCAACGGGAGGGGCCACAGCGGTGAGAGGCCCGCATACTGTAAAAAAAACAAACAAACAAAAACAAAACAGTAACTGATAAATGAAACTAATATTTTGCATCACTGAGCAAGTTGTTCTTTCTCTTTTCCCCCTGAATAGGAAGAAAGAAGCCTGCAACATCCACCTACGAAGACCGTGCAGACAGTCCTGAATAGTAATTGTGGATGGTGTGGCTGCCGGGCTGCTGCTGCCAAGCATCTGACATGAACCTCTCCTATTGATTGTTTTGATTGGCCCAGAGCCAGGAGTACTGGATTCACCCTGACTTCAGGGTAAAAAGAAACAAGTCTTGGTTATCATCGTAAACATATGAACCAGTGTGATGGTGAAATGAGATGAGGCTCCGAAATGGAACTGTAGCCACTGTTTTAGCATTTATCACTTCGTTCCTTACTTTATCTTGGTATACTACGTGGCAAAATGGGAAAGGTAAGGAAAACATCTCCAGAAATATGCATGGCATGTAGTAGGTTTTTTGCTTTGTCAATGGTGCGTGCATGCTCGAGTTAAATGCCCCCACAATCTGCATGTTGCATGCTATCTGCTGGCGGCCTGCCAGTTTCTTTCTGACACAAAAATGAAGCAGTATTCTTGGACGGAGGAGACAGAATTTCTCATTTGAATGGGGTTTGTTTTGTTTTTGAGTTCTTGTAATTGCACTTGGAGAAACATGCTCATCAGTGGTTTATATTATAAATGGCAGCCAAGTCGAGTAATAAAGACTTTTGTTTGGGCATTTTATTTTTTATTATTAAACATCATAAATATTTAATAAGCTTCCTTGCACCGGATGTTGTATAAAACACTTAAAAGGACAGTCGGGCGCCTTCATGAAATTTACATGCTGATTATAGGAATGATTTGGTGCTGTGTAGTTAATGATTTAACCAGCATGTGTTGACAGATTGCTCTTTAGGCAAAAGTAATTTTGAAGTAAGTGAGGAGAAATAGTGATGTGAAAATTTTAAAAGTTTAAAAATTAATTTTGCTAAGACTATCAAACTGTGTTTCTAAGGAGGTTTGTCTTTTTAGCGATTAGAAGTATATTCAGGGCTAATGCATTTCTTTGCTTTTTTTGAAGAGAAAATATTTACAGTAAATTCCTACCCCTACTTTTTACCTGTCTCCTTTCCTTATATTAATCTAGGGAATATTGATGGCGAGAAGAATGGAGGTGAGTATTGTATTTGGTTTGTTGGAGTCAAGGTAGACTAGTAATTGTCACCTGGTTATTGGAAGGTGGTGTTGCTGGCATTATTTTATTGACTTGTATGAAAGTAACTGAAAAGATGTGTTCACGACTTAATTTTTCTCTGGTGTGTGTATTGATATGTATATATCTGTGTGAGTATATGTGTATATATGAAATAAGTTGATGTAAGTGGGAAAACGTGTTCTGTGCTTTGAGCAAGTATAGTATTGTTTTCCTCTTTTTCTCTGAGTTGGACTCTGATTTCGGAAGGAACTGATTGGGGAAAATGAATGAAATACTTGCTGAAGACCTTTCTTCTTTGCAGACAAATATATACATTTTAGATTTCATTTTTTAATCGTACCAAAAGGAGAAGACTGACTTAAGAGGAACTTTGAGTAGTGAATCAAACTATTGCTTGTCCCTGACATGACCAGAACAGATGACTTGGCCTTAAAAGGCTACTTAGGAAATAAGAGAATTGACCCTAAGAAGAGTATATGGATTTTTTTTCTTACCAGAAAACTTATCTATTCAGAGAGTTATAGTAACAGAAACTTGACCCTTTTTACTGTGTCTTATTTAAAGGATTAAAACTTGTGGAATCTCCATTCCTTTTATCTTGTTTCATATGTAAAGCTCTTATAAGCATTATTTTTTTGTGTGTTGTCTTTAAAATCAAAATTAATTTCAAAATTAAGATCCTTTCACCATGTAGTATTACAGATACACACAGAAAGCCTCTTCTCTTTGATTATCACTCTTTGAACAGTCTGTAATCCTTCTGTGCATACTTTTCTGCTCTGTTTTTTCTGCTTAGAGTTTTGTCCAGACCCTTTCAGGTATCAACAGAGGTCTCCTGTCGTGCTAATGTAAAATCCCCTGTGCTTTAATGCCATCGTTTATGTAACCACTCTAACTGCTGAGCATTTGGATTCTTTCTAGATCATTCTGGCAGTCAGCCTGGATTTTCCAGAGCCAGCCTCATTTCAGATATTCAATTCTTAGATGCTCATAAACCACGTGCTCTGCTTTTTATATTGAAAGCATGGTTTCTGTAATCACCTATGTTTCTGGACTCATAATTTCTATTTTTCATTCATTCATTGGTCCCTTTCATGTACCTGTCCTGTGCCTAGCACTGTGTTATATGCTGTGAATATGAAAAGGAAGAAAACACTTCACACCTTTGGGAAGCTCAAGGACCAGTAGGGGAAGATGCAAGTAAAAAAAAATGTGATACCATCAGATAGACTAAGATAGAAGCAGTAACAGAGTGCTGTGGTTGTGCTGTTATAAGCATATTATATGTTATATATATTGTCTCATTTAATTCTCATAATGACCTCGGGAGGTATTATTATCCCCTTTCTGTACATGAGGAAACCAAGGCAGAGTGGTAGAGAAACTTGTCAAGATCATACATTAAGGGGAAGAGTGAAGTTTAAGCTCAATAAAGCTGGTTCAGAGATTATGCTCTTAGCTATTGGTCTACTGTCCAGAAGAGCAGAGACCAGGCAGAACAGGGGACAGTGGGCATGTCAGGTGGAGTAGGTTGCTGTGCATCCATGAACTTCTGCAAGGGTGTAGAGCATTCGTGCTTTGGAATTATGAGGTGCTCATTGTGACTGGCACGTAGGATTCCAGGACCGTCCCAGGGTTTAGCTGGTAATCCCGGTGCAGTTCCTATCATGTTTGTTATAGGTCTTCATTTACTACTTGGAAGAATACATGACCCGGTCCACGAGGATTGGCGTAAGTTGAGGAGGATGTCAGGAACCCAACCAGGAAAGCTGGAGTTCAGGCCAGGGTGCAAGTTTCTGCAGGGTATACAGGATTCTCATATAAAAATTAGGCAGGATTCCAACTGTGTGGAAAGCACAGGTTGGGAAAGTTGTAAGCAGGTGTGACAGTGGGACAAGGGTAAATTACACGTCTTACTTGGGTGTGTGTGGCGGGAGTGGGGGGAGGGTTCTCCTAATGAACTTCCTGCTTTGGTCAGGCACAATCCAGAAACTGGGCAACACCAGGCAAGCAATCTTAGATGCCTGTCCTTAGGGACAGCTAACATTCATGTACATGTTTCTGTGTGGACACGTGTTTTCTTTTCTCTTGGTTATCTACCTAGGAGTGGAATTGCCAGGTCATGTGGTAACTCTGTATTTAATCATCTGAGGAGCTGCCAGGCTGTTCTCCAAAGTAGCTGGACCATCATGCCTTTCTTCCAGCAGGGTATGAAGGTTACCATTTCTCTGCATTCTTGGTGACACATGTTATCTGGCTTTTTGATTCCACTCATCCTAGTAATGGTGAAGTAGTAGATCATTGTGCTTTTTATTTGTATTTCTAATAATGTGTAGCATCTTTTTATGTACTTATTAGCCATTTGTGTATCTTCTTCAGAAAAAATGTCTATTCAGGTTCTTTGCCTAGTTGAAAAGAATTTTTTAACTATGAAGTTGTAAGAGTTCCTTATATATTCTAAGGCAAAAATACAGCAAGGGTAGTTGGATCAACCACCTTTATACCTAGTATGAAGGTTAAAAGACAAAACTAGTAAAATCATATAACTATAAATAAAAATGAATAAATACACATATACACACAAAAATTAATTAAGGGATACACAAAATAAAAATATGTTAAAGATGACATCCAAAACATAAAATGAGGGGGGGGCGTAAAAATGTAGTGCTTTTAGAACGTGCTTAAACTTAAATGACCATCAACTTAAAATAGATAGCTATATACATATGTTGTTATAGAAGAACCTCATGGTAACTACAAACCAAAACCTGATAATAGACGTTAAAAATAACAGAGGAAGGAATACAAACATAATATTGAAGAAAGTAGTCAAATCAGAAGGGAAGAGAGCAAGAGAAGAAGAGAGGAACAGAGAAGACCAATAAAAATAACCAGGGGAGGGCTTCCCTGGTGGCGCAGTGGTTGAGAGTCCGCCTGCCGATGCAGGGGACGCGGGTTCGTGCCCTGGTCCGGGAAGATCCCACATGCCGCGGAGCGGCTGGGCCCGTGAGCCATGGCCGCTGAGCCTGCGCGTCCGGAGCCTGTGCTCTGCAACGCGAGAGGCCACAACAGTGAGAGGCCCGCGTACCGCAAAAAAAAAAAAAAAAAAAAAAAAAAAAAAATAACCAGGGGAAAAAAATTAACAAAATGGCAGTATGTACATACCTGTCAGTAATTTCTTTAAATGTAAAGGGACTAAACATTCCAATCAAAAGACATAGGGTGGCTGAATAGATAGAAAGGCAAGACTCATATATACACTGCCTATTAAGAGACTCACTTTAGATCTAAAGACACACACATAGGCTGAAAGTGAGGGGATGGAAAAAGGTATTCCGTGTAAATGGAAATAGAAAGCTGGGACAGCTTTTTATTTAAGCATACTTAAATTAAACTTTAAAACAAAGACTGTAACTAGAGCAAAGAAAGACATTACATAACGATAAAGGGATTGATCCAACAAGAAGATATAACACTTGTAAACATGTATGTACCCAACATAGGAGCACCTAAATACATAAAGCAAATATTAACAGACATAAAGGGAGAAATTGACAGTAATACAACAATAGGGAACTTTAACACTTCACTTACATCAATGGATAGATCATCCAGACAGAGAATCAATAAGGAAACACTGGCATTAAATGGAACATTAGACCAGATGGACTAAATAAATATATATAGGACTTTCAACCCCAAAAGAGCAGAATACACATTCTGTTCAGGTGTGCTTGTAATATTCTGCAGGATAGATCACATGCTAGGCCACAAAAAAAGTCTCAGTAAATTTAGGAAGATTGAAATCATATTAAGCATCTTTTCTGACCACTGCATATGAGACTAGAAATCAACTACAAGAAAGAAAAACTGGAAAAAACCAAATATGTGGAGTCTAAATAACATGCTATGGGTCATTGAAGAAATAAAAGAGGGAATAAAAGTATACTTTGAGACAAATGAAGATAGAAACACAGCATTCCAAGATTTATGGGACACAGCCAAGGCACTTCTAAGAGGGAAGTATATAGCAATACAGGCTTACCTTGGGAAATGATAAAAATCTCAAACAATCTAACCTTACACGTAAAGGAACTAGAAAAAGGGGAACAAAGCCCAAAGTTAGTACAAGTAAGGAAATAATAAGAGTGGAAATAAATGAAGTAGAGATGAAAAGAGCAATGGAAAAGATCAATGAAACTAAGAGCTCGTCCTTTGAAAAGATAAAAAAAATTGTTAAACCTTTAGCCAGACTCATCAAGAATAAGAGAGGGCCCAAATAAATGAAATGAAAAATGAAAGAGAAGTTACAACTGATACCGCAGAAATACAAAATATAAGAGATTACTATGAAAATTTGTACGTCAACAAATTGGACAACCTAGAAATAATGGATAAATTCCTAGAAACATACAGTGTTCCAAGACTGAATCGGGAAGAAATAGAAAATCTGAGCATACTGATTACCAGTAATGAAATTAAATCAGTAATTTAAAAGAACTCCCAAAGAACAAATGTCCGGGACCAGATAGCTTCACAGGTAACAGGAGCCTTTAGCTCCTTGAAGAATGGAGTCTTAATGGACTAATTTCTGTGTGGTATCAGCACTTCTTGTCCCTCTCAGTGGACAGTGCAAGGAAGTGTGTGTGTTTATACCCACATCTGTTATCTATTTCTATATCCATCTGTAAATATTAAAAAAAACCCACCATGAGTTCATACTGGTCCCTCTGATTTTAATCCAGTGCTATAGTGTTCATTCTAGTCTAGTCTAGACATTTCCTTGTCTCCGTAAAAAACATGGCTGTTAGTATCCCAATATAGTAATTATTTGCTCAATCTCAGTGTATACATACATACAGTCTCCTGGTAGAGATATTAAGCATGCTTTATTAGCATTGTCTCATTAGAAGACCACCTAGAGTTTTCTTCCTCTGAGATGAGGGATCTAGGTGAGGACTGTGATCATTTTAGGACAGATCATTCTTTTCTTACTCAGTTTCTTTGTAAGGCCATTGTTCTAATCATCGCCCCCTCCCCCCATTCTTGTAATACTTCTTACTTTGTTTGAAAACTCTTGGGCTTGCACAGAACTACCCGCCCCATTTCTTGGTATACACAGATATCTGTACTTTATAAGGAGACATGCTTATTAGAGGAAACAAACACTCAATTATATTGACAGTCTTCTACTTATTTAAATTAAAAAAAATACCCATATACTTTACCTCTTTTTTTTTTGCATTCCAACCTTTTTCCAAATATTTTTCTCTTTTTAGTAGTATTTCCAAAATACATTTATATCCACTTAATATAATTTTTTTTTCTTCCAGTGTCCACATTGTCACAACTTGTCTACAGGAGGTCCTTTTAAAAAGGCTGTTGTCTTTGTCTCTTTAGAACTCTCCCTGACATCTTTGGAAGCATCCTTGCTTTTTTTTTTTTTTTAAATTTATTAATTAATTTATTTATTTTGGGCTGTGTTGGGTCTTTGTTTCTGTGCGAGGGGTTTCTCTAGTTGCGGCGAGCGGGGGCCACTCTTCATCGCGGTGTGTGAGCCTCACACTATCACGGCCTCTCGTCGCGGAGCACAGGCTCCAGACGTGCAGGCTCAGCAGTTGTGGCTCACGGGCCCAGTTGCTCCACGACATGTGGGATCTTCCCGGACCGGGGCTTGAATCCGTGTCCCCTGCATTAGCAGGCAGATTCTCAACCACTGCGCCACCAGGGAAGCCCCCATCCTTGCTTTCTTAATTCTATTTCCATGCTTGCAGACACATCCTGATTCCCCTCCCCCCCATCAGAAGATGTGGAATTAGTTATGCCTTAAGAGTCCTAGTTCTGGGGCTTCCCTGGTGGCGCAGTGGTTGAGAGTCCGCCTGCCAATGCAGGGGACGCGGGTTTGTGCCCCGGTCCGGGAAGATCCCACATGCCGCGGAGCAACTAAGCCCGTGACCCATGGCCACTGAGCCTGCGCGTCCGGAGCCGGTGCTCCGCAATGGGAGAGGCCACAACAGTGAGAGGCAAAAAGAGTCCTAGTTCCTTTCAGTAGGAATTATATTAGAGACCAAAATTTTGGCGCCTGTGAGGCTCCATGATGGACAAGCGTTGCTGTTGTTCTTAGGAAATGGTCATTGGTTTGGTTTGGTTTTTCCAATTTAACGCATCATGGTGCTGTACCCTACTTTCCTTTCTTTATGAGGTTTTATTGATCACTAAGACTTTGTCCTGTGTTGGTGAGCTCCAGCTCTCTAAAGAGGCGTTCCAGTATGATTGCAGTTTTGTAGGGCAACTGGGCAGCCTGGGACTTGTTACTTAAAGGAGAATGTGAAGTGGGACAGGAAAAGTTTGCCTACAGGTTTCTCTCTTTCTTCACAGGGTGGCAAACGGCCAGATGTTACTTGAATTTACTTACCTCTTTGTTAGTACTGGCAGGCTTCAGTGTAGAGAAACTTCTGTTGGCACCATGATTGCTATTTCAAAGTACTAAAAAACATTTTTGTTTTTAAAACGTCTTCACAAATCCTGTGTATGAGTTACGGAAAAAGGCGGTAAATGTTCCAGGAAATGTAATACCCCCTAAACTGGATGTCTGGTGCCTTGCGTCCATGTGCTAGAGTTTCCCCTGGTACCATGTTGTTCTGTCAGTAAGTCAGTGGAGGTTAAGTTTAAAAACCTGACCTTCAAGATTTGTGTTGTAAAGGTTTTTTTTTTTTTTTGGTTGTTGCCTCTCGTAATTTGAATTTAGCTCAAGTTCCCTCTCTTGTAAGTGCAGCGTTCCTCCGAATCTTTTATCTGTTCCTATTTTTCCCCATTTCACTTTCAGTCAGTGGTAAGGTTCTATTAGTTTGCAAACAATTTTGCAGAGAGATAATGAGACTGATTAGACCTCTGTTATTACTGTGTAGACTGCTGCTGTTTCAGGAGAAATACGCCCCCGGTAGTTTCAAAGAAGATAAGCATAGGGTTGGTATTTGGGGAGGGTAAAGAATACCATTTGGGGCTTCCCTGGTGGCGCAGTGGTTGAGAATCCGCCTGCCGATGCAGGAGACACGGGTTCGTGCCCTGGTCTGGGAAGATCCCACATGCCGCGGAGCAACTAAGCCCGTGAGCCATGGCCACTGGGCCTGCGCGTCCAGAGCCTCCACAGCGGGAGAGGCCATAACAGTGAGAGGCCTGCATACCGCAAAAAAAAAAAAAAAAAAAAAAGAATACCATTTGACGGCCTCATTCAATCCTCACAACAGCTCCAGGGAAATAGATGAGTATTAAATCCCTGTTTGAAGACACATCCCACTCTGTTACCTGACTGGAGAAAGATAGAGTGCAGGGTCGAAGCCCAGGTGTGTCTGATGCCCTGGCTTGGGCTCTCTGAAGCAGACTGCCCACTGCGGTAGAAAAAAAAAGGGTTTCCATAGAGGGGCTTCTGGAAGTCCTATTTTGTTGGTCCCCAAATGTGGCTTCTTCAGATACTTTTTCTAAAACAGTATTTTCTTTGATAGTATTTAATCATGTTCTAGCCCTATTCATTTATTTTGCAATTTTTTTTAAGTATGAAGTTTCCATTTTTAAGAAATTTAGAGGAAAGAATCCAGTTCAGGTGTGATTCTTTTTAGATTAGAAAGTCAGTTCACCCTGCCATTAGTTAAAGGATACTTATAGGTCATGCAAATAATCTGTTGCAAAATTCTCTTTAAATTGAAGTGTCTATGTTATTGGTTGCTGATATTTCTGGAAGAAATGTATGTTGACTTGAGTGATGATGGTGGGATTTTGTTTTGTCACAGAGTAACAACCGTTAAACTGTCTTTCTAGCAACATGTTGCCATAGTTTAAGGTGGATATAACCTTTTCTTTTTCCCAGATACAATTACACAGAATCTTAAACTTTCAGAGTTTAGGTTTATTGCTCTGATGCAGAGGAGGACACATAAATCTAGAGGCTTTTGATTAAAATAAAGCACATAATCAATGACTATATCGAATTTAGTATGTTTCCTTTTATTATGGACCTAAAAGGCAGACTATTTATTTTCAGTGTGCGAACTGAAAGAACCTTGACATTGAGTAAATCACAGAGGAGGATGTCATAGTCTTTTTTTTTTTTTTTTTGTGGTACACGGGCCTCCCACCGTCGCGGCCACTCCCGCCACGGAGCACAGGCTCCGGACACGAAGGCCCAGCCGCTCCGCGGCATGCGGGATCCTCCCGGACCGGGGCACGAACCCGTGTCCCCTGCATCGGCAGGTGGACTCGCAACCACTGCGCCACCAGGGAAGCCCCCAGATGTCATAGTCTTGACTTCCATGTTTTGGTCTATAACAGAGTTGATTAAGGTAAACCTAAGGCAGCAGGCAAAAACATTTATAGGTAGTTAGAAAATGTAGGTTTGCAGTGTGGAACTTAAGTTACTTTGGAACCATTTTCAGTGAGTGAGTTATAATGAAGGTCAGGTGTGTCATGGAATGTGTGAAATTTTTGACTTCTAACAGATGTTTAAATATTTGGATTAAGTCGTAGAGAAGGTCCAGAAAGAACTCCAGAGATTACACATGACCAGCCTTGCTCTGGCAGAGTTGGACTTGATTCCTTTTTAGAAGTGAAAGACAAGGTGAATGTAGAGGTTATTAAACTCTCAAGATGCTGTTGATAGTTTTCTTTTCCTGAGGAATAATGGCAGTGTTATCATTGGGGAAAAATAAGATCCTAGAGATCTTGGTTCTCTTAGGGCTTGTGCTTGGATTTTGGAAAAGTCACTTAAGCTTTCTGGCTTTGTTTGCTTTGGGTTTGGGTTTTTGGTTTTTGCTTTTCTTTTTGCCTCTCATTTCACTGTTAACGATCATGGAGGAATTTTAAAGATTGGGTGAAGTGCTTGAAGGCAACGTGTAGGCAAACAGTTTTTTTGTTTTGTGGGTTTTTTTTCCCCTAAGGACAAAAAGGTGGATCTGCAAATTACAGAGCTTGATGTTTGGGGACAGACATTAGTTGCGTACTTTGAGAGCATGAATATTTATAAAAAGAAGCAGTGATTGCTGGCAGCCAGCAAAAATGAACTAGGATTGTGTCTAGACAATGAGCCTCTTAAAAGGCAAAGACCGTGTCCCCACCCTGCCCGACCCCATTCATTTTTTAAAATTTCAAAGTATACAGAAAATATAATGAATAATATAGAAGTATTTCCCCTAGATTTTTGTATTTACTTCCAGTCTTTTCATTTTTAATAAATGAGACATGGCAGATTTCCCTAAAATCTTTCACCCATTTTTCATCTCTGCCCCCTGCCTTGACTGAGGCAAACCATATCATGTCTGTGTGCTCTTCTAGTCCACTTTTTTTTTTTTTTTTTTTTGCGGTACGCGGGCCTCTCACTGTTGTGGCCTCTCCTGTTGCGGAGCAGAGGCTCCGGAGGTGCTGGCTCAGCGGCCGTGGGTCACGGGCCCAGCCGCTCTGCGGCACGTGGGATCCTCCTGGACTGGGGCACGAACCCGCGTCCCCTGCATTGGCAGGCGGACTCTCAACCACTGCGCCACCAGGGAAGCCCTCTAAGTCCACTTTTCATACATTGATTTATGTATATAAGTATCCACAAATTGTAGGTATGTATGTATGTACATGTATATATCATTTTTTGTGTTTTAAAACATTTAAATAAATCATATTGTGCTCTGTTACAACAGTACTATGCAAGCATTATTCTACATGTATAACAACATCTTGTCTTTTTAAAAAAATAAATTTATTTATTTTTGGCTGCTTTGGGTCTTTGTTACTGCACACAGGCTTTCTCTAGCTGCAGAGAGCGGGGGCCACTTTTTGATGTGGTGCGTGGGCTTCTCATTGGGGTGGCTTCTCTTGTTGCAGAGCACAGGCTCTAGGTTCACAGGCTTCAGTAGTTGCAGCACGCAGGCTCAGTAGTTGTGGTTCACGGGCTTTAGTTGCTCAGCGGCACGTGGTGGGATCTTCCCGGACCAGGGCTCGAACCCGTGTCCCCTGCATTGGCAGGCGGATTCTCAACCACTGCGCCACCAGGGAAGCCCCATAGAAATTTTATTGCTAGTCGATTTTCATTAAGGTCAGACTGTTCCAGGATCACGTATCAGTTGTATGACTATAGATAATATTTTTAATGGACATCATTTATTTCCTCAACAGTTAGGGTGATCATATAATTTATTGTCCAGACTGGGGCACTAGAGAACAATTATTGTTACTAGTAACAGTTAGGCTGGGACAACAGTTGTAATCTGGAACTGTCCCTAAGCAAAGGTAAGTTTGTAGTCGGCCTATTAAAGAAGGGAAGGACAGTGGTAGAAAATGACTGGCCATGTAAGGACAGAACAGGGAAACTGATTTACTCGTGATTGGAAGTGAAGCTCTCAGCGATCAGAATCATTATGAGCCTGTGTGCCTGAGAGCGTGTGATCCAGGGTACTAATCAAACCCCAAGTGGAACCAGCCCAGGGCTGCAATTAATTCCTTAAGAAGGAAGTGTGAACAGGGAGGAGGGGGAGATCGTTCCCCAGGTGTTGGCAAGCTTCTGCTGAAGCAGTAATGAAAGGAAGTTACCTTTCAGTGTGTCGATTGTGATCTAGAAGGTTAATCAACCCTCTTCTCAAGGGAAATAAGCATTGCCCTTTGTGACCTGATTGGATGAAAGAGTAAAGATAACTTGGGTTTCCTTATCAGAAAACTAAGAGATAAGGTAGAAATAGGACACTGCAGACATCCCCCTGTCACCTTCCTTAAGGGAAGTTCCTTCCTGCTTGTGGACTATGCCTCTTGTGTTCTTTTGATAAACTGGCCAGAAGTTAATATGCAAACTATAGGGGAGTAATTGAACAAGGCCCCCACCCCCACCCCGTGAGTCTGACTGCTTACACTGCTTGGTGATGAATTCTGTCTTGAAGGAAATGTACTAACCCCAGTGATAGGATATTGGTGCTTTTTTGCCATGATGCTCTTTGGTTTGTAAGCAGCTTTCTTCAGATTGCTCCTTTTTCTCTCTTCAGCTCAGTTAATTTATTCATTCACGTTATGCTTATTGGGCATATGTACAAGGAACTGTTCCACGAGTCACTGGCAGTATAGTGGTCAACAAGGTAGGTGGTATCCCTGCTGTCATAGAGCCTATTTTCTTTTTTTTTTTTTGCGGTACGCGGGCCTCTCACGGTTGCGGCCTCTCCCGCTGCGGAGCACAGGCTCCGGACGCGCAGGCTCAGCGGCCACGGCTCACGGGCCCAGCCGCTCCGCGGCACGTGGGATCTTCCCGGACCGGGGCACGAACCCGCGTCCCCTGCATCGGCAGGTGGACTCTCAACCACCGCGCCACCAGGGAAGCCCCCATAGAGCCTATTTATCCAGATCTGCAGTGGGGAGGGGGGTTACACAGTAATAGCTGAGCAACTGAACAGCCTAGATGATTTAATGAATAGTGACGGTAGAACACGCTAACGCGACGGGCAGTGACAGAAGGGGGTATGAGGGCTGTTTAGATACAGGTAGTCAGAGAAGGGCTCTCGGAGGAGGTGACAGTTGAATGGAGGCCTAAGTGATAAGAAGCCAGAGAAGCAGGGCCAGAAGTAGAAACAGGAAGTACAAAAGTCAAGGGTGAGCTGTTTCAAAAGACATGTTGGAAGAGCATAAGGAAGAATCAGTGTGGGTGAGGCACAGTGAGAGGCAGGGGGGGTGTCGGGAGTATGGTAGAGATGGTGTCGTGAGTTCTGTGATAAATGCAAGGTGCTCAGGCCAGAGGTAGAAGTGTGCGTGTTGTTGGCATATCGAGGAAACTGAGAGTCATGGGAATGGACGAGTAAACTTAGAGGGCTGAGCCCTGTCACACTCCCATCATTGAGGTCAAGTGGAGGAGGAGAAGCCGTGAAGTAGGAGGAACATAGGGCATTGTTACGCTGAAGAATCACTTGAGGGAAGTGTTTGCCGATGGAGGAAAAAGTTGTCAGTCGGATGAAATGACGCTGAGAGGTCGTGTAAGGTGAGGACAGACCGATTTTACGTACAATTTTAAAGTTTCTCATCCTGACATCTCAGGGGTCTCCAGGATCTAGCTCATCTTCATCTTTTAAGTTATCACTATCCGAATACTTAATATTAACCGAAAATTGTTGTCCTTCTTTACTCTTGCGGATGTTCCTCTCCTACGCCTCTTTGCCACAGCTTTATCTGTTCCGTAGGTTCTGGCTTAAATGACTCAGCAGTCCGACAAGCTCTAGCTGTCCCTTTGACCCTCATGGCACCTCCCTGCCAGTGTGTCAACTCCTGACCTGATCTCAGAACTCAGTACAGAAGTGCCCTCAGCCTCCTAGCAGTGTCTCCCAGGGCGTGGCATCTTGGTACCTCTTTACTCTCCTGGTCCCAGTGCGCTCAGTTAGTTCCCCCTGAGTTCCACCATCATGACTTTCTCATGTTTGTTTCTTCTGGTCCCCCTGTGAAGCAGAGTGGATCTTCGAGTTCTGTTTCCTAGGCGCTTCAGTTAAAGCAGTATTATTGCTGTATGTTTATGTGTTGTGCGCTTTTAAATTAAGTAAAAATTTTTGTTAAAGTAAAATATGCTCATAGTTAGAAAAAGTTTTTTGATGACACTGAAAGGTGATATTGAAAGAATAACATCCAGCTTTATCTCTTTGTGCTCTCCTAGTCTCCGGTCCCAGAAGGAGCTATAGTCAGTTCTTTTGGCTGTGCCTTTTCCCATTTCCATATTTATAAATTATATGTGTGTATGTATACTACTCTTCCTTGATTTTGTTCTCACTTTTAGACATCATCTATGGACTTCCTCTTATAGATGAACATTTAGCTCTTATTTCCTGTTTCCTTCTCATTCTTCCAGTATAATAGTTACATCACAATTTTTAGCTAAATCATGACTCCATATTTACATTATTGTGATTGAGTGACTACGTCTTACTTTTGAGCCAGGTATTGTACTTGTACCTTTCCTTTGTTGTACAACTTTTTGTTTTCCTGGTACTAACAGTTCTCATTCTGGTATAATTTTCTGCACGCCTGTGTTATTCTGGTTCGTTCTCTATGCCATATGTCTATTAGTAGTTCTCTCCAAATGCTTTCATATGCCAGATAACTTATCAGTTTTATTTTCTTCCCAGCTGTTTCCTTCCTGAAGCTCTGTGTCCCTCTCCAGTCTGGACTGGTCACACTCTAGGCCTCTGCAGAACTGTCTTCTGGGTCTGCAGTTGCCATTAGCCCAAGAGTTCCCTTTTGTCTCCCTCTTGGGAGTGTTTTCCAGATCCCAAGTTTTTCTCTTTCTTGGCTTTTTTCCTTTGCATGTTCTCCAGCAGCTTCCTGAATAGGTACATGTTTGAATATTTTAAAATCCTAAGTTTTGGGACTTCCCTGGCAGTCCAGGGGTTAAGACTTTGCCTTCCAGTGCAGGGGCTGCAGGTATGATCCCTGGTGAGAGAGCTAAGATCCCACATGCCTTGAGACCAAAAAGCCAAAACATAAAACAGAAGCAATATTATAACAAATTCAATAAATACTTTAAAAGTGGTCCATCTCAAAAAAATTCTTCAAAAAAAAAAATCCTAGTTTCATACTTCACTAATGGCTGGGTAAAGAATTTTAAGTTGAAAATTATGTTTCCTCTGAATTTTTAAGAAATGCTTTCACTGTCTTCTAGCAGCCAGTGTGGCTATTCAGTTCTATATTCTTGGTATAATACCTGTTCCCTCTACCCCTTTAGAAACCTTTAAAATGTATTTTATCTTCCTCTCTTTCTCCCTTTCCTCCTCTCCCTCCCTTCCTCCCCCTCCCCCTCCCCTCCTTTTTCTTTATTGTACTGTCTAGAAACTCCAGTGTAACATCAAATAAAAATGACCTGAGTGGACATCCTTGCTTTGTTCCCATTAAGTATATGATGTGAATTATAGAGCTTTTAAAATCATAAACGAGTTGGATTTTGTCAAGTGCTTTTTAATGCATCTATTGAAAATCATGTTTTTAATCCTTTATTCTATTAATATGGTATATTAATTGATTTATGATGTTGAACCAGCCATGCATTCATTACCATCTGAGCCTGGGTTTTTTTCTTTGGGAGGATTTTTGAAAAGAACTAACTTTTGGCTTTATTGATTTTTTTTTTCCCCCTATGGTTTAAGTTGGGGAGAACTGATATCGTGAAATACCTGTTTAGATCTTCTTTGATTTCTTTCAGCAGGGTTTTGTAGTTTTCTGTATATAGATCTTGGACATATTTTGTTAGGTTTATACCTAAGTATTTTATTTTGTGGAGTGCTAATGTACATGGTATTGTGTTCTCAATTTTAAGTTCCAGTTGTTGCTGGTATGTAAGAAAGCAGTTGGTTTCTGTATATGAACCTTGTACCTTGAAACCTCTCTGTAACCACTTATTAGTTCCAGGAGTTTTTTTATTGACCTTTGGGATTTTCTACATAGACAGTTGTCATCTGCAAACAAAGACAGTTTCCTTTCTTTCTTCTCGATCTGTATATGTAATTTTAACTTCCTTTTCCTGTTTTATTTCAGTATGATGTTGGATAGGAGCGGTGAGAGCAGGCATCTTTGCCTTTTTCCTGATCTTAGTGGGAAAGCGTCTAGTGTCTCACCGTTAAGTGCAGTGTTAGCTGTAGATTTTTTGTAGACGTTCTTGCTCAAGTTGAGGAAGTTCCCCTCTATTCCTAGTCTGTGGAAAGCCATTGATTTTTTCCACGTATTTTCTCTCTCCTCTCCCTCTGGGTGTAGTTGGTGATAGCTTATACTATAAGGCTCTGTTCAGTTTTCTTCAATCTTTTCTCTTCCTGTTCTTCAGATTGGATAATTTCTACTCCTCTAACTTCAAGTTCACTGATTCTTTCTTTTGCCACCAGAAATCTGCTGTTGAGCCCCTACCGTGAATTTTTCATTTTAATTACTGTTCAGCTCTAGACTTTCCATTTTGTTTTATAATTTATAAATTTATAATTAACATTCATTGCATCAGTTTCATCACAGTGTCCTTTAATTCGTCAAATGTGGTTTTATTTAGTTCTCTGATGGTCGTCGTTTTGAAATCTTCATCTCTCTCCTAAATCCAACAATTGGGAACGCTCAGAGACATTGCCATTGACTGCTTGTACATTTTATTCCCCTGGAGTGCGGGTCACACTTTCCTTTTCCTTCGCATGTCTTGTAAATTTTTGTTGACTACTATATATTTTAGATAGTATAGTGATGCAACTCTAGATTCTTACTTCTTACCCTTGAAGGTGTGGTGGTGGTTTGGTTGGCTCATTTGTTTAGGAACTTGACTGAATCTCTGGAGTCTGTCTCTCCCTCGGTGTGTGACTACTGATGCCCTACACTTTTGGTTTTGTTTTTATTTTTAAGCCTGGTCTCCTCGAGGGGTTGCACCTGTGTCCCCACAGCGTGTGCCCACCACAGGTCGGTCAGAGGTAGTAGTTAAGCCCCTGGAGCAGTAAGGCTTCCTTCCCTGCTGGTGATGCATGTGGACAGTGGCTTAGTCGTGCTTGAGGCTTTCCTCTCCTCTGGCCTCGTTCGGTTCCTCTTTGTGAGGGCTTGGGTTCTGTCGGCCGGGCATCTGTGGGTGGCCTGGGCCCTCTCTGGTCTCTGCTGTGCCTGCTCATAGCTCCCAGTCAACCTGGGAGATGTGAAGAGCCTTTGAAGCCCCTGTAGCTGTCTGAGTCTCTGGAACTCCCTGCGAAGTCTCTGGCTAGTCTGCAATGCCCAAGTCCATCGCTCGCCCCAAACAGAACAGCATCCTCAGGCTCGCATAGCTGCCGCCCTCCCTGTGCGTCTGCCTCTGGATTGCAACGCTCCAGATCAAATGAGTCCCCCTCCGAGAATCTGCTGGTGTCGAGGAGGCCTGTCTCTGCCTTGTTGAATGTCTGAAATGGTGGAGCTGGGGAGGCAGGAGGGCAGCTACTGGCAAGAAAGTCACAGACTACTCTATTCTTACCCGAAGTGCAGCTGTTTTCATGAATAAACACTTCTCAGTTTGCTGTATGTCTGTGGTTGATTTCCAGAGCACTGAAATGGTTGTTGTTGTTGTTGTTTTTTTTTTTCCCCTCTTTTGTCCAGCTTTATAGTTGCTTTTCAGGGAAAGGATTTGTGGGCCTCCTCAAACGTTTAGGCCAGTAGTTAGAAGTTCCCTGAGCAGTTTTAAAATGTTCCCTCAGGTGATTCTGATACTCAGCCAGCATTGAGAACCACTACACCTAGGATTCTTCAAGCTCTAAATACATACACATAAAATCATAGCATAGCAAAGTCTTTACCATATTGAATTTCTAAAAGAAGAAAGTCTTTAATATCTGAGGTTTTATAAATAAAGGCCTAATTTTAATATAGTACCTAAAGAGGGGCTACAGTATAAACCTATTTTCTACCAAGTTGGCCAGCAGCCTCTCCTGTTTTAATATATGGAAGTTGGTAGATTTGGCCCTTGGACTTGCTAGGCCATTATTTTATGTTCAGCTTCGTTGGCCAGCATCCATTTCCTAAAACAGTTTCCTAATCTAATTTTTCCAGGTTGGAAAGCTTCTTAAGCAGTACATGTGCTCTGCTCAGAGAGGGTCTGGAATCTGTGCTGGATGTATTCTTAACTCTGAAAGGATATTATTCATGGCTGACATATTAGCGGAGACGAAATTGAGAACATTAGCCAACTGAATTTTTTTGTGCTGCTTTAGAAATACTGCCAGTCAGATTTTAGGTATATGAGTAATTGTCCAGCCCTAGACTCTCTTGTTTAATGAAGTACATGGATAAAGGGGCACTGGACCCTTTAACCAGTAGTGGAAAAGAATAGCATAAAAAAAAGATTAGTAGGTTAGTCTTACTTAATAAAATGTAAATGCATGGAAATCTTAAAGTGCCAGTCAATGGCATCTAGCAGTTTAGGGCAATGTTAACATTTTTGGTTATTTTCTTTCATTTTTCTGGACTGCTGGTTCTCAAAGTTCGGTCCGTGAGGATTCCTGAGACCCCTTCGGGAGGTTCATAAAGTTAAGACTGTTTCTATAATAATACTGATATGTTATTTGGTTATTTCCCTTCTTCACTCTTGTAAGAAATAACAGAACCAGATTTGAGAATTCAGCAGTATTATTAAGCCAGACATTTCATCAAGCCAGCCAATTTCACTCTATTCAAGTTTTTGTTTTAGAAGATAGTTTTTTTTTTTTTTTTTTTTTTTTTTTTTTTTTTTTTTTTCTGTACGCGGGCCTCTCACTGCTGTGGCCTCTCCCGTTGCGGAGCGCAGGCTCCGGACGCGCATGGCTCACGGGCCCAGCCGCTCCACGGCATGTGGGATCTTCCCGGACCGGGGCACGAATCCGTGTCCCCTGCATCGGCAGGCGGACTCTCAACCACTGCGCCACCAGGGAAGCCCGAAGATAGTTATTTTTGATAAAATGTGTTTTTTATGTTAACATGTAGTGGGTTATAATTCACATAAACAAAAGATCTTTAGGGTCCTTTCATTGTGAAGGGGTTCTGAGACCAAAAAGTTTGAGAACTACTCTATTAAATATAAATAAAACATAATTGACAGATTGTGCATGTTGTATAATGTACACTTTTGCTTAATATACCACAGATGTTTCCCATGTCCTGATTTTTAGTGGGTCCATAATATTCCATTGTATAACTAGCATCTTTAGCTTAATCTTAAATAATGCTATGACAAATTTTGTACACATCATTGATCAGTTTCTTATGAGTTTTTTTTTTTTTTTTTTAAATTTAAGAGGATTTGCCTTAGTTCAAAGGCATCACTACTAATTACCTGGCATTCTACAAGGCATCGGCAGTTAGAGGAAAATACCTAAATAGGATTCCTGCTGTAAAGAAAAGAGTTAACAACAGATCTGAGATTGCTTGTCATTAGAAAGGTATGCTTGCAAGGTTGACCCTTGGCTGGCTTCTGGGAACTTGGCTGGTAAACACTGACCTAAAACTTTCCCCACATGACAGAAGTGGCTCACTGTGCCTAAAACTATGTGTACAAGCTATTTGGTCTGGAATTTTGGTATGTGCTAGGCAGAGGCTGCCTGCATGACCAGCTCCCAGTGACATCCGTGGGCACTGAGTCTCTCTAAGGAGCTTCTCTGGTGACAGCACTTTGCGTGTGTTGTCATAACTCATCGCTGGAGGAATTAGGTGTGTCCTGGACCACTCCACTGGGAGAAGACTTGGAAGTTTGTGCCTGGTTTCCTCCAGACTTCAACCCATGTGTCTTTTCCCTTTGCTGATAACTGCCTACTGAGTCCCCTGTGTCCTTCCAGTGAATCACTGAACCTGGGTGTGGTCGGGAATTTCTGGCACACCTGCCAGCACGGAGCTCACACTTTAAAAGGGAAAAGGAGACACACGTATGTCATTATAGTGCAGTGCAGTAGATGCAAAATGGGAGTGTAATTGAGATAAAGTGTAAGATAAAGAGGAGCTAAAAGTAGGACAGATGTCAGAGAGAGCTTCAAAGGGAAGACAGCCAAAGAGTATTTTGAAGGATGAATGGAATTTTATCAAATGAAGAAAGAGGTGGATGGCTCTGATAAGCAGACTGCCTGAGCTGTGAGGGATGAAACTTCTTAGTGCGTTTGGAGAACTGCAAGCAGTATGGGAATGTTGAAGCAAGACATGATCCTGGGCAATATTAAGAGATAGCATTGGAGAGTTAAGCAGGGAGCCATTTAAGGGTTTCCAGTTTAGAAAGTAAGCTATGTGATAGTCCAGGGAACAGAGGGGATGCAAGGTGGCATGGAGAACAGTCAAGTTCTGATCCAGGTGAGTGATTACAGTGAGGGCTTACAGTGGCATCTGTGTGAGCACGAGAGGATAGATGAGCTCCAAGGTAAGCAATTCCCTTGTGACGCAATTTTCAGGGTGTATGAATAGCTTCAGCATTCAGAAGGGTGCATGGGTAGGGCCCAAGGACGTGTGTATTTTTCGTAGTAACTGCGGCCTCTGCTGTCTCTATGAGGAGGGCCATCCTCTCCGTCCCCCTTACCTCACCAGGTAAAGGAGATGTCGCATTGGCTTAACTGTGTAGATGACCTTGTAGGAACTATTAGAGTGGACTGAATGAATCATGAGATGTTCGGTGAGCTCACTGGTCCTTTCTGTCTTATGCAGCGTGATTCTGAAGACTAGAACCCCTACCCATTGAGGTTTTCTCTAGATAGTGTGGGAAGAGGTGAACTGTGGATGGAAGGAAGTGGTCGTTACCCTAAACTCAGTCTAAAAGCCCTCGTTATATCAGGAAAAATAGACATCAGTGTTTACTGTCTGGGTCCAGTAGACGCCTTTTATTTATTTTTATTGTAAGTGATTTTATAAACAATACACAAATAAGAATAAAGGGACAGTGAAAAACAACTCTATTGTAAATTTTAACAAGAAATTAAACATAGCAAAGCCAAATTTTTATCCTCGTATTTCTGGTTTGGTAGGTATATAAACTGAAATGGGCAACGTCCTTTGAATACAACTATCTGTTCACTAACTGTCATGCGAGAACCTGGGACACATCCTTCTTGTAAATTCTAATTCCAGATTTCAAACACATGTCTAATGGGTTCTAGTTCATCATTATTCCTAGTTCTTCTGCACCTCTGTCATCAAAACACAAGACTTTTGAAAACGTCTGTAGTTTGTAATTTTGTTGAAGAGAGGATGGCCATCTTCTTTGCTCCTGGATTGAAAAACATTTTCATTATTAAATTTAGAATGATCAATCCAGTGAAGTTTTTTCATTTTTGATTCCTCTCTTTCTAATCACTTTTGTATGCACACAAGCCTTTATCATTTGTCTACTTACGAACCTATCCAGTGTATCCTGTTGCACAAATACATCATAGACAAAAGAATAGTGTTACCCATCCTTTTAGCAAAACAGGATGTTCTAGGTTCTTCTGGTTCATTGTGATGAGGTCCTTCCAGTTAAATGACTAACTTGATGAAAATGCCGTTTCCTTTTTGTCTTTAGAAATGATCATTCATTGATTCTTGTTTTGCTTGTTTAAAAAATCATCAGTTCTTTTTTGTTTTGCTTTTTAAAAACTATTTAAAAGAATTATGGAATTACGGGAAACTGCAAAGATAATACAGAGAGATACAATGTAACTTTCCCCCATTTTCCCCCAATGGTTACTTCTTTTTTTTGTCTGTTTGTTTTGTTTTTTAACATCTTTATTGGAGTATAACTGCTTTACAATGGTGTGTTAGTTTCTGCTTTATAACAGAGTGAATCAGTTATACATTATACATATATCCCCATATCTCTTCCCTCTTGCGTCTCCCTCCCTCCTACCCTCCCTATCCTACCCCTCTAGGTGGTCACAAAGCACCGAGCTGATCTCCCTGTGCTATGCGGCTGCTTCCCACTAGCTATCTGTTTTACATTTGGTAGCGTATATATGTCCATGCAACTCTCTCATTTTGTCCCAGCTTACCCTTCCTCCTCCCCGTATCCTCAAGTCCATTCTCTAATAGGTCTGTGTCTTTATTCCTGTCTTGCCCCTAGGTTCTTCATGACCTTTTTTTTTAGATTCCGTATATATGTGTTAGCATACGGTATTTGTTTTTCTCGTTCTGACTTACTTCACTCTGTATGACAGACTCTAGGTACATCCACCTCACTACAGATAACCTAATTTCGTTTCTTTTTATGTCTGAGTAATATTCCATTGTATATATTTGCCACATCTTCTTTATCCATTCATCTGTTGATGGACACTTAGGTTGCTTCCATGTCCTGGCTATTGTAAATAGAGCTGCGATGAACATTGTGGTACATGACTCTTTTTGAATTATGGTTTTCTCAGGGTATATGCCCAGTAGTGGGATTGCTGGGTTGTATGGTAGTTCTATTTGTAGTTTTTTAAGGAACCTCCATACTGTTCTCCATAGTGGCTGTATCAGTTTACATTCCCACCAGCAGTGCAAGGGTGTTCCCTTTTCTCCACACCCTCTCCAGCATTTATTGTTTGTAGATTTTTTGATGATGGCCATTCTGACCGGTGTGAGATGATATCTCATTGTAGTTTTGATTTGCATTTTTCTAATGGTTAATGATGTTGAGCATTCTTTCATGTGTTTGTTGGCAATCTGTATATCTTCTTTGGAGAAATGTCTATTTAGGTCTTCTTTTTGGATTGGGTTGTTGGTTTTTTTGATATTGAGCTGCATGAGTTGCTCGTAAATTTTGGAGATTAATCCTTTGTCAGTTGCTTCATTTGCAAATATTTTCTCCCATTCTGAGGGTTGTCTTTTTGTCTTATTTATGGTTTCCTTTGCTGTGCAAAAGCTTTTAAGTTTCATTAGGTCCCATTTGTTTATTTTTGTTTTTATTTCCATTTCTCTAGAAGGTGGGTCAAAAAGGATCTTGCTGTGATTTATGTCATAGAGTGTTCTGCCTATGTCATAGAGTGTTCTGCCTATGTTTTCCTCTAAGAATTTGATAGTGTCTGGCCTTACATTTAGGTCTTTAATCCATTTTGAGTTTATTTTTGTGTATGGTGTTAGGGAGTGTTCTAATTTCATTCTTTTACATGTAGCTGTCCAGCAGTTTTCCCAGCACCATTTATTGAAGAGACTATCTTTTCTCCATTGTATATTCTTGCCTCCTTTATCAAAGATAAGGTTACCATATGTGCGTGGGTTTATCTCTGGGCTTTCTATCCTGTTCCCCCAGTGGTTACTTCTTGTGATAAATTATGTATATATAATGTATGATGTCAAAATCAGGAAGTTGACATTGATACCATGGGTACGTATAATTCTTTGGTATATTATCACACGTGCAGATTCTTGTAACCACCACCCCTATCACTATAAGTTTGTCATTTTGGAACTGTTATATAAATGGAATCATACAGTATGCGACCAGTTGAAATTGACATTTTTCACTCAGCATAATTGAGGTCCATGCAAGTTGTTGGCTGTTTCAATAGTTTTTTCCTTTTTATTGCTGAATAAGATTCCATGCTATGGATGTCAGTCTTGTGGACAGCATATAATGGGATCATGTATTTTAATCTACTTTACCAATCTCTTTTAATTTAGACTATTTACATTTAATGTGATTAGTGATGTTAGGTTTAATATAGTCTGTCATTTATTTTTGTTCACTATTTGTTCCCTCTATTTTTTGTTTTTGTCATCTTTTTCCTGACTTCTTATGGGTTACTTGAACATTTAAAAAAATCCATTATTATTTATTTATAGTGTTTTTGAAGTATCCTTTTGTATAGATATTTTAGTGGTTACTCTAGGTATTATAATACACACACATAACTTATCATAGTCTACTGCCATTGGCATTTTATCAGTTTGAGTAAAATATAGAAACCTTATCCCCTTTAAAAGCTCTTTTTCCCTCACCAGTTTATAATTGTTTTAACTGTTTCTTCCACATTGAGAACCAAATCAGATGTATTATATGTTTTGCTTCAATCCTCAAACATAATTAAGAAAACTCAAAAAAGAGAAGGAAAGTCTATTGTGTTTACCCATATTTTTGCTCTTTTAGTTCCTTCTTCCTTCTTGATGTTCCAAGATTCCTTCTTTTATCATTTCCTTTCTGTTTCAAGAACTTCCTCTTGCCATCATGTTAGGGTAGGTTTGCTGATGACAAATTCCACTAGTGTCTGAGAATATATTGATTCCCCTTCATTCCTTAAGGATAATTTTGCCAGATGTGGAATTTGGGGTTGATATTTATATTTTTCAGTACAGATGGTCCCCAACTTATGATGGTTTTGCCTAATGATGGATCTACTTAATGACGTGACAATGGTACAAAAGCTATACACATTCAGTAGAAACCGTGCTTTGAATTTTGAACTTTTCCAGGGCTAGGACTGTGTGGTATAATACTTTCTTGTGATGCTGTGCAGTGGCAGAGCAGTGAGCTGCAGCTCCCAGTCAGCCACGCCATCACGAGCGTAAACAATCAATACACCTACTACCATGCTGTACCCATACAAACATTCTGTTTTTCACTTTCAGTACAGTATTCAACAAATTACATGAAATATTTAACACTTTATTATAAAATAGGCTTTGTGTTAGATGACTTTGCCCAACTGTAGGCTAATGTAAGTGTTCTGAGCATCCTTAAGGTAGGCTAGACTAAGCTATGATGTTCAGTAGGTGAGGTGTATTAAATACATTTTCTACTTATGATATTTTCAACTTACAATGGATTTATTGGAACGTAATTCCATTAAAAGTCCAGGAAGATCTGTGCTTGAAAAATGTAGTGCCAGTTCCTTCTGACTGTCATGGTTTTTGATGAGAAATCTGCAGTTATTCAAATTAGTTTTTTTCCTAATGGGTAATGTGTCGTTTCTCTCTGGCTGCTTTCAAGACTTCTTCTTTGTCTCCAGTTTTTTGACATTTATTTGTGATTTTTTTTGGCATGGGTTTCTTCAGGTTTATCCTGTTTGGAAGTTTCTCAGCTTCTTGAATCTTTATGGAGGTTTATGTCTTTTGCCAAATTTGGGAATTGAAATTCGCCATCATTTCTTCTAATACTTTCTTCACCCTGCCCTCTCTCTTTCCTTCTGGGGCTCTGATGACAGGAATGTAAGATTTTAGATCTTTTGATTTAGTTCCAAAGGTTTATGAGGCTCTGTTAATTTTTTTTTTCCAGTTTGTTTTCTCTTTGTTGTTCAGATTGGGTTATTTTGATTATTTTTCTCAAGATTTGCTGATATTTTCTTAGGTCCTCTCCATTCTGCTATTGAGCTCATCCATTAAGTTTTTTGTTTCAACTATTGTATTTTCTGTTCTAAAATTTTCATTTGTTTTTATAATTTATATCTTCTATTTAACTGCTTAGGGTTTCTGTTTTTTTCCATTTGTTTAGTTTGCCTGTTGAAGCACTTTTATGATGGCTACTTTAAGATCCTTATCAGATAATTCCAACATCTGTGTCATCTTGATGTTGGCATATATTGACTGCCTTTTCTCATTCTACTTGAGATTTTCCTGGTTCTTAGTATAATAAATGACTTCAGTTGTATCCAGAACATTTTGGGTATTATGAGAAGCTGGGTCTTATTTAGTTTGTCTGTCTTAGCTGACCCTTTCTGATACCATACTGGGAGGGGAAAGTGGAATGTTACCTCGTTACCACCAGGTGAGGATAGAAGTCCAGGCTCCTCACTTGGCCTCTTCTGATACCACTCTGGCTGGCAGTGGGGGAGGTGCCCTGTTACTGCTTTCCATGTAGCCTCCACTGACACCTCACCTTACTGCTCATTACTGCTGCAGTAGTAAAAGTCCTGACGCTCACTCTTCTCTGGTACCACCCCAGTGTGTGTGTGTGTGTGTGTGTGTGTGTGTGTGTGTGTGTGTGTGTGTGTGTGTGTGTCCTTGTTACAGTTAGGCAGGAGTGGAAGTCTAGACTACTTGCTTGGCTTTTGCCAATGGGGTGGAAGTAGGACCATGGTTTTATTCATGGTTGTTGGCTAGAATAGAGCAATTATTGTATAAAAATTTTCTGTCTTGCTAGGTCACCCATCCTTAGTGCTTTGGCTAGACAGAGAGGGCTTTTCTTGGGGCATTTTTGTATGTTCCTGTTGGTGTTTTTAGAATGCTGGCTTCTCTAGTACCCAGTCTAGAATACATGAAGCAAAAGGAAAACTCAGGGAACTCACTGTCGTGTCATTTCTTGGGTCAGGGATCTCTCTGTCTGCCTTCTTCTCTCTACTGTTCAGAGTTTTCTTTATGTTTGTTTAATATGTAATGTCCAGGGTTTTCATTGTACTTAGCATGAAGAATAGGGAGAAATGTGTCTACTCTGTTTTGGTCTGTAATCGGAAGTCCTGATCTTGAACCTGAGAAGACTCATTTAGGATATTGTCATCTGAAGACTCATAGTCTGAGATTTCACTTTTATGATCAATTTTACCAACATTATTAGAGTTCAGACTGATACTGTCTCTCCACATTCATTTCCTGATTCATCTTAATAATTATGAAATATTTTCCTCACACAGTTTCCTTTCTTTGCCATTATGGGTACAAGAAGCAAAAATCCTAAATTTTCAATTGTTTTCATTGAAGCTTACAAAAAACTACAAAGTTAGGGTCTCCAGGCAGGTAGACTGTTTACATCAGTTGGAGAATAAAGTCCTTGGTAGGGGCTTCCTTGGTGGTGCAGTTGTTAAGAATCTACCTGCCAATGCAGGGGACACAGGTTCAAGCCCTGGTCTGGGAAGATGCCACATGCTGCGGAGCAGCTAAACCTGTGTGCCACAACTACTGAGCCTGCGCTCTAGAGCCCACGTGCCACAACTATTGAAGCCCACGTGCCTAGAGCCCGTGCTCCACAACAAGAGAAGCCACTGCAGTGAGAGGCCCACGCACCACCGTGAAGAGTAGCCCCTGCTCGATGCAAATAAAGAAAGCCTGTGTGTAGCAATGAAGACCCAACACAGCCATAAATTAAAAAAAAGTCCTCAGTAATTTGAAACATAGACAACAGAGAAGATGGGGATATTGTGAGGTGGATGGAGGAGACTGAATATGAAAGAAGGAAAGAAGTGAGAGATGTGAAGCTTGTGGTTGAAAATGAAAAGTCCATAAAGAAACACAGAAGAAGAATTTGAAAAGGGTTTTGCAGAAGTATATGACGGGAGAAAGGTGGAAAATAAGGAAAAGAGGAAAGTGAGGAGAGGGAAGAAGAAATCGTGAAATTAGTCATAAAAGGAGTAACCATGTCCAGCTAGGGAGATACAGTAAGAGGACACCACCTTCATTGATAGAGCTAGTCCACAGTGTAGAATTGATTAATTACCAGTATTATTCTTTTTAAGTAAAGATGATTCTAATGCAGAATAAAATGCTCTGACTTGAGGGATTCTTCATAGAAATATAAATACCATTATATCTTTTATAATACAAATAGGTTTTTTTTTCTTTTGGGAACAAAGCAACACCTTTATAGAAAATGTCTGCCAATAAGTTTAAGTACTTAAGGAAAATTAGTTTATAGCCATTTGGTGATTTTTTAATCCAAGCTCCTTATGGCTTGTTGAATTTCAAAAACCCAGATTGCATAAAATCATTATTTATATTTTTTAGAAGTAAAAAACTGTTGTTATGGCTAAGTTTACTTTAATGAACATTATCCTAGGTTATGCAAATTATTGTTTTTTCTTTTCATTTCACAATGGTAATAGATTTTGGGACTTAATGATAAAATTACTAAAAATAGATTACCCTGTCTTCAAGGGAAATCAAGGAAAATGATTGCAACTATTTAGGTGGAGAAAATATTTCTAAGAAAGTGTGTGTCATAGGTATATGCAGCATCATTTTATACCTTAAGGTTTTGTGCTTTATAAGGTCAGTGGATGGGTTTTAACTTATTAAACCTCTACCTGGAAGTTTGTTTGGAATGACAGCATTAATGATTATATTACTTATGGGACAACTCAGAAATAGTGATTGTGTCCCAGAAAACTTTTCAACCATAGCATATCTGATATTCACTACTTAGGGTCCCGTTTTGTAAGCATAGTGAAAACATTATGTAAAGAAACAAATAGAATTATATTCTTTGTTTTAATGTAGATAAAATACATGATTCTGTATATCTGTGAGCCCCATTTTCCCTTTTGAGTTTAGAAGGGTTCAGGTCTTTTCATAATCTGTGGGTCCCAACTGAAATACTCCAAAAATAGGGATTGATCTTGTTAATTCCTATAACTCTTAAAAGACACCTTGGAAATAGGTGTCCACTGGATATTTTGAAACCCTCTCTGCCCCAAGTGTTATCTTGAGGATTATGGACCTGAAATTTTTGATAAACCCCTCCTGTCCCTGGAGCTCTTAACATCTAGTCCAAAGGAGAGAAAGAGGTAGAAGAGCAGAACAGCATAGATTTCCAGGCTGCTAGAGACTAGACCTACATTGAGGACAGTATAGTCTCCCTTAGAGCTACTCACTCAGTGGCCCAGCATCACCTTGGAGCTTGTTAGACGTTCTCAGGCCCCATGTCAGACCTGTGGAATCAGCATCTTTGGAGATAGGGTCCAGAATTTTGTGTTTTAACAAGCTCTTCCTGGTGGTTCTTATGCACAATAAAGTTAAAGAAACAATGAGAGACCCAGTCTTGTTTGTAATTTTTAGCTAACCATTTTTAGCTCATTAGAACTGTCTGTTCAAATTCTGGTCTTTTAACCTATTTCATTTGGACTCCTGTCTTTTGGTTTTTCTAGGCTTTAGCTCTCCTAAACTACCTTCTGAATCCAGTTCTTTAATTTTTTCTGTAAGAGATTTGTAAGTATTAAATTGTCCATAATTTCATGTTAAGCCTTCTCCTTTCTATTTAAAAATGGTTGTATAAGAATGGCGAATGTGAAATAAAACGTTTTCAAAGGCAGTGACTTCCTGAAGTATACAACTTGGTAAGTTTTGGAATCTGTTACGCAGGGAGTTTTTCATATTTTTCAAAAAATTTTTATCTGTATGGAATAGTTCAGGGTAGTACTAAAGAACAGAGGGACGGACCAGATGACTTGTCAACATTCTTTCCAGTGCCAGAATTTTATTAGTTAATAAATATTAAAATATTTTAAAAAGTGGGTTTAATTTTTGGTAATTTTAATTTCAACATAAAAAGCCAGTTTTTAAATGTTAGCTCATAGAATTAAGTAGTATCCTTCGAGTCTTGGTAATAACAAGGTACTATTTGAAAAATGAACTTTTCTGTTCTGTTTTTATGTATCAGGTTAGTTATTTGTGCATCTTTGTGTTAATTTTTCATCTGTACTATTTATAGATTTTTAAATTGTTGAATCTAAGACTTATTTAATTTGCTGAACTATATGAAATTGCTTTTTTTTTTGGTCAAAAGTGGTCAAATATCAGCAGTTTCTTATGGTTCAACCAGTAATTCTTTGAAAGCCTAAAGGTACCCTTTTCATTGGAAAACTGATTTGATTACTTGATTTGAAGGAATTAAAGTGGTTTCTTTAGAAATTTTCTATGTCTCAGATTCTTAGGTTCACAGAATGTGATTTGTACTTGGATTTGTCTAATCTGGGTATGTGCTTTTTCTACAATTAAAAAAAGTTAGATTCAATCTTCGGTAAAAACAAAATGGTAAACAAAACCAGGGACTTCCAGTAATTCCAGTAAGATGATAGTGTGAAAGTTTCCTCATGGGTTCCTGCCAGGTTCCTGCATAGAAACTGATTGAAATGATTCAGAGAAACGCAAAAATAAGAATTTTGATACTGATATTGAAAACAGGAAATTGTCAAACACATATCACTAATTTGAAGGAGTTTTTTGTCTATTATGTTAAAATTTGAACTTTTTCTGAGAGCTGGTGAGCCACTCTCCCCAAGAGAGCAAGGGAGTGCTATGGGAAATGTGAATGGAGAACATTCTATAGCTCACTAGTAACGCTATGTTTATGTGGACTGCGGAGGATATGCTGCGAGGGAGGGTTGTAGAGAGACCATGTGTAACTGCTCTCCACTTAGAAGAGCCAACAGTGTCCCGTGGAATTCCTAGCAGTACTAGCTGAGAGCTTTACTGCATAGTCTTGGCTTTCTAGGTAGAATGTGGACTTGCTCTGATGTCATGGAGAGAACACTTTTATTTTTTTATTATGTTTTAAAGTTTGTTTTATTGAAGTATAGTTGGTTTACAATGTTGTGTTAGTTTCAGGTGTCCAGAAAAGTGATTCAGTTTTACACATACATATTACACATATAAATATTCTTTTTTCACATTCTTTTCCATTATGGTTTCTTACGGGATACTGAATAGAGTTCGTGTGGTATACAGTAGGACCTCGTTTTTCCATTCTATATATAATAGTTTGCATCTGCTAACCCCAAACTCCCAAGAGAGAACACTTTTAATACGGAAGGGTGGTGTTAGAAGCAAAGGATGGATGCGAGCGAGATGGGAAGTGACCCCATGCTGAGCCCTTTCACAGCTGTGGGCTCTGGAATAAGAGCAGTAGTCACATCTGGACCTGAAAGAAAATACGTGTGACTTTATCCAGCGGTCCATGGGCCCCAGGGATCTTTTCAAAGCATGGCCAGTTCACCTCAAAGCAGGGGGGCAGTTTGGAATTTGGAGTGGGAGTATTTGTCCGCTGCTACTGGCTACTCTCCTTACTTGGTGAGGCTGGCCTTTGGGAAGGTGGTTCCCCAAAGTACCAAGAAAATGCATGTAGGGCAGAGACTGCACCCAGATCCGTATCCCTCCCACCACTCAAGAGCTGCTAAATGATTGAACCTGTATGCCATCCCATCCTCCTGCTTACTTCTTAAAAAAAATTTAATTTTAAAAAAGTTTCAAATGAAGAAAGGAAGAGTTATAAGGATGGTACAAACAACTTCTCTATGCATTTCACGTATTGTGAACATTTTACCTCATTTGTTTCTTTTCAGGACCATTTGAGAGTAAATTACAGAAATTGTGCCTTTTTACTCCTAAATAATTTTATTTCCAACAACAGGGATTTCTCTTACGTTACAACAGTTCAGGTGTCAAATTTAGGAAATGTATCATTGGCACAGTGTTACATACTCTTTGGCACAATGTTACATATTCTGTCCTCTATCTTCTGTTACTTTGTTCTAATAATGTTCTTTATAGCTTTTTTTTTTTTTTTTCTGGTCCAGTATCCCATCCAGGATTGTAGTTTGTATGTAGTTGTCTTGTCCCCTCTAGTCTCTTGTCTGGGGCAGTTCCTAAGCCTCTGTCTTCGATGACCTTGACATTTTTTATAGCAGAAGCTTTTTGTTTTGTGCATCGTTGCTCGCTTTGGATGTGTCTGATGTTTCCTTGAGATTAGGTTCAGATGATGCATTTTTGGCAAGAATACCACATAAATGAGATGTGTCCTCTGTGCATCACGGCAGAGGGCACGTGATGTCTGGTCCATTACTGCTGATGTGAACTTTGAACATGTGATTGAGATGATATCTGCCAGGTTTCTCCAAGATAAAGGTAGCGTTTTTCCTTTTGTAAATTAATGCCTACTTTGTGGGAAGATACTTTGAGATGATATACATATTCTGTTCCTCATTAAACTTTCACCTACCGGTTTTGGCATCCTTTATTTTTGTTTGATTAAAAAAAAATTTGACACAATTTTTAAAAGTTACTTCTCATTTACAATTATTATAAAATATTGGCTATATTAGCCATGTTGTACAATACATTCTGGAACCTATCTTATACCCAGTAGTTTGTACCTCCCACTCCCCGTCCCCTGTCTGGCCCCTCCCCTCTTCCCTTTCCCCACTGGTAACCACTAGTCTGTTCACTATATGTGTGAGTCTGCTTCTTTTTTGTTATATTCACTAATTTGCTGTATTTTTTAGATTCCACATATAGGTGATATCATACAGCATTTGTCTTTCTCTAGCATCCATTTTTGATTTTTGCCCAACTCAGTTATTGCTTGGACAGTTGCAAAGGGGTGATTTTCTAACATTCATCCTTCTTTCATCATTTATAAGCTGGCATTCCATTATAAGAAACATTTTCTCTCATCTGTTAATTGTTATTTATTAATATGGACTCACAGATTCTTACTTTATTTAATAAGTTATAATTCATTACCATCAGTATTTGTTTTGGTACTTAAATTGCAGTGAATTTAGCCAGGGGGAGCACCTCTAGTGGCTTCTGTGCCTGTATGACATGTCCTATCTTTTTTTTTTGACTTCTGTCCTCAAGGAGTTTATTTTTATTTATTTATTTATTTTTAACATGTTTATTGGAGTATAACTGCTTTGCAATGGCTTGTTACTTTCTGCATTATAACAAAGTGAATCAGCTATACGTATACCTATATCCCCATATCTCCTCCCTCTTGCATCTCCCTCCCACCCTCCCTATCCCACCCCTCTAGGTGGTCACAAAGCACTGACCTGATGTCTCTGTGCTATGCGGCTGCTTTCTGCTAGCTATTTTACATTTGGTAGTGTATATAAGTCCATGCCACTCTCTCACTTCGTCCCAGCTAACACTTCCTCCTCCCCATGTCCTCAAGTCCATTCTCTACGTCTGCGTCTTTATTCCTGTCCTGCCCCTAGGGTTCTTCAGAATTTTTTTTCTTTAGAGTCCATATATATGTGTTAGCATATGGTATTTGTTTTTCCCTTTCTGACTTACTTCACTCTGTATGACAGACTCTAGGTCCATCCACCTCACTACAAATAACTCAATTTCGTTTCTTTTTATGGCTGAGTAATATTCCATTGTATATATGTGTCACATCTTCTTTATCCATTCATCTGTCAGTGGACACTTAGGTTGCTTCCATGTCCTGGCTATTGTAAATAGAGCTGCAGTGAACATTGTGGTACATGGCTCTTTTTGAATTATGGTTTTCTCAGGGTATATGCCCAGTAGTGGGATTGCTGGGTCATGTGGTAGTTCTATTTTTAGTTCTTTAAGGAAACTTCATACTGTTCTCCATAGTGGCTGTATCAATTTACATTCCCACCAACAATGCAAGACAGTGGTTCCCTTTTCTCCACACCTTCTCCAGCATTTATCATTTGTAGATTTTTTGATGATGGCCATTCTGACTGGTATGAGGTGATACCTCATTGTAGTTTAGATTTGCATTTCTGTAATGATTAGTGATGTTGAGCATCTTTTCATGGGTTTGTTGGCAATCTGTATATCTTCTTTGGAGAAATGTCTATTTCGGTCTTTTGCCCATTTTTGGATTGGGTTGTTTTCTTCATATTGAGCTGCATGAGCTGTTTGTATATTTTGGAGATTAATCCTTTCTCAGTTGCTTCATTTGCAAATACTTTCTCCTATTTTGAGGGTTGTCTTTTTGTCTTGTTTATGGTTTCCTTTGCTGTGCAAAATCTTTTAAGTTTCATTAGGTCCCATTTGTTTAATTTTGTTTTTATTTCCTTTTCTCTAGAAGGTGGGTCAAAAAGGATCTTGCTGTGATTTATGTCAGAGTGTTTTGCCTACATTTTCCTCTAAGAGTTTGATAGTGTCTGGCCTTACATTTAGGTCTTTAATCCATTTTGAGTTTACTTTTGTGTATGGTGTTAGGGAGTGTTCTAATTTCATTCTTTTACATATAGCTGTCCAGTTTTCCCAGCACCACTTATTGAAGAGACTGTCTTTTCTCCATTGTGTATGCTTGCTTCCTTTGTCACGGATTAGTTGACCATACCTGCGTGGGTTTATCTCTTTGCTTTCTATCCTGTTCCATTGATCTATATTTCTGTTTTTGTGCCAGCACCATACTGTCTTGATTACTGTAGCTCTGTAGTATAGTCTGAGATAAAGGAGCCTGATTCCTTCAACTCCGTTTTCTTTCTTAAGATTGCTTTGGCTATTCGGAGTCTATTGTGTTTGCTTAAAAATTGTGACGTTTTTTGTTCTAGTTCTGTGAAAAATGCCATTGGTAGTTTGATAGGGCTTGCATCGAATCTGTAGATTGCTTTGGGTACTATAGTCATTTTCACAATATTGATACTTCCAATCCAAGAATATGGTATATCTCTCCATCTGTTTGTATCATCTTTAATTTCTTTCATCAGAGTCTTATACTTTTCTGCATACAGGTCTTTTGTCTCCTTAGGTAGGCTTATTCCTAGGTATTTTATTCTTTTTGTTGCGATGGTAAATGGGAGTGTTTCCTTAATTTCTCTCTCATATTTTTTATCATTAATGTATAGCAATGCAAGAGACTTCTATGCATTAATTTTCTTTCCTGATACTCTACCTAATTCATCGATTAGCTCTAGTAGTTTTCTGATAGTGTCTTTAGGATTCTCTATGTATAGTATCATGTCATCTGCAAACAGTGACAGCTTTACTTCTTCTTTTGTGATTTGGATTCCTTTTATTTCTTTTTCTTCTCTGATTGCTGTGGCTAAAACTTCCAAAACTATGTTGTATAATAGTTGTGAGAGTGAGCAACCTTGGTCCACCCAAGAGGGTGTGGAGAAAAGGAACCCTCCTGCACTGTTGGTGGGAATGTTAATTGATACAGCCTCTATGGAGAACAGTATGGAGTTTCCTTAAAGAACTAAAAGTAAAACTACCATATGACCCTGTAATCCCACTACTGGGCATATACCCTGAGAAAACCATAATTCAAGAAGAGTCATGGGGCTTCCCTGGTGGCGCAGTGGTTGAGAATCTGCCTGCTGATGCAGGGGACACGGGTTTGTGCCCCGGTCCGGGCAGATCCCACATGCTGCGGAGCGGCTGGGCCCGTGAGCCATGGCCGCTGAGCCTGGGCGTCTGGAGCCTGTGCTCTGCAATGGGAGAGGCCACAGCAGTGAGAGGCCTGCATACCACAAAAAAAAAAAAAAAAAAAAAAAAAGAGTCATGTACCACAATGTTCGTTGCAGCTCTATTTACAATAGCTAGGGTATGGAAGCAACTTAAGTGTTTATCGACAGGTGAGTGGATAAAGAAGATCATATATACAATGGAATATTAGCCATAAAAAGAAACAAAATTGAGTTATTTGTAATGAGGTGGATGGACCTAGAGTCTGTCATACAGAGTGAAGTAAGTCAGAATGAGTAAAACAAATATTGTATGCTACACATATATATGGAATCTAAGAAAAAAAAATAAAGGTTCTGATTAAGCTAAGGGCAGGACAGAAATAAAGACAGAGTTGTAGAGAATGGACTTGAGAACATGGGGAGGGGTAAGGGTAAGCTGTGATGAAGTGAGAGAGTAGCCTTGACATATATACACTATCAAATGTAAGATAGCTAGTGGGAAGCAGCTGCATAGCACAGGGAGAGCAGCTCGGTTCTTTGTGACCACCTAGAGGGGTGGGATATGGAAGGTGGGAGGGAGACTCAAGAGGGAGGGGACATGGGGATATATGTATGCATATAGCTGATTCACTTTGTTATCCAGCAGAAACTAACACACCATTATAAAGCAATTATACTCCAATAAAGATGTTAAAATACAATACAATAACATTCTCTTACTTGATTCAAGAATGCTCCAGGTTCATCTTAAAGTTATTTTTCCAAAGGGTTCTAATTATTTTTTAGTGGCCGATGTCTAGAATTCACTATCTTGGCACCATGTAAGTGGTAAGAGGTAAAGGGGGAAAAAATCACAGGACAGTTCATTCATGCTTGTTGTGGACACAATCTGCTTGACGTGATTGGCCCTTGTCCCTACTATTTAGACTTTGCATTTAACACGGTTTTCATTTCTATAGCCTTATAGTATGTTCTGATTTCAGAGCAAGTTACCTATTACTATTTCTAGATTTTTTTGACCTTTTAAAAACATTCTGTTTTTTACATGAATTTTAGAATCACGTGTCAAAATCCAAGTTCCAAAAAAATTTCGTTGATGTTTTAAAAAGTGTTGCATTTATTATTAGTTTAGGGTAGGATTTATCTTTTTTTTTTTTTTTTTTTGCAAGATTGGGATTAATAAATGACTTTTTTCTTCCATTACAGGCTCCAGGAAAAGGCTTATAGTTTTTATCACATAATTCTTGTGTGCCTCTTGTTATAATTGTTATAGTATAATTGTTTATAGTTTTGTGTTTATGAAGAGTATCTTTTTAACATTTCTTCTATTGTCAATTAACACATATGGAAAAGTGCCTAAACCATGGATGTATAGTAATGAATTTTATTTAAGCAGTAACCAGGTCAATAAATAGAACCTTGATGGCACCCTGAGGCTCCCCTGTATGCCCTTTCCTAATCACAACCCCCCTCCCTTCCTTTCCTCCTAAAGCCAGCAAATTACGGAAACTAGAGCTGCTTATTAATACATTGTTCAATACAGGGAAATATGACAGTTAAGCAGGGGAGACTTTCTTCCCTGCCACAGAATTCTTCAGAGGTATTTACTCTGTGGTCCTTTATGTAAGGGCCAAAGAATAATATAATTGACTATTTTTAAGGCTAGATTTATGAGACAGGCAGACTTATATTTCTTACTTCTGTTTTGTACAGAACGATTCCATCCTTGATTGAGTAAAGCAGAGATTACAATATAAATTAAAAACAGTCTTCCCAAGGGTTGTTTTGTTTAGATGTCAAAATAGTAGCCTTAGATTATCTAGCTTGATAGAGAAGCTGAAATGGTTGTTATTTTTCTTAGTTTTATGAGGTTGTGGACATTGCTCAGACCATTTACCAGCCTCAGCTCCCTTCCAGTGCTGCTGATCAAGATAAATGCATAGTTTCCTTTCTGCCTCTCTTAGATTTTGGTGTCCAGTTCTGTCTTGGGGCCTCTTCTCACTGTGTACTTTGTATCTGAGCTGTCTCATACTGTTGCTTCAATGCCTACGTTTATCCTCATAAAATCCACTTTTATTTCCCAGACCAGGCTTTCCTGACCTGTGATTCTCTTAAATTCAAATAATTGACTTTTAGAGTCATCTTAACATCTACCTGATTGAGTTGTTAGGGATCAGGAATTTGACCAAAGTCTGGCCTAGGGAAGTTTTTGCAGATTAGGAAGTACAGAGTAAACGACCTATAGAAATGAGTGGTTATGCTATAAAATATGTTACATTCATTATATTATTAGATATATTATCATTAGTTTCAATGCTTCATCTCTATCTTCATACAAATAGGGTCTTTATAGTTGTTTGTACCTTTTGAGAAGTGATGTTGGTATTATGCTTGAAGTGTTAATTCCAAAAACTTTGTCTTTTTCTCCCTAACTTTCTGAAGTGCTAATTAGAAAGTGCCCATATTCTTACAGATATTAATAGCACTAAATTAGTGGTGGCTTTGCCACCACTTTGTTAGTTGAGGCTCTTTTTTATTTTCAATTTGTCTCAATGAATTCATAAATGAATATCTGTTTCTGAAAAATGCAACTTTAAAATCCCTAATGTTACAATTCTGTTTTGATTATAGTGGGTTTTTTTTTAAAGAAATATACTAATAACTTTTGGTTTTGCTTCTAGAAAAACTGATTGCTTATCAACGAGAATTTCTTGCTTTAAAAGAACGTCTCCGAATAGCTGAACACAGAATCTCTCAGCGGTCTTCCGAACTCAATGCCATTGTACAGCAGTTCAAGCGTGCAGGAGCAGAAACAAACAGAAGTAAGGATACGGTGAATAAATTTTCAGGTACAGATGAGATTTTTGGTTTTATGAAAAGATTGCATTTTCAACGGGTTATGTGAAATACTCTCTTTGAAAGTGGTCTAGAGTCGCTTATCAGCCAACATTTGTTACCCTCTACAGAGAGAAAAATCACCATACAAAACTTTTTCTATTGTGGTTAATTACAAAACAAGTTTATTAATTGCTAAATTTGATTTAAAGAGAGTAATATTAAGTTAAGTTTCAGTTGTATAAATTTCATTGCCAATAGTGAAGAACCAGCACCTTTTAAAAAAAACATTGAGAATGAGACTAAAATTTAACTTGGTGTTTATGCATGTTTCTGTTGTGACTTGTGTGGACTTCAGATGGACTCTGGGGAACCTTTGAGCTATTTGAAGCAATTAGTGCTCTCAGATATGACTTATAAGAAATAAAAAGATATAGTTTTATAATGGGTACTTTTGGGGGTACCTCACCTGTTCCCTCTCCGAGAAATTCTGGTCTGAGTGAAATGAATATCAACCATCTTCTGTTTCTTGCCTATTCTTATTCTAATGACTAAATTGATATATGTATATAATCAGTTGACTCCAAATCTGCATAATCTTCCAAGAATAATATACTTTTTCCTTTAGCATTATATGTTATAATCTTTCACCATTAATTCCTCTCATCTTGAGATTCACTACCTTACCTTATTTTTAGAGATTCATGCCCCTTTCTTCCCCTCCTGATTATAAAATTTGTATTATGGCACAGTAACATTTAAAATTATGGAATGGTTAACATTCTTTGTTTTCTTCTAGTCTTTTTTCCATGCATATTTTTCTTCAAAATTGTAATTGTGTGTTTTATGGCCTTATTTTTGCTCTTGAAATTATGCTATTAGCATTTTACTATGGCATTGAATATTCTTTTAAAATACCTTTTTTGATGACATATATGTCAGGTAATCATATACTATAATATATTAAATGTTTTTCTACACATAGGCAAATAGGATTTTTCTGGGTTGTTTTTGTCCCTGAATTTATAACTCTGTGAAGAACATCTCTGTATATGAATCAGTTACTTTTATGGTAGACCTTAAGTTATTTTCATTAGATTATGACTTTCTTAAAAACAGAATCTGTGTTTTGATGACTGTTGATTTCCAAACACATGCCACGTTGGCTGGAACAAAACCGATAATTCACTAAATATTTATTGATTGCATAGAAGTTAAATTCCTAAAAGGGAAATTACTGAATAATAGGGCAGGAATGTTTTAAGGGTTTTGATGCTATTCTTAATAGCTGAAACATTGATCACATTATCACCACAATTACTGTTTAATCTGCTAACTTAATTTGATGGGTAGATATTGTTGTCTTGTAATTTGTAGTTGTTGCTTGTACATGAGGTTAAACTTTAATTTCATGTGTGATAGTTTCACTTCTTCTGTGAACTTTTGGTTCTGAATATTCAGAATATTTTAAGGCAATTTTCATACTGCTCTGTATAAAATTGTTATTGAGACTGCAAGTCCTTACTGCTAACTTCCTTATTTGAAAGGTTACGTTCTAGTTCAATGGAATTTTAAAACAATATTGATTATCCTATCAATGTTTTATTTTCTGTTATATTAAATGGTTCATTGGTTCCTCTTATAAAAACTGAAAAACGATTTTGAAAGTTATGAACTGTACCAAACATTCTCAACTTGTGCTGTTTAAATTAGTGTACTTGAACTAAAAAAAAAATTTTCCATGTGAAATTTTGGTCAAATGTAATAGCATAAAAATGTGAAAGTGGGGCTTCCCTGGTGGTGCAGTGGTTGAGAGTCCGCCTGCTGATGCAGGGGACACGGGTTTGTGCCCCAGTCTGGGAAGATCCCACATGCAGCGGAGTGGCTAGGCCCGTGAGCCACGGCCGCTGAGCCTGCGCATCCGGAGCCTGTGCTCCGCAACGGGAGAGGCCACAGCAATGAGAGGCCCGCATACCAGAAAAAAAAAAAAAAAGTGAAAGTTACTGGTGGTCGTTGTACTTATTATTTTTACATTTTCATGAATGGATAGCGTGTTTACAGTCTGTTCCCCAGAGCTTGAGTTCTCACACATTATAAAGGTGAGTGGTTCACATTCTATCTGCTCATGGTACTCTGGCTGACCTTTTTAGCTTCATTCAGACTGTTCTCACCATCATGACTCTGTGAGACTCTGGTTGCCTAAGTGTCCATAGAAATCTCATTGACCAAAGTATGAAATTAGGATAGAAAATTCTTTTAGTTCCCATAAATTTTTACCACTATCTTTGTAACATCAGCAACTTCTATAAGTAAGGTATTACCGTGGATTGATTATACTTCTGTATTTCAGATGGTACCCTAAAGCTCTTGAGGGAGTTAACAAGCAGAAAATCTCTTCAAGTGCCAAGTATTTATTATCATTTGCCTCATTTATTACAAAATGAAGGAAGCCTTCAACCTGTTGTGCAGATTGGTAACGGAAGAACAGGAGGTATGGTTTTTTGTTTCCTATTGTATTTGCACTGCTGGTCTTAATTATATCTTGGAGTATTATGTTGACCATTAGAAGTCAGGCAGGTCAGGAGTCAAGATGGCGGACTAGGAGGATGCAGAATTTGCGTCTCTGCACAACTAGGGCACCTACCAGGCACCAGTGGGGGACCATGGATACCTAAGGGGCAGGAGGAACCCCCAGTGGTGGGGTAGGACGTGGGGAGTTGGGGGGAGTGAAGGGGGTGGAGAAGTGGAGGAGGGACGGGACTGGCGTCTCTGAGGGGCGGCTGGGGGAGGGGAAGGGATCCCATGCCAAAGTGGGAAATTGGGGAACCACTGGGAGAGCAGAGGATCAAAAGGGAGCGTGGCCAGGTTTCCCCTGCCCACTTGGGCCCCAGGGAGCCTGCTGATATCCCAGGTCTGCTCCTCTGCCCACCGAGGCCCCCTCCAGCCACGTGGGTCCTGAGGGAGTGGGAAGGAGGGAAGGGGAGCAAAAATAAAGGCCGGACCTCCGGGTCCGGCATTCCTGAGGGGTGGCTGGGAGAGGGGAGGAGTTCCTACACCCAGCGGGACCCACCCACGGTTAGGGGTCCAGTGGTGATGGGGGAGACCCTGGGGGAGATGGTGGGGGAGGGGTGTGGAGGAACAGAAGGGAACGTGGCCAGCGCTTATCCTTTCCACTTAGGCACTGGGGAGCCTGTTGGGCTTCTGGGCCTAATCCTCTGCCCTTGGAGCCTCCCTCTTGCCGAGCAGAACCCAATCCCCGAACCTACACCCCCACCTCTACACTCAAAGACCCCCTGCAATGCACTGGGCCAAAACCCCACCCACACACCCTCACTCAGGGCCTTACCTCCAAACTCCAGAACTCCACATTCCAGAGGCCCTACTTTGGACGTGCTGCCTCTCCCCTTCCATGCAGGTCCTAAGCAGAGGCCCCTCCCCACGCTTGAATGTCACCCTGCCTAGGCCCCGCCCCCAAAGCCTTTTCTGGCTGTGTGTGTCTTGAGCCTAGGACCAGCTGCATGCTCAAACGTCACCCCCCACCCGCCTTGTTACCCTACACCCTATACCCCACCCCTGCCTAAGTTCCACCCCTGCCTAAACTCCGCCCCCATAGCCAAGGCTTTTTTTTTTCCCTTTTTTCCTCTTTTAGATGGGTTCTGTTTTACCTTGTTGATTCATTTATATTCTTATTTTTCCTAATCTTTTATTTTTCTAATTTTATTTTATTCCTTATACTTTGTTTTTGTTCTCTCCTTTCAGCTTGTTCACCCCCCCCTTTTTTTTTCTTTTTTCTGTTGTGGTTTTATTTTACCTTGTTGCAGTTGTTTCAATTATATTTTTATTTTTCCTAATATATTTTTTATTTTTCTAATTTTATTTTGTTTTTTATTCTTTGATATTGTACTCCTTTTTTCTTTCTTTCTTTCTTTTTCTTTTGCCACGCCATGCAGCTTGTGGGATCTTGGTTCCCAGGCCAGAGGTTGGGCCAAAGTTCCTGTGGTGGGAGCTCCAATTCCTAACCGCTGGACTAACAGAGAACCTCAGACCCCAGGGAATATTAATCAGAGTGAGACCTCCTGGAGGTTCTCATCTCAGCACCAAGACCTGGCTCTATCCAACTGCCTGCAAACTCCAGTGCTGGACACCTGAGGCCAAACAACAAGTAAGATAGGAATATAGCCTCACCCATCAAAAAAAAAGAAAGAAATGATGAAAAATATGTTACAGATGAAGGAGCAAGATAAAAACCTATAAGATCAAATAAATGAAGACGAAATAGGCAACCTACCTGAAAAAGAATTCAGAGTAATGACAGTAAAGATGACCCAAAATCTCGGAATCCGAATGGAGGAAATACAAGAAACATTTAACAAGGATCTAGAAGAACTAAAGAGCAAAGAAACAGTGATGAGCACAATAACTGAAATTAAAAATACTCTAGAAGGAATCAATAGCAGAATGACAGAGGCAGAAGAATGGGTAAGTGACCTGGAAGATAAAATGGTGGAAATAACTGCCAGGGAGCAGAATAAAGAAAAAAGAATGAAAAGAATTGAGGACAATCTCAGAGACCTCTGAGACAACATTAAATGCACCAACATTCGAATTACAGGGTCCCCAGAAAAATAAGAGAAAAAGAAAGGGTCTGAGAAAATATTTGAAGAGATTATAGTAAAAAACTTGCCTAACATGGAAACAGAAATAGTTGATCAAGTCCAGGAGGCACACAGTCCCATACAGGATAAACCCAAAGAGAAACACGCTGAGACACATATTATTCAAACTATCAAAAATTAAATACAAAGAAAAAATATTAAAAGTAGCAAGTGAAAAACAACAAATAATATACAAGGGAATCCCCATAAGGTTAACAGCTGATCTTTCAGCAGAAACTCAGTAAGCCAGAAGGGAGTGGCACGGCATATTTAAAGTGCTGAAAGGGAAGAACCTACAACCAAGATTACTCTACCCAGCAAGGATCTCATTCAGCTTTGACAGAGAAATGAAAACCTTTACAGACAAGCAAAAGCTAAGAGAATTCAGCACCACCAAACCAGCTCTACAACAAATGCTAAAGGAACTTCTCTAAGTGGGAAATACAAGAGAAGAAAAGGACCTCCAAAACCAAAACCAAAACAATGAAGAAAAGATAGTAGGAACATACATATTGAAAATTATCTTAAATGTAAATGGATTAAATGCTCCAACCAAAAGACATAGACTGATGGAATGGATACAGAAACAAGACCCATATATGTGCTGTATACAAGAGACCCACTTCAGACCTAGGGACACATACAGACTGAAAGTGAGGGGATGGAAAAAGATATTCCATGCAAATGGAAATCAAAAGAAAGCTGGAGTAGCAATTCTCATATCAGACAAAATAGACTTAAAATAAAGATTGTTACAAGAGACAAAGAAGGACACTAAATAATAATCAAGGGATCAATACAAGAAAAATATATAACCATTTTAAATATTTATGCACCCATCATAGGAATACCTCAATACATAAGCCAAATGCTAACAGCCATAAAAGAGGAAATCTACAGGAACACAATCATAGTAGGGGACTTTAACACCCCACTTTCACCAATGGACAGATCATCCAAAATGAAAATAAATAAGGAAACATAAGCTTTAAATGACACATTAAACAAGATGAACTTAATTGATATTTATAGGACATTACATCCAAAAACAAGAGAATACACTTTCTTCTCAAGTGCTCGTGGAACATTCTCCAGGATAGACCATATCTTGGGTCACAAGTCAAGGCTTAGTAAATGTAAGCAAATTGAAATCGTTATCAAGTATCTTTTCCAACCACCGTTCTATGAGACTAGACATCAGTTACAGGAAAAAATAATGTAAAATATACAAACACATGGAGGCTAAACAATACAGTACTAAATAACCAAGAGATCACTGAAGAAATCAAAGAAGAAATAAAAAAATACCTAGAAACAAATGACAATGAAAACACAATGACTGAAAACCTGTGGGATGTGACAAGAGCAGTTCTAAGAGGGAAGTTTATAGCAATACAATCCTACCTCAAGAAACAAGAAACATCTCAAATAAACAACCTAACCTTATACCTAAAGCTATTAGAAAAGAAGAAAAAAAAAAACCCCAAAGTTAGCAGAAGGAAAGAAATCATAAAGATCAGATCAGAAATAAATGAAAAAGAAATGAAGGAAACAATAGTAAAGATCAGTACAACTAAAATCTGGTTCTTTGAGAAGATAAACAAAATTGATAAACCATTAGCCAGACTCATCAAGAAAAAAAGGGAGAAGACTCAAACCAACAGAATAAGAAATGAAAAAGGAGAAGTAACAACTGACACTGCAGAAATACAAAGGATCATGTGAGATTACTACAAGCAACTCTATGCCAATAAAATAGACAACCTGGAAGAAATGGACAAATTCTTAAAAAAGCACAGCCTTCTGAGAGTGAACCAGGAAGAAATAGAAAATATAAAAAGACCAGTCACAAGCACTGAAACTGAAACTATGATTAAAAATCTTCCAACAAACAGAAGCCCAGGACCAGATGGCTTCACAGGAGAATTCTATCAAACATTTAGAGGAGAGCTAACACCTACCCTTTTGAAACTCTTCCAAAATATAGTAGAGGGAGGAACACTCCCAAACTCATTCTATGAGGCCATCATCACCCTGATAACCAAAACCATACAGAGATGTCACAAAAAAAGAAAACTACAGGCCGGTATCACTGATGAACATAGATGCACAAATCCTCAACAAAATACTAGCAAACAGAATCCAGCACATTAAAAGGTTCATACACCATGATCAAGTGGGGTTTATCCCAGGAATGCAAGGATTCTTCAATATATGCAAATAAATCAATGTGATACACCATATTAATAAACTGAAGGAATAAAACCATATCATCATCTCAATAGATGCAGAAAAAGCTTCTGACAAAATTGAACACCTATTTATGATAAAAACCCTCTGGAAAGTAGGCATAGAGGGATCTTTCCTCAACATAATAAAGGCCATATATGACAAACCCACAGCCAACATTGTTCTCAATGGTGAAACACTGAAAGCATTTCCTCTAAGATCAGGAAGAAGACAAGGTTGCCCACTCTCATCACTGATTTTCAACATAGTTTTGGAAGTTTTAGCCACAGCAGTCAGGGAAGAAAAAGAAATTAAATGCATCCAAATTGGAACAGAAGAAGTAAAACTGTCACTGCTTGCAGATGACATGAGACTAATACACAGAGAATCCTAAAGATGCTACCAGAAAACTGCTGGAGCTAATCAGTGAATTTGGTAGAGTAGCAGGATACAAAATTAACGCACAGAAATCTCTTGCATTCCTATACCAATGATGAAAAATCTGAAAGATAAATTAAGGAAATATTCCCATTTACCATTGCAACAAAAAGAATAAAATACCTAGGAATAAACCTACCTAAGGAGACAAATGCAGAAAAGTATAAGACAATGATGAAAGAAATTAAAGATGATACAAACAGATGGAGAGAGAAAGCATGTTCTCAGATTGGAAGCATGGGCATTGTGAAAATGATTCTATTACCCAAAGCAATCTACAGATTCAGTGCAATCCCTATCAAACTACCAATGGTGTTTTTCACAGAACTAGAACAAAAAATTTCACAATTTGTATGGGAACACAAAAGACCCCGAATAGCCAAAGGAATCTTGAGAAGGAAAAATGGAGCTGGAGGAATCAGGCTCCTGGACTTCAGACTATACTACAAAGCTACAGTAATCAAGACAGTATGGTACTGGCACAAAAACAGAAATATAGATCAATGGAATAGGATAGAAAGCCCAGAGATAAACCCATGCACATATGGTCACCTTATCTTTGATAAAGAGGGCAAGAGAGTATGATGGCGAAAAGACAACCTCTTCAGTAAGTGGTGCTGGGAAAACTGGACAGTTGCATGTAAAAGAATGAAATTAGAACACTCCCTAACACCATACACAAAAATAAACTCAAAATGGATTAAAGACCTAAATTCAGGCCAGACACTATAAAACTCTTAGATGAAAACATAGGCAGAACACTTTGTGACATAAATCACAGCAAGATCCTTTTTGACCCACCTCCTAGAGGAATGGAAATATAAACAAAAGTAAACAATGGGACCTAATGAAACTTAAAAGCTTTAGCACAGCAAAGGAAACCATAACCAAGACAGAAAGACAACCCTCAGAATGAGAGAAAATATTTACAAACAAACCAACTGACAAAGGATTAATCTCCAAAATATACAAGCAGCTCATGCAGCGCAATCTCAAAAAAAACCAAACAATCCAAATGAAAATGGGCAGAAAACCTAAGTAGACATTTCTGCAAAGAAGATATACAGATTGCCAACAAACATGAAAAGATGCTCAACATCAGTAAGCATTAGAGAAAACCATATCAAAACCACAATGAGGTATCACCTCACACTGGTCAGAATGGCCATCATCAAAAATTCTACAAACAATAAATACTGAAGACAGTGTGGAGAAAAGGGAACCATCTTGCATTGTTGGTGGGAATGTAAATTGATACAGCCACTATGGAGAACAGTATGGAGGTTCCTTAAAAAACTAAAAATGGAACTACGGTATGACCCAGCAATCACACTATTAGGCATATACCCTGAGTAAACCATAATTCAAAAAGAGTCATATACCACAATGTTCATTGCAGCACTATTTACAATAGCCTGGCAGCAACCTAAGTGTCCATCAACAGATGAATGGATAAAGAAGATGTGGCACATATATACAATGGAATATTACTCAGACATAAAAAGAAATGAAATTGAGTTATTTGTAGTGAGGTGGATGGACTAGAATCTGTCATACAGAGTGAAGTAAGTCATAAAGAGAAAAGCAAATACCGTATGCTAACACATATATATGGCATCTTAAAGAAAAACAATGAAAAAGGTTCTGATGAACCTAGGGGCAGGAGAGAAATAAAGACGCAGACATAGAGAATGGACTTGAGGACTCAGGGAGGGTAAAGGTTAAGGTGGGACGAAGTGAGAGAGTAGCATTGACATATATACACAACCAAATGTAAAATAGCTAGCTAGTGGGAAGCGGCTGCATAGCGCAGGGAGATCAGCTTGGTGCTCTGTGACCACCTAGAGGAGTGGGATAGGGAAGGTGGGAGGGAGACGCAAGAGGGAGGGGATATGGGGATATATGTATGCATATAGTTGATTCACTTTGTTATACAGCAGAAACTAACACAACATTGTAAAGCAATTATAGTCCAATGAAGATGTTAAAAATAAATAAATAAATTTTTAAAAAGGCAGGTCAAAGAATAAAAAGTTCTTGATCGTGCATAGTAACTTCGGAGTCATTCTAAACTGCATGTTGAAGGGAGTTGGATATTTTTCTCCAAGTACCAGAATAATAGAGCTGAAAAGGATTATGAGACATCTAGTTCAAGCCCTATCTCCAGGCAAAACAATGTGTAAACTTTTGAAACTTTTCTATTTTAAAAATTTGAGAGGTAAAAAATAACTTTTTTTCCTTGTATCTTATTTCAACATTAATAGCTCTTACAGTCATGTCAAGAAAGTTTTTCATATGTCTGCCCCTACTTTTCTTACAGAAATATAAGTATATAGTCACTTGTATTTAACTTTTCATGCAATAATAGAAATAATTTGGTTTGCATCTTTTTCCCAAAATACCTAAAAGATAATCTATGGCATTTTTTTCTCCTCTTGTTAGAGTCACCAGAGCTTCTTGAGTTTTCCTTGTGGGACTTAACATATGATTCTTTTATACTTTTTATTTCTCCACTTTGACTTTGTTAATCTTTTCTTTGTAGATTTAAGGATGTAGAGACAAAAATATTATTTTGCTCCTAAGTCTTTAACAAATGACAAAATCATTACTTCTTTAGATATTGAAATGCATCTTTATGATAATGTTTTTGAAAAGCTGATTCAATCTGCATTTGATTCAATAGTATTCTTTGGTATTTTACTGGCTTTCGATATTCTAAGTTTAAGTTTTCACATTCATTATTTTTTAGTTCTGCCATCTTTCTATTTTATGAATCATTTAAAATTATACACTTTTCCTATGGAGGTGATAATTCTTAAATTATGTTCAGACTAACTCATTCTTCCATGTCTTTATTGATTCAAGAAATATTTATTTTTATGGTACATACTGGATTACAAAGACTAATAAGGTATGTAGTATGTTCTAAATTATGTTCTTTAAAACATTGATCATTAATTATTTCTGAAGTTGATAGTTTGTCTCTTCCTTTAATAATCACTGTTTGGGTAAGTTGCCTTAGCCATTTCATGCATTTTTTGGTTTAGACTGTTTCCTCATGAATAAGAAGCAAATGAAAAGAATGTAGAAGTATTTTTAAAGTTATTTAAAACTTCCAAAGTCTCTAGTAAGTTCTTTTATAGTCAGCTCTTCTTATTTTATGAATGTGACATTCTCTTTCTTTTTTGAAGATGCTTATTCTAGCCCATTTGTTTATGACTTTATCCATCATAAATGTAATACAATCTTGGTCGCCCAGCTTTTCAGTGGTTAACATTCTTATTAAGTTGAAACTGTTTTTTAAAGGTAGAAAAAGCAGACAACTTGGGGGAAAAAACCAGACAACCCACAGAGTTACATTAAAAATCTTTCAGCAATGGTTCGTAATATTTTTAGAGTAATAGAACCCTTTGGCTATCTTAGGAAAGTTATCAACCTTCTACTTAGAAAAATACACATAGAAAAAGTAATTTTGTATGTAATTTCTGGGGTTTTGTGGAGCCCTAAAACCTATCTAGGCACTTTATATTAAGAACTTCAGTTTTTTAGATCAGAGAAAAGTGTTTTTTGCTAAGAATTGTGTTCTTCAGCAGTCAGGCTGATTAAGGATCAGCACTCAGACCAGCTAAGCCTTCCTAAGGGTAAGGAGGGAGAATTGTGCTGGAGGCAGCTACTGACCCGCTCAGCAGAGGGGTTGGAATTCTCACGTCCAGAACAAAAAACTCCCACCCACACCACGTCCAGATGCTCCCACAGATTTACAGAGGCAGGCTGCAGTAAACAGACACAGCAACTACAGATGGGTAAAGGGCCATCTTATACAACTAGGGTTCCCAAACACTTAAGAAGACCAACATCATGAATGACTCAAATGACTTGTAGAGCACACAGAATACAATATAAAAATAAAACATAAAATATTTTCAGAGGGGTGAGAAAGGACAACTCATAAGTGACTATTATAAAAGGATCAGTTAGAAATCTTTGTGTTTTTATGTCAATAATTATATTTTAATTTTCCATATAAATGGTCTGATAAGCAGAATAGACACAGCTGAAGATCGAATTAGTGATCAGAAAGATTGAGCTGTGTAGTTCTTCCAGAATGCAACATAAAGGGCACAAAGAATTGGGATAGGCACACATTCTAACATCTACCTAATAGGAATTTCAGAAGAAGAGAACAGAGTGAAGGGGAGAAACAATCAAACGAATAATAGAAGAAAATTGCTTTCAGTTGCAGAAACACGCATGTCTTCAGATGAAGGGTCCATTCTAAGCAGGATGGCTGAGAAAAGACCCTCCACAGGTTACCTACCAAAATGGCATTACTGATTAGTAGAGGACAGCAGGTAGTTCTTTAAGTATTTGCTGAAGTTAAAAAAGAAAATCCATGGGCACTTTTGTGTGCTTTGTTACACAAGATTGGACATGATTCCTAGTCTTGCGAGCTTCATTCTACTAAAGGAGAATGCGTTAGTCGGTTAATCAATTATATAAATAATTGTACAGTTACAACATTAGTGATATAAAGGTTGATTTGAGAGTGAATAGAAGGGCTATTAATTAAGGAGTTTAGGGAAGTCTTGAAAAATACATTTGACCTGAGATCAGAGGAATAAGTAGTTTACTGGTAAAGATGGGTGTATTAGTTTCCTGTTGCTGCTGTGTAGCACCTTACCATAAACCCGGTGACTCGAGACAATACAAACTTATCATCTGACGGTTTTGGAGGTCAGAAGTCCTAAAATCAGTGTGTCAACAGGGGCGTGTTCCTTCTGGAAGCTCTAGGGGAGAGTCCATTTCCTTGCCTTTTCCAGCTCCTAGGGGCCACCTACGTTCTTTAGTTTGTGGCCCCTTCTTTCATCTTCAGAGCATAGCATCTTCAAATCTCCCTCTGACTCTGACCCTCTTGCTTCATTGTCACATCTTCTCTCACTCTGACTCTCCTGCCTTCCTCTCCTAAGGACCCTTGTGAGTGCATTGGGCTCGCTTGGATAAGCCAGGATAGTCTTCCATCTCAAGAGTCTTAATCACATCTGCACAGTCATTTTGGCATGTAGGGTAATATAGTCACAAGTTCCAGGAATTAGGGTTTTGGCATCTTTGGGGGGTCATTATGCTGTCTCCCACATGGGAGAAAAGAGTATTTCAGAAAAGGAGAAGAGCAGCACAGAAGCCTTGTGATGGAAGGGATCATGGAATATTCTAGAAAATGAAAGAAGGCCACTGTCATTGACGTGTAGATTGAGGGGAAGCATGAAACAAGATGAGGCTAGAGGTGTGTCAGGGCAAGTCAAGGCAGGGCTTTGCAGGCCATTTATAGGATTTGGGCTTTTCTCCTAAGAGCAGAAAGAAGCCAATGAAGGGTTTTAAGCAGGACTTAGTAAGGACGACTGTGTATGATTTAAATTGTTCAGGGATCACACTTGCTGCAATGGGAAGAATGAGGATGTGTGAAGAAGAACAGGTGGGAAGGACCCGATGAGAGACTGTTGCAATGATCCACTTGAGAGAGGATAAGCTTGGACTAGGGTGTACTGATGGTAGAGATGAAGAATTGGATTTAGAGTCGTTTGCAATGCATGGGGACATGCATGGGAGGACATAGTGAGGGACTGGGTTTGTGGACTGAGGTAGAGGGAGTGGTCAAGGATAAGTCCTAGGCTTCTGAATCGTGTAACTGGACGGATGGTGAGTGCTTTTCCTTGAGATGGGGACAATAGAAAATGATTTGCAGAATTGGTTTGTAAGAGGGGATCATCAATTTGGATATGTTAAGTTAGGAGGTGATCTTGAGTTTTGTAGTGGAAGATAGGTAGTGGAATATAGATCTGGAACTCAAAAGAGACATCTGAATTAGATTTAATTTTATGAATCATCGTTTGCAAGTGACAGGTTGTTGAGGATAGAGGTGGAGGAAGTCACCTAGGGCCCAGGACTTAGCCTTCAAGGTTCTCTAGCCGTTCATTTCAGGAAAGAGAAAGGTGAAGACAGAGACAGAGAAGGTGCAACTAAGCAGCAGGAGGAAAAAAAATTGTCATAGGACATAAGGGAAGAAATGAGGAATAATTGACTAAAACCATAAGGAAGCATGATAGGCTAAAATATTTGACTAGCAATAAATATTTAAAAAGGAAAGTAACTTAGTTTTAACTGAAGGTAGACTGAGGAATTGAAGATCAAGAACGCCAAATTAAGATTGTTCCTAAATTTTTCTTGATTTTAAAGGAAATAAGTACTAGAATTTGGAAACTTCTTGAGAAAGTTGAAAAAAAAACTGATACAACAGATGATAGCTCTGTCAAATTATAAACTCCATGAGGCAGTGGCCTTGCCTTTCTTATGACAGTTTTAGATTGTCTGGTACGTAACAGATGTATTACAGATGCACAGTTAATACTTGAATAGGAAGTATTGGACGGTGCGTCAGTGAAACAAAGTACTCTGTCCAGCCCTTGGGCTCTGTTTCTGTTTGGATCCTCAATCCACCTTGCTCCTTTAAAGGATGATGTGGCGCCATTGTTTATGTTGCTAACATGTTTTCTTCTGAACTCTGACCCCTTAGAATACATTCGTTTTCTGCATTATAAACCATAGAAGAACAATTGTATCAAATAGGACAGGCTGGGTTATGAGGTGGTAACTAACAACCCCCAAATCTCAGAAATTTAAGTAATTTAAGGTTTATTTATTTATTTATTTCTGCTAAAGTACACATTCATCAGGGTTAGCAGGGAGCCTTGTACATCACTGACCACTCAAGAGATCCAGGCTGATGGCGCATTTGCCATATTGAATGTTCCCAGTGGCTCTACTGAGCAGGAAGGATTTCACACTGCAGTTATATGTGTTCAGCAGTGAGTTACACATGGGGGTGACTCATTGTCTGTTACTAGTCACATCCCCTTCCCCCAGCTCCCCAACCTAAGGGAACCTTACAACATGCCCAGAAGGCAGGAAAAGCTGTCTTTTTTTTGCGGTATTCTGTGAATTACCCCAGCATGGATACTCTAATTCTGTAGATGTAGCCGAAATTAGTACTTTCCTTTTTAGTGCTTTTGGAGTCCTTGAGTGCCTTGGTTTAAACTAAAGAATTTAAATTTCAGCTCCAAAACAGTCTATTTGGGAGAAGTGGCTTCCTCTCTAAACATGCCATCTAAACTTAAAACAGAAACAGTACAACTTAAGACTGGTAGGGAATAGAGAATTTGCATTATTACTTTATGCCATTTTTCTTTGCCTACACTAGAGTCAGCATGGATTTTGCTTTTTCTGTGAACAAAGTTTTTGAACTTCATAGGCGTTAACATTTCATAGAAATGCTTCCTAGCATAGTTTATACTCTTTTAATGTATATTCTAAATATTTTAAAATTCTGAGGTAGATTAACGTATATGGAAATTTGCTTCCGGGGTAACCCATCCTGTCTCTAGGCATCTCAGAGTAACATGGTCAAAACAGAAATCTTGACTGGGAGCCCTTTCCCCCTTAGGTGTGTTATTCTCAGTAAGAGACCCCATGGCCACTTACTCAGGTCATCCTCGACCCTCCCCTTCCCTTATCTCTGTCAGCCATAAGCCCCATTGGTGAGGGTCTCCGCAGTGGATCACAGATCTGTTCACTCATCTCCAACTTCAAACATCCTAATTCAAACCACCATCTTTTCCTTAAATTACTGCACTACCTTCCTAACTGATCTCTCCAAAATACTTTTATACTTGTTAACACTTTTATGTCTATTCTCTGTAAAATTTGGTAATCTTTTAAAATTACAAATTGGATGTTGTCACTCCCCTGCTTACAACCTTACAGTGGCTTTCTCTTGCCCTCAGAATTAAAACTAAGTTTAAGGGTATATGTGATCAGATCCCTAACTAATTCCTCTGAATCTAGGCTGATTCTGCTTTAGAGACATTCTGTTCTTGCTATTGCTTGACTGTTCAGATCATCCTCTCTTCAGTGCCTAGCTGTTTCCTCATCTTCTTTCTCTTCTCTTTGTCATCATTAAGTACAAGCTCAGTTGATAGCAGAGTCTTTCCATGACTACACTATCTGTAGAGGTACTTCCCCCCCCCACTCTTTCTAATATTGCCATGTTTTAATTCATATACTACATATCACCCTCTAAAATTATTTATCTTTTTCCCCCTTGTAGAATGTAAGAAAGGTCCCATGACGGCAGGGACCTTATCTATGCTGTTATATTCCTAACACCTAAAATAATGCCTTGCATTTAATAAGTGTTCAATGCACATGTTCAGAACAAATATAGCAAATCTGTTTTTTGAGCCCTTGGAAACTCGTCATCCCAAAATGGAAGAGAGGAATGCGGTATGCAAACTTGGGGGACTCCCTTAAGCTATTTAGACCTTAGAACTTCAGAATCGTGGTGGTAGAATCATGGACCCATGATCTTTACACTTCCTTCTAATTTTAGAATTCTATGACCTCTAAGTGATTTGTAGTATCTCCAATAAATTGTTACATAATTAAGACTTAATTTCAACTTTTGCCAAATACTTCTTTACTGATCTGTAGCACTTAGGATACTAAGACTTTCTTATTTTATGTTTTTATTTAAAAAATTTTTTGGCCATGCTGCGCAGCATGCGGGATCTTAGTTCCCCGACCAGGGATTGAACCCATGCCTCGTGCAGTGGAAGCACGGAGGCTCAACCACTGTACCACCAGGGAAGTCCCTAAGACTTTTAAAGATATTACATTTAAAAACTAACTGTGAAGTACTCTAATATAACATATGTGTTCCCAAATAATACTGTGCTATGCAAAATGGTGCAATAAAAGGAGAAAAATGGGGTGTTAGGATCACAACACTCAAGCTTTGTCAGTTACACATAAAGAAAAGATAAGCTAATAAAAGCAGTGGCACAATTTTGCACGTATTAAATGATGGCAAAATGCATAAATACTACAATAAATACGGTATTCTATCTTGAAAAAAACTTGAGGTTTGCTTGTTAAAGTGGGCTTCAGAAGGACTGCAGCTTGGAAGCTTTTTGTGAAGTGGTACAAAGCGGATTGACTGAAATCCGGCAGGAAGTTGTAACATCAGGTGTAGACAGCTGTGGTTCACAGCATGCAGTGAACTGAGGCAGCTGTGCATTTTGGGTATTTCTGCATGGCTTGGTTCAGTAATCTGAACTCAGTTCAAATGGGTACCACTTTCTATGTTCACCTAGTAAGTGTTTGTCCCAGGGGAGAAATTGCATAAAAGCAGATGTGAAATTGACTTCATGCTCAAATTGTTCTCTAATGTATTAATCATGTAGGAACAATTTGCATTTCAGAGCAAGCATTATAGTAGAACTGACTGTAATTTTAGACTTAAAAAAAGTTGCATGAATAGTACACAGTTTCCATATACCTCACCCAGTTTCCGTAAATGTTCACACCTTATATAGCTATTGTACAATGATCAAAACCAGGAAATTAACATTGATTCTATGCTGGTAACCTTAGCTCTTAGTTTGTCATTTTATTGTTATTATTATTTAATCTGTTCCAGGATCTGACTCAGGATCCCATATTTCATGTAATTATCATGTCCCCTTAGTCTTCTCCAGTCGGGGACAGTTCCTCATCCTTTCTCTGTCTTTCCTGATCTTTGGGGAATGTCCCTCTAATTTGGATTTGTCTGACATTTCTTCATGGTTAGATTGAGGTTATGAATTGGGGAAGAAAACCACAGAAGTGATGTTGTGTCCTCCTTAGGACATGTTATACATGACATGTGAGACTTTAATTTTTTTTTTTTTTTTTTTTGAGACTTTAATTTTTAAGATGTGTTTAATGTTTCTAAGTTTTAGTTGTATAATAAAATCTGTTATTTATACTTTATCATTGTTCATTTTTAATGTGTGGTTTAATGTCTTTCATCTTTATCAGTTCTTTGACATTATTTCTTTTCTTATGGAGAAGCCATGTGGTAAAGAATTACTGTATAATAGGTGTGCCCCATATTCTTTGATTATTTTTCTTTCTTTCAATGTAGTATATTTTGATTCCCCCAATTATTTCTATCAGTTTGAGAGGGTATAATACTTGTAAAACAGTGGTGTTTTTCTGCATTGTCTTTGCAAAATCTTTTAATATAATTACTATCATTATTTTGTTTCAGTTTCAATAGTAATGGGAGTTCCCACAGTGAAGAGAGAAGTTAAATCTTACCTCATAGAAACTCTTCATTCCCTTATTGATAATCTGTATCCTGAAGAGAAGTTGGACTGTGTTATAGTAGTCTTCGTAGGAGAGGTAATTATTTATTTGTTGCTCTTTTTTTTACCACATAAAATCTGTAACAGTTGAAACCATATTTTGAATAATGCTTTTATAAACATTTTTTATAAAGTGTGATGAGTAAAGCTTAGGTAGTATATTCCATCTGATAGTTAAATGTAAGTTTAACTTGTGTTTGCCTTAATGTCTCTTGTGCAGTTACAGTCCAGGAATGGTAATATCTTGTTCATAGGATAATACTATATTCATAGATCTTTATGAACAGTGAGTCCCCATTTCTGGCTCTAGGACCTGTATTTGAAGATTTGCATTGATGTTCTTTGGGAGTTTTGAAACCTGAGAAAGGTTTAGTGTAGGCTGGGGTTTTATCATCTCTTTATTCTCTCTACCCCTTCTCTGTACTCCCAAGATGCAGCCACATTATTATTTAAAAAGTCAAATACCGTGTTAATTATAATTATTATATTGCTTATATTTTAGTCTCCTCAAAAGATACGGGGAAAGAATAAATCTTGAGGAGGTTTTTTTTTAATGATGAACAAGCACCCTAGAGTAAATATTTCCTTAATTATTATATAGAATTTCAGAATGTGAGAAGATTTATAACCTCATCTGGTTCTGGCCCACTGATTCCCAACTTTTCAGTGTTTCCTGTCTTTTTTTTTTTTTTTTTAATGAAAATGTTCTTGTGTCTTCTTTAATATAAAAAGCAAACACATGTATATTGTTCAAAACAATTACAGAAATGTATATTGAAAAATTACCTGTAATTCCTCCATGTAGATATAACTACTATTGCTATTCTGAAATATATATATCTTAAGAAATTTTTCCTATGGCTGGATACATATATATAAATGGAATTGTTCTGTATATTTCTTAATATCATGGACATTTTCCCATGGTAAAGTGAATAGCTATCACACCATCATTGTTATGGCTATATTGCATTCCATTGTATGGTTTTATCATACTTTATTTAATTTCTGATTGACAGACCGATTGAGACTGTTTCCACACTTTTGCTATGCTTTTCAGCATTGTATTGAACATTACTGTAAATAAATGGTTGTGCACTTGTCTGGTTACTGATGTCCTTTTAGGAATTTCACATTTTGTGAAACAGCAAGGAGAGGCCTGTGTGGCTGGAGCAGAAAAGGTGAGGGGCTTAGCAGTAGGAGGCCGGCAGAGGAGGAGTAGGTCGGGCCAGATCACTGAGGACACGACAGGCCATAGTGAGAACTTTGCTTTTACCCTCAGTCAGGGAACTGTGGCAAAGGTTTTCTGTAAAGGGCCACATGACAACTATTTTAGGCTTTGCAGGCCACACAGTCTCTGTTGCAGCTGTTCAACTCTGCTGTTGTAGCCCCGAAAACACCAGAAACAATATGTAAATGAAAGGATGGGGTTGTGTTCCAGTAAAATTTTACTTTATGAAAACAGGGAGTGGGTCTGTCTCGTGAACTGCTAATCCAGCAGTTTGAGGGTTTCAAGTAGAGAAGACACTTGACGTAACGTTTGTTTGTCTTTGAAGGCACTTTAAAAAACTTTATTTTTAAAAATTTATTATTATTATTTTTTGTGGTACGCGGGCCTCTCACCGTTGTGGCCTCTCCCGTTGCGACGGAGCACAGGCTCCGGACACGCAGGCTCGGCGGCCATGGCTCACGGGCCCAGCCGCTCCGCGGCACGTGGGATCTTCCCGGACCGGGGCACGAACCCGTGTCCCCTGCATCGGCAGGCAGACTCTCAACCACTGCGCCGCCAGGGAAGCCCCTAAAAAATTTTATTTTGAAATAAGTTAGATTTACAGAAAAGTTGCAGAAGTAATGCAGAGTATTCCCTTCACTGCTCTAAAGTTAACATCTTATGTAGCCAAATAATCAAGACCAGGGAATGAACATTGATATAATACTATTAGCCAAACTGTAGACATTATTCACATTCCACGTTTTTCCACCTAAGGTCATTTGTCTGTTCCAGTGTACAATCCAAAATATCACACTGCATTTAGTTGTTCGAATTCCTTAATTTCCTCCTTTTAAAAAATTTTATTTATTTATTTTTGGCTGTGTTGGGTCTTCGTTGCTGTGCACGGGCTTTCTCTAGTGGCGGCGAGCGGGAGCTACTCTTTGTTGCGGTGCGCGGGCTTCTCATTGCAGTGGCTTCTCGTTGCGGAGCACAGGCTGTAGGCGTGCGGGCTTCAGTAGTTGCGGCACGTGGGCTCAGTAGTTGTGGTGCGTGGGCTCTAGAGCGCAGGCTCAGTAGTTGTGGTGCATGGGCCTAGTTGCTCTGCGGCATGTGGGATCTTCCCGGACCAGGGCTCAAACCCGTGTCCCCTGCATTGGCAGGCGGATTCTTAACCATTGTGCCACCGGGAAGTCCAATTTCCTCCTACCTTTGACAGTTCCTCAGTCTTTTCTTGTGTTTCATGAACTCGGAGACTTTTCATGAGTACTAGTCAGTTATTTTGTAGAATGTCTCAATTTGGGTCTGTCTGATGTTTTCTCATGATTAGATTGCAGTTGTGCATTTTTGGTATAACTCACCTTTTAAAAGGATCACAGTGGATGCTTTGGAAAGGGCAGAAGCGAGGAGGCTACTTAGAAAACTTGGTATAATCCAGGCTAGGCTTGGAGGTGGTGAGAAATCATCAAACTAGGAACATATTTTGCACTGAATGGGTTCTGATCACAAAAGTTTGCGAACTGTTGCTGTAGCATCAGCTGACTGTTGGGAGAAGGAAAAGAAGAAAGGCTATGAGAGATATATTGAAAATGAAGAAGTAGGTTTCTTTTTTTCTCTTGTGTATCCTTTTTTAAAAATATTTTTAATTTATTCAAAATTTGTAAAGTTGTTAATACACTTTTATTTATTTATTTATATTTTTTATTTTATTTTATTTTATTTTGGATCTTCGTTTCTGTGCGAGGGCTTTCTCTAGTTGTGGCAAGTGGGGGCCACTCTTCATCGCAGTGCGCGGGCCTCTCACTGTCGCGGAGCGCAGGCTCGGTAGTTGTGGCTCACGGGCCTAGTTGCTCCGCAGCATGTGGGATCTTCTCAGACTAGGGCTCGAGCCTGTGTCCCCTGCATTAGCAGGCAGATTCTCAACCACTGCGCCACCAGGGAAGCCCCTCTTGTGTATCCTTTTAACTTCCGCTTTCTTACTCTTATCTTTGAACAGCTTGACTATTTTAGAAACTACAAGCTAACTGTGGTATTTGTTAGCCTTTGTTGGTGCATCTGCACATCTGAATTTAAAGAACCTTAAAACCAAGCACTAGGTGTATAGGAATAGCTTTTCCTTGGACCCCTAGGGAAACAAAATTTATTATGAGCTGCCAGCCCCATTCTGGCACAGGCCTGTCATTTTAGGCCTTTTGATTTGTCACTTGTACCCATTATCTTTCTGGAATTCTCATTGGTTCTTTATTATATAAAAATGACTTCTGCTTCCAGCCATGATGGAGTTAATTAGGACTGGACTTACCTTCGTGCTATAAGCAACTAAAAAGCTAGACAAAATATACAATCCAGTTGTTCTCAGACAGTGGACAGCAGGCTGTGCAGGATGTGATTCCCTGAGAGAGAGAGAAATGAGCGCCACGATTGCCCCAGCTTTCTGCCTGGAGATATTTCCAGGTCACGTTGCAGGAAGGGGCATCCCGAAGAGAGCAGCTGGAAATTGCAGAACAGAGTTCCAGAACAGAGACGCTGAACAGAAAATGATGGTGCCTTTGAGTCTTTGTTGGATGGGGACCCACATACACAGGGTGAAGCTCCACAGGTTTGGAAAGAGGATGACCAGGGAGCTGTAACCTGATCATATCCTGTTGTTCACACTGGATGAGGTAGACCAGCCAGAACGGTAAAAGCCCCTGGTGATAACCCAGGGCGTTCAGTGGAGACGCCAAAGGGAGCGGTCATCCTTGAAGGAGTTACTCTCAACCCGCCCCAGCAAAGCTTAGAGGCCTTTAAGGATCAACTGATCCGCAAGTAACTGCCTGCTGGAATAAAGCTCAGCGCTTTCTAAAAGAAGACAGCAAAATCAAGACACTCAGCTGTGTCCATTTGTAATGTCCAGTATCAAATAAAAAATTGTTATTGTTAACCAGTATGCCAAGGAGCCCAAAACAAGTGACCCATAACTAGAGGAAAATTTGGCCACTAGGAACAAGGATAGGGAAGACTTGGAACAGAGCTATCAACTGAGTGATATAAAGCCATCAGAGGTTATTTAGAAGTTAACCAGCAAAGGTGGTGGATATCATCCTTATTTTTAGGCCTATTTCCAGTGACCACCTGGTGGCCTGTTTGACTAATTCAACCTTCCTGTCTCACCAGGACTTGTCTTTTCCAGCACAGCATCGCATTGAGCAGCACCCCCCAGTCTGTACATGTGTATAATAATAGCATATTATTATACCCTCTAAAATATATACAAAATAGAAAATTTTACGCTATGATCTATTCCAGTGGATTATCTTGCACATACCCTGTCTAAGGGCAGAGGCAAAACCCTAATTAACATATCAATTAATTTACAATATTCCTTTTAGTATTTTCTGTTTATTTTTGTCAGTTTGAATAGAAATGTGTATCAGATTTGGGCTCAGATGTCAAATCTTCAGACTTTCTTTGACTATCCTGTTTAAAAAGGTTGCTTCCTTTTCTCTATTATTGCATACTAGTTATATAGCACTTAATATTCAGTTATAAATATATATATATATATATATATATATAGTTTTGGTTTTCTCTATGGACTGCATCTTCCACAAATTTTAAATTTCACAGGGCAGAGATCTTGTCTATTTGCTAATCTAAACTCAGAGCTTGATGATATGGCTACGATACGGATATAAATATCCCCAATTATGGTGTAGACACCAAGTAAATATTTGTGGAATGATATGATTGGAAAGAAGATAGTACATTTACATATAAAGGACATTTTAAAAAATCAGTTTTTACCGTCAAGTTATTTAAAATTCAGTCCTTTTAATTTTATGTTCTTTTTTTGATCTAGTGCATAAAATTTCTTCCTTCTTTTTCATCTGGGTAACTGTTTTACAACTGGTAACTGTTTAAAGTTTCTGACATTTGTAACATTTGTTTATCTTTCATAGGAGGTTGCCTCTAACATTCTGTTTTATTCTTTGGGCCATTAGAAATAAATTTCTATAATTTATTTCTAAAAGTATCTTTTCACTCAGATTTCTATTTCACATATTTGTTCTTTGCAGTATTACTGAACACAACAGCTATAGCATATTAAAAAGTGATGTGTTGTTTTATATATTGATTTTAATTGAAAGTTTCCCTGAAATCATATGACTTTGTTACAGTTTCCTGACCGCCGTGACATTTGGCAAAGAATTATTTCTTTTCCAGTTGGACTTTGTAAATTATTGATTTAGAGTAAAAATTGGAATTTATTACTGTCATTTCATCTAATTTATACACTACTGGTAAAATGGATTCTTAAGCCAGGTGTATATGCTGATGAATTGGTACGTGTGTATGACTCTATGCTGATGAATTGGTGTGTCAGTATTAGTGACTTACTTGAACCTGCTTTTATGCTTCTTACACTTTTCCTTATACAACCCTAAGAGAAGCTGCTTGACCCATAGTTCTGTACGCACAATCTGAAATATATATTTTTTTTTACATTTAACTTTTTTTCTATCTCTTAGTTTTTGATTATTTATTTACTTATTTTTTGGAATTCACATAACATACAACTCACCTATTTAAAGCCAGAGTTCTGTAGCCATCATCTTAATCAATTTCTGGAAGATTTTCATCACCTCAAAGAGAAATTTCTGCACCCCTTAGCCATTACCCATTAATACTGCTCTCCCTCCAGCCCTAGACAACCACTAATCTACTTTCTGTCTCTATAGATATTTTAAAAATACTGGACATTTTATATAAGTGCAGTTATGAAATGTGTGGTCCTTTGTGACTGGCTTCTTTCACTTAGCATAGTGTTTTCAAGGTTCATCCATGTTGCGGTATGTATTAATAAATCCTTTAGTTTTAATTTTAAAAATTTAATTTTACTTAACCATGAAGAAGACTTGATTTCTCTGGGGGTGGGGGGAATGCTCTTTCTTCTTTTGCTATGTATGTCTACTCTTTTTCCCACCTGTCCCAGTCATTATCACTCACATACCCAAAGAATATACATATCTCATTTATAGGTTCACGGATATGTTCTCAGAATTGGAGGACAATATTACCTTTTTTTATTTTTTAAACATCTTTATTGGAGTATAACTGCTTTACAATGGTGTGTTAGTTTCTGCTTTATAACAAAGTGAATCAGCTATACGTATACTTATAACCCCATATCTCTTCCCTCTTGCGTCTCCCTCCCACCCTCCCTACCCCACCCCTTTAGGTGGTCACAAAGCACCGAGCTGATCTCCCTGTGCTACGCAGCTACTTCCCACTAGCTATGTGTTTTACATTTGGTAGTATATATAAGTCCGTGCCATGCTCTCACTTCATCCCAGCTTACACTTCCCCCTCCCCATGTCCTCAAGTCCATTCTCTACGTCTGTGTCTTTATTCCTGTCTTGCCCCTAGGTTCTTCAGAACTTTTTTTTTTTTAGATTCCATATATATGTGTTAGCATATGGTATTTGTTTTTCCCTTTCTGACTTACTTCACTCTGTATGACAAACTCTAGGTCCATCCACCTCACTACAAATAACTCAATTTCGTTTCTTTTTATGGCTGAGTAATATTCCGTTGTATATATGTGTCACATCTTCTTTATCCATTCATCTGTTGATGGACACTTAGGTTGCTTCCATGTCCTGGCTATTGTAAATAGAGCGGCAATGAACGTTTTGGTACCTGACTCTTTTTGAATTATGGTTTTCTCAGAGTATATGCCCAGTAGTGGGATTGCTGGGTCGTATGGTAGTTCTATTTTTAGTTTTTAAAGGAGCCTCCATACTGTTCTCCATAGTGGCTGTATCAATTTACATTCCCACCAACAGTGCAAGAGCCTTCCCTTTTCTCCACACCCTCTCCATCATTGATTGTTTGTAGATTTTTTGATGATGGCCATTTTGACCAGTGTGAGATGATATGATATCTCATTTTAGTTTTTTTTTTTTGCGGTACATGGGCCTCTCACTGTTGTGGCGTCTCCCGTTGTGGAGCACAGGCTCCAGAAGCGCAGGCTCAGCAGCCATGGCTCACGGGCCTAGCTGCTCTGCGGCATGTGGGATCTTCCTGGACCACGGCACGAACCCGTATCCCCTGCATCGGCAGGCAGAATCTCAACCACTGTGCCATCAGGGAAGCCCTCATTTTAGTTTTGATTTGCATTTCTCTAATGATTAGTGATGTTGAGCATCCTTTCATGTGTGTGTTGGCAATCTGTATATCTTCTTTGGAGAAATGTCTATTTAGGTCTTCTGCCCATTTTTGGCTTGGGTTTTTTGTTATTTTTGATATTGAGCTGCATGAGCTGCTTGTATATTTTGGAGATTAATCCTTTGTCAGTTGCTTCATTTGCAAATATTTTCTCCTATTCTGAGGGTTGTCTTTTCGTTTCATTTATGGTTTCCTTTGCTGTGCAAAAGCTTTTAAGTTTCATTAGGTCCCATTGTTTATTTTTGTGGTGCTGGGAAAACTGGACAGCTACACGTAAAAGAGTGAAATTAGAACACTGCCTAACACCATACACAAAGATAAACTCCAGATGGATTAAAGACCTAAATGTAAGGCCAGACACTATCAAACTCTTAGAGGAAAACATAGGCAGAACACACTAGGACATACATCACAGCAAGATCCTTTTTGACCCACCTCCTAGAGAAATGGAAGTAAAAACAAAAATAGTACCTTTAAAAAAGTCTCCACAGATCTTTAAAAAAGATTTCAGGAAAAAGCGTTCTTTTAATTTAAAGCAGTAAAGCCCCCAACATCTCAGAGAATGCCTGTCTTATGTCCAACATTTAAGAGTTGGGGAGAGGCAAGTAGAGGCCCGAATGGGGACAGACTGGCCTGGCTGTGTGTTTCTAGGCCAGTTATATGTTTACTTTCTTCAGAGGAGCCCCACAACAACTCCCTTGGCTGATACCAGGTAGGATCGCTTCTGGCATATAATGGTGACATCAGTTACCGTCGCTTAAGTGAATCTTTTGCTAGTTCCGTCAGTTAACATGCAACATAAGGATTATGTGTAGTTTTAGATATGGATCACTTGCATTTCGTAAATTTTATTATACATTCCATAATAGATCTATGTTCACATAAGCTTATTCTTCTTGGCTGCGCTCTTGGATAGCTTACTCTGGACTTGTTCATCTGTATTCCTGTTTCCTTGGCTAGGCAAATCACTGGCTCTCAATAAATGCTTATCAAATTGAATTTCAGGTATTACTAAACTCATTAAAAGTTATATAAACCAGACTTGATTATGTTCTCTAAAATCATAGCCTGATGAATGGTAGGATGTGTTTGGATTTACGTAGGGGAAGGTCGGGGGGTTTTGAGCTGTGTGCTAGTTGTGTTTCCATGGTTCTTGAAGAGTTTGAAGGATATGGTCTTAATAAGTTGTCTCACTCCTACATCTTTAACAATAAAAATAGGAATTACTTGCTCCTCTAAATCAACTTTTTATAATTCAGTAGATTTGTAATTTCCAGTGTTAAAACAAACCAGAAAGGTAAAGCTTATCTTCCTCAAGTATTAAGTGTTTTGGCAGTCTTTATAACATAGATTGTACTAGAGATATCGTTGATTCCTTCTAACAGTTGAGCATTTTAAGTTGTCACTGTAGTTAAAATTGGTCGGGAGTATTGGCTCTCCACTTGTATATATAATTTAGAAGTTCACAGGTTTGATGAATGTTTTTTTCTGACTATTAAAGTACTCTTGACTTGGCTTCTCATTATCAGCTTAATAATAAAATAATAACAATAATACAGAATAACACTGCTTTTTATTACATAGCTTTATCATGTAATGTCATGGTGTCTGAGGTATTGTTTCCTCCCACCCCACCCCCCTTTTTCTTTAAATAGGATAGGAAACTGAGGCTCAGAGAGTGACTTTCTTTAGATTATACAGGCCAGTGGCTAGAGAGGCAAATCTGGAACCTGGGTTTTATGATTCCAAGTGGAAAAATCTTTCCCTATAGTGTTCTGCATCTATTATTTATTCACTACTTAGAGTTTGGATGTTGCAGAAGAAGTAGAAGTAGTTTCTGTGCTCACTTTTTTTCTACTGAATTGAACATAGACAGTTGGAAACAATAAAAACTTAAAAATCTGCTTATTGTACTGGTTAGTACTCTGCAATATATAGCAGTGCAATACAGTAGAATACAGAAGTGCAAATCCCCTAAGTTGTCTGAGAATTTCATGTTTTCAATGAATGCTTTAATCATTTATTTAATTTTGAGTTCAGAATTAGAAGCTAAATAAAATATAAAGGTAAAAAGATTAAAAACATGAATGTTGGTATAATTGTTTTTTTCTCTCCCAGACAGATATTGATTATGTAAATGGTGTTGTAGCCAACCTGGAGAAAGAGTAAGTTCTTCTTAATTATGGAAATGAAAATATTCTATTTACTATTATCTCTTGGCTTTTTGCCAAAAGAAAACACCTTCTTTTACAGTTCATTTTTTCTGTGAAGTTCAGTGTTCACTGGACCACCTATCATTGGTCTTTTATATTATCATAAAGTATGTGTATATATATCAAGTTACCTGATGGGATACATTGGTGTATTTCATTTTGGAAAAGACTTGAATGTCATATATATGTAACACTATCAAACAACAATTTTTAATCTTGAAGACAGTGAATAGAGAGTCATATGATATCACTTAAATCTTTCACCCTCTGTTTAGCAAGAAAAAAAATTTCTGCTGTCAGGATAGCTAGTCAGGTAGCAGTTTCAAACCTCAGTGCTAAACTGTGTCTAAAAATCTGCAAAGGTTTATTAACAGTTTATTGTGAGTGAGGCACATAGCAGGTAAACAGATGGACAGCTTAGTCAGTTGCAGATACCATTAGTTTTTATAATATTGCCTTTGTAGTTTTAAGAGCAGTATCATGAAATTAGTCCTGATATGGGTTTCTTCACTGAAATGTATCTCTTGTTGCCCCCAAAAGATATATCTTTTACTTTAAAAGGAAAGACAAAAGAGATACAAAGGTCCTTGTTTAATATCTTGTGGCTCTACCTTTGTCTATCAATATGCTAAAAGCAGATTTTTTTAATGTATTTTTATGTTATACATATAAATTGATCGTTAAGATATAAAATCTCACAGAACTTAAACTCAGCCAACTTTTCTCATGATAGATTTTCTAAAGAAATCAGTTCTGGCTTGGTGGAAATAATATCCCCTCCTGAAAGCTATTATCCTGACTTGACAAACTTAAAGGAGACATTTGGAGATTCTAAAGAAAGAATAAGGTAAGCCTGTGCACCCTTGTGAGTATAATAGGTAATGTCATCCCTTTTTATCGAAGCTTAACTCATTTTAGGCTTGAGCTAATTAGTTGAGAGCTAATGACTTTTTGATTATTTTATTGGAAATCCTGTGGAGTTTCTGATGAGAGGTTGAATTTGGTAAACCTAATGAATTTTATAACCGTGCTGCTCTGTGTTGTTATAACTTTTCTTAAGAGTATATTGAGTATAACTCAAAAGTTAGTCCAGATAGAAATCTCATGTCTGTATGTAACATAAATGAGAACAGATCCAATAAAAGTGATAAAAACAATAATACTCTTGTGTAGAGTTATATTGCAATAAAATCATTAGTCAATTGAATTTATTTATCTCTGAATTTCTAAAATTGAAAGAGTTAGAAACTTTCATTGTGTTGTTACTAAAGACAAAGTAAGCTAAGAGATATTGGCATTATTTGGGGGTTGCCTATAACCAGAAAAAAGGAGGAAAACACTGTGTTGGGAAGAGATTTATTGTATTTCTTGAGTTGTTAATTTGTCACAAAAGCAGATGTGTCCCTATAATTGGTTAATTATCTCAATAAATATAATGTTATTTTAAAAATTTAGGATTGAATTTGTTTGAAAAAAAACTCTGGATAGACCCATTAAATTCATATCAGCTTGTAAGGTATTTTCTGGAGAAGTTTACTTAGTGGTTCAAAGCTTTTATTTTATTGTGTGGTTTATTTTTTTCGGTACGCGGGCCTCTCACTGCTGTGGCCTCTCCCGCTGCGGAGCACAGGCTCCGGACGCGCAGGCTCAGCGGCCATGGCTCACGGGCCCAGCAGTTCCACGGCACGTGGGATCTTCCCGGACCGGGGCACGAACCCGCGTCCCCTGCATCGGCAGGCGGACTCTCAACCACTGCACCGCCAGGGAAGCCCTGCGTGCTTTTTTTTTTTTAACTGGCTTTTAGAAAAACCACTTCACTTTTTCACATTGGTCAGTGTGTTTCTGTAGACTGCCAAGAATTCACCAAAAGGACCTAGTATTGTAAATTTTAATATGATGTTTTGGGTTTTTAAAGCATGTTTACCTGTATGTGAAGCACTAGTTCCTAGAGACATTAAGATATTACTGGAAAAGGGGGCTGTGGTCAAGAAAATTAGGAAAATACTGGATTAAAAACTTCTTTTCAACAAATGTATTTACTGGTGAATGTTTATATGCCTCATATATTAATATGTCTCTAGAAGAGGAATATGTGGCCTTCCCAAACTTACTTGACATTAGACTCCTTTTTTCCTCAGGACACCTTGAGGATTAGTGTTTTTGAGAATATATTTCAATAAAGCCTTCATTAGAGAAGAGTGATTTCTCATTCACTCTCTCCTAAGTGGATATAATATCCTGTATGTGTGATGTCCGTCCATCTATTTACCTATCTACCTATCTAGCTAATACATAACTATACATTGTGTATATATATAATATCGTATATACAATATGTGATGGATATGTTGCATATATGTATATATTATAAAATATTTTATATATTATAAAGTATTATACATATAACCTTATTTTGCTAACTTTGAGTATGATTCCTAACTTACTTTTATTTTATTTTATTTTTTGGCTGCATTGGGTCTTCGTTGCTGCGCACAGACTTTCTCTAGTTGTGGCGAGCGGGGGCTACTCTTCGTTGCGGTGCGCGATCTTCTCATTGCATTGGCTTCTCTTGTTGCAGAGCACGAGCTCTAGGCGTGTGGGCCTCAGTAGTTATGGCACGCAGGCTCAGTAGTTGTGGCTCTCGGGCTCTAGAGCGCAGGCTCAGTAGTTGTGGCACACGGGCTTAGTTGCTCAGCTGCATATGGGATCTTCCCGGGCCAGGGATAAAACCCGTGTCCCCTGCGTTGGCAGGTGGATTCTTAACCACTGTGCCACCAGGGAAGTCCCTAACTTTTTTTGAAAATTTTTATTTCAGATGGAGAACAAAGCAAAACCTCGATTATTGTTTTCTAATGATGTATGCTCAGGAAAAGGGCACATATTACATCCAGGTAAGTGTGTGTTTGTTTGTTTTTTTTTTCCACACTTTTAAAGAAAAAGTAATATGAAGGGTATATTTTCATTAATTAAAATGAAGTTTTGAAAGCGTAAACCCTCTAAAATATATAAGATCATAACAGTATGCCAGAGCAGAAGGGATGATCACATCACTGAGAACATGGGCTCTGCAGCTCCACTCGCTGGTTTAGCTCATAATTATTTTGGTGGTCTTATGGTAAATAGTTGTTCTGTGCACTTCAGTACATTTTCATTTGTACTGAAGATAATAAAGCTGACATTCAGTTCTAATGGTGCAACTTTGAGCAGCATGGCTAAAACAGTAAGTCCATCATGATAAGGGTTTTAAGTTAGCCAGGTAGGCAACAACTTAAATAACTCTAGGAAGCTCTTATTTCTTTCAAACCTCATTCTCCACTTAATACTTAAGCTTAAATTTCACCACTGGAATTTCACTTCTTTAACCAAACGTCTTTATCCCTTGTTCAAAATGCAAATACCCCTGAGAGGTATATGGCACACGAAGCCTGTCAGTTATTTTTTTTTCCACTATAAAAAGTTTATTAGATCCTCTCCTGGGTGGATGTTTGGATGAGGATGGCAAGAAGCAGCCCTGGTCCCTGAACAGGAAGGACATGATTAAGCAGCTGTTGGCAGGGGCTGGGGAGGGAAAGAAGGAAGAAAAGAGGCTGGCATCACATGGGAAGGTGGACTTCTTGAGGGCAGACTTTGTCTCCTTTGACATTGTGCCTCGGGCCGGCTGCATTCAAGTGTGCGTGAACCCTTCCTTGGTTCACAGGATGGAAAATGTACATGATGATAGAGTGCGACATTGTCTATAACAGGATACAACAGCTGTGCATATTAAAAAACACAATATCCTAGATATAGGTAGCGTATTTCCTCTAAATACATTAGAGAAGTCTGATTTTAGTTTTAAGAGAATAATTTCACAGCATTTTATTTTAATGTATACCAAGTATTATGGTAGTTGAACCTTGTTCTTTGTTCTAGGGCCAATATATAAATATTTACATTATGCTCAAGAACTTTATAGAGAGAATTTAAAAGTGTAGCTATATCACTTTTAAAATTTGTTTCCAATTTTCCTCCAAGGGAAGCATTAATGGAACCTTAAAGCTTTGGGGGGGAATGTAAGAAAAGTTAATATTTAAAAATTGAGGAAAGGATGGAGGTTAAGAGAGAGGATGGTAAGGAAAACGTCCCCTAACAAGGGTCAATATATGATATATTATAACAATAACAGCTGCTATGAGCTAACATTTATTGCATACTTACCATGTGTCAGGCATTGTTCTTTACAATTTATGTTTTTCACATGTTAACTCATTTAATACAACCCTTTTATAACAGGAGTGTACTGTACATACTGTCTTAAAGCCTGTTTTGCTGTCATTTAACATACTGTAGACACCTTTATATGCCAGTAATTATAGATTGGTATAATTTTTAATTGCTTCTTGAAGTACCATTATTCAGCTATTACGATGATCTTATTGTTGGTCATTAAGATTGCTACCAGCTTTTCAGCTCTTTCACATATGGATCCACTGAACATTCTTAAAATTACCCTATTTGCCCAAAAATTATGCCTCAGAAAAGAGGGAGTTGCTTTACCTTCAGGTCTTTACATAATGTATAGAATTCTCTCAGTGAGTTCATTATGATGTACAAAGTATTGTAATCCAGACTTCATAATTATCCCAGGGATATGACTTCAAGATTGCATATGTTGGGGGTGTATCCTACCCAAGACTTTTAATTTTAAATTTATTTTATTTATTAATTTATTTATTTTGGCTGTGTTGGGTCTTTGTTGCTGCGTGTGGGCTTTCTCTAGTTGCGGTGAGCAGGGGCTACTCTTCGTTGCAGTGCACTGGCTTCTCATTGCGGTGGCTTCTCTTGTCACGGAGCACGGGCTCTAGGTGCACGGGCTTCAGTAGTTGTGGCATGAGGGCTCAGTAGTTGCGGCTCATGGGCTCTAGAGCACAGGCTCAGTAGTTGTGGCCTGTGGGCTTAGTTGCTCTGCGGCATGTGGAATCTTCCCGGACCAGGGCTCGAACCCGTGTCCCCTGCATTGGCAGGCGGATTCTTAACCACTGCGCCACCAGGGAAGTCCCCTACCCAAGACTTTTTAAAGAGTACTTTAAAAAAGGCAATAGAGGGGGCTTCCCTGGTGGCGCAGTGGTTGAGAATCCGCCTGCCGATGCAGGAGACACGGGTTCGTGCCCTGGTCCGGGAAGATCCCACATGCCGCGGAGCAACTAAGCCCGTGAGCCGTGGCCGCTGAGCCTGTGCGTCCGGAGCCTGTGCTCCGCAACGGGAGAGGCCACAACAGTGAGAGGCCCGCATACCGCAAAAAAAAAAAAAAAAAAAAAAAAAAAAGGCAATAGAGGGAATTCCCTGGCGGTCCTGTGGTTACGACTTCATGCTTTCACTGCCGAGGGTGCAGGTTCAGTCCCTCGTCGGGGAACTAAGATCCCTCAAGCCAAGCAGCGCGGCCAAAAAAAAACCAGCCAGTAGAGACAGCGGTTACTCTGTGGTCATCACAGATGTACATCTAAAGGGAAAAGAAAATGTCAGCCGCCCTAGTGTTTTGCTTGTGGCTTGTAAGGAAGTTTCCCATTACAGCAGCACACTCGGCTCCATAAAGTGCTATATCACAAATGACTTGGACTTGAGGAGAGTCTTCTAGAACACCGTCGGATGATGCAGACACTGCATAGGTGGTACCGCCTAGTTCTTCCTTTATGACATAGTGACGCACTTCGTTGTCAGGTTGTCCCGCTTTCGGTGATGCTGAGATTTAATCAGCGGGTGTAGGGTTGTCAGTCTCGTCTCCTCTTTGTTAAACAGCTCCCCAGCGGCCATTCCTCCTGTGGTTTCAGTTTCCATTGGTTATTTTCCCCCAGATCGCTTATTTCATTAGAGCTTGCCAACTGGTAATTTTCTAATTCTAAGAATTGTGACGTTCTTTTAAGTCGAGTTCTTCTACAAAGGACTGACCCTCCCTTCTTAACCATTCGGTTATCTTGAAGAATAGTTAACAAAGGAAGGGAAGAATAAATGCTTGATTCTTTCTCTTTGTTAATTTTTATAGTTGATACCACAGCAGTCTCCAGTGGTGACCGTTTTTAGAGTATTGCTGTGAACTCATGGATTTTTAGAAAGAGAAATGGTTTGCCTCAATCTTTGCAAGCATTATTCATATTGACGCTTGTATTGGTCCATCATAAGCCAGTGGGACTCTCTTCAAATTGGCTCTTGTGTTCTTTTCGTGTAAGTCCGGTAATCTTCGATCACGTCCCTGCTGGCTGGCACATCCTGAACATTTCCTATCCCAGAGCTAGAACCAGCCATTTCTCGAGGGAACCCTGTTCTTTTTAGAGGTCTGTGGTATTCAGAACCATAGTCTCTGTGCTTGGGATGCTCATTGCTATTGTGTCTTTGCTTCTAGGTGTTTTAATAAGGAAAAGAACATTTTATTTCTCAGAAGAAAAAACATTGCGTTTATATTGATAGTCCCAATTCAAGTGTAAGATTGTAGTATTTTTATTTAACTTTTTTGAATTTTACATATATTTCTTTTCTCTTACATTGAAGGTCTTGGTTTTAGTAAAAATTAACTAAATAACATAATTCTTTTATTCTAGAACGGTTTCAAAATAACAATGCCAATATCACGACTAACAATTAGACTACTAAATGCAATTAAAAATTTTTCGTCCTTTCTTCCTCCCTAAGAGTAAATCCTGATATGGATATATAGTCGAAATTCTGTGTTTGAAAGTCACTCGACAAAATTCTTCATACCACGTGACCACACTGACAACCTGATATGAAACTAGGTTCACTTGTTTCCATTTGTATTCAGGTTTTAGGACTTTTTTTCCCTTTTTAGTTGTAAAAAACATAACATTCCCAAATCAAAAGTTATATAGAATAAGGTATATTTACAGAAGTCTCCTTTTTATTCCTGTCCCCTTCCCGTGTTTTCTCCCTCCCCCATGGGTAACCACCATTAGTTTTTGGCTTCTCCTTGTACGTTTAAAAAATTGGAGCAAAAATGTAAATATAATATTCCACCTCTTTCAGATACTGCAGTTGCATACTGCAGAAGCAGTATTTTACAACTTGTATTTTAACTTCTCTCTGTAAACTAGCGACTACAAATGGGATATATGTTAGATTTTTCAAAAAGTGGCTCTTGCCATGATAAAACATTGATGTCAGAGAAGCACATATGTTCACTAGAAGACCTGCACGTGCAGGTTCCTAGCGGCATTCATAATAGCAAACCCTGGAAACAACCCATATATTCTTCAGCAGGTGACTGGTTAAACGAACTGGTGCATTCATACCGCGGAGTAGCAAATAATGAAAAGCCATGAACTATGATACACGACATCTTAGATCTCAGGGGAATTATGCTCAGTTTAAAAAGCCAGTCTTTATATAGCATTCTTTTCTTTTTTAAAATTTAATTAATTAATTTTATTTTTGGCTGCGTTGGGTCTTCATTGTTGCATTCGGGCTTTCTCTAGTTGCGGCGAGCGGGGGCTGCTCTTCATTGCGGTGCACGGGCTTCTCATTGCGGTGGCTTTTCTTGTCGGAGAGCACGGGCTCTAGGCACGCGGGCTTCAGTAGTTGTAGCTCGCGGGCTCTAGAGCGCAGGCTCAGTAGTTGTGGCGTACGAGCTTAGTTGCTCCGGCACGTGGGATCCTCCCGGACCGGGGCACGAACCCGCGTCCCCTGCATCGGCAGGCGGACTCTCAACCACTGCGCCACCAGGGAAGCCCTGTGTTATCTTTTATAGTTGCATATTAATCTACAGTTATCTTTACAAGTTTTTTAAAAAGTTGTTTGATGAGGTGTGAGAGTGGAACAAAGCAATTTTTCTAATTTAATATAAAAAATGTAAATTTTTGGTGGTAACCAAATATAGTGTACTAAATTTGAAGTAGGCATTTAATTATTTCACCTACACTTCTGTATATTTAAATCAGTCCCAAGCTTGTTTTTGTTTTTTGTTTTTTAAATTGGGGTATAGTTGCTATACAATGTTGTGTTAATTTCTGCTATACAACGAAGTGAATCAACTATATGTATGCATATATTCCCTCCCTCTTGGACCTCCCCCCATCCCCCCCATCTAGGTCACCACAGAGCACCGATCTGAGCTCCCTGTTCTATATCGCAGGTTCCCACTAGCTGTCTGTTTTACACATGGTGTATATGTCAATCCCAATCTCCCAATTCATCCCCCCCTGCCCCCGCCGTGTCCACACGTGTGTTCACGACATCTGCGTCTCTATTCCAAGCTTGTTTTTTAATCTACTTATTGGAAAAACTTGGAAGTACCTGGTATTGGGGGGTCATCTTTCCTTTGGGCGTCCACAGCCAACGTTTGCGTGTGAGTGCGGGCATCTCTTCTTTGGGAAAGCAAGGTCAGGTGCCAGCGGGGCTTTGTGCTTTGTCTCGTTTTCCCTCTGGCTTCCCTACAAGCTCTGAGGGTGTAAAACTTGTCTTTCCTGTTCACTGGTGGGTTCCCAGGGTTTAGTACTGTGTCTGGAACATAATCAAAGCTCAGTAAATATTGGGTGAGTCAAAATCATACCTTTCCAAATATTGCTACTGTTTCTTCACAAATAGGAAGAAAGCTTATAGGACTTAAACACATGAAAAAATCTAAATACTAAAATAAGTGAAAATTACTTGCAGATAACTAGAAATGATCAAGTGTCATTAAGAAAAGGAAGAGGGCTTCCCTGGTGGTGCAGGGGTTGGGAGTCCGCCTGCCAATGCAGGGGATATGGGTTCATGCCCCGGTCCAGGAGGATCCCACGTGCCGCGGAGTGGCTGGGCCCGTGAGCCGTGGCCGCTGGGCCTGCGCTTCTGGAGCCTGTGCTCCGCAATGGGACAGGCCACAGCAGTGAGAGGCCCGCGTACTGCAAAAAAGAAAAGAAAAGGAAGAGTTTTCTTATGATATTAAAATCATCAATGGAAAAGAATATTAAAAAATAATGTATATATGTAAAAAAATCATCTTATGACTTTAAAATTTTATGAAAGGAGATTTGGGCAGGAAGTCTTTGCAGATATTCATGATCCCTGGTCTCTGTCAACTCCCTGTTGAACTGGTAAACATTCCAGTAACACACATGGTGATGGCAGAGCACATGGGGTTTACTGGCGCTCTGAGTTGCTACCGCTTCTTAACTATTTTGAAGATATCTTTTAAAATATAAAAAGAACTTTTGGGCTTCCCTGGTGGCGCAGTGGTTGAGAGTCCGCCTGCCGATGCAGGGGTCACGGGTTTGTGTCCCGGTCCGGCAGGATCCTATGTGCTGCAGAGCGGCTGGGCCCCTGAGCCATGGCCGCTGAGCCTGTGGGTCCGGAGCCTGTGCTCCGCCACGGGAGAGGCCAGAACAGTGAGAGGCCCTCATACCACCAAAAAAAAAAAAGAACTTTTAGGAACCCATCCTACAGAAATGAATAGCACTGATATGAAGTGTAAGCATTGTCTGCATTGACAAAGAATGAGAAACAACCTGGGTGTCCGCCTGTGAGCAGGTGAATGATTTGTCCATCAATCCCAGGGAATAGTATGAATCTGCTAGAGAGAATGCTTTAAATATATACCTTTTAACCTGGAAAGATATTCATGATCTATTAAGAGAAAAAAGCCAGTTTCATAATGTGATCCCTTTTTAATAAAAATGTAAAGGTGGTAGGAACCTTAAGGTAGGTATGGGTCTACCTCTGCTGTATGCCCATATTGAAGGTGTGCAGTGGGTGCACACCCAACCTTGAACATTGGTCACTTCTACTAGCAGGGTGGAGGGCAGAGAAGGAGAGCTGGTAGCTTTTTTCTTTTTTTGACTTGTTACATGTATTATGTAAAAAGCAAAAAAAAAAATTAAAAGGCCTATAAAATTCTTTTCCTTTGAAAAGAAAACAGGATAGTGTGAAATCATGTTGGGAGCCATAAAAGGACCAAAAGGAGTAATTCATGGAGTGGTTTTGTTATTTCCCATGGTAAGGGAGTGGTTTTGTTGACTTGCTATGTGCATCTGCCATTTTATTTTCCTTGCTTTCTTTTAATAAAATTTATTTTTATTTTAGTTATTTTTTTATAATTTTTCCTTTTTATTTTATCATTGTTATTGTTATTATTATATATTTTTTGGCCACACCACATGGCATGTGGGATCTTCCCTGACCAGGGATGGAACCCGTGCCACCTGCATTGGGAGCGTGGAGTCTTAACCACTGGACTGCTAGGAAAGTCCTAAAATTTATTTTTATATTTTCATAATTTTTGACCATCGTTTCCTTGATTGTCATTATAAAAGTGGGCTTGAGTTTTTCCATAGTAAAGAATGTTCTCTTTAAATCTTCCTTCTCTGATTTATTAATATGATTGTTCAACTTTCTTTAGCTTGAAGATGATATTATTGTCAAACAGAATTACTTTAACACAATAAAAAATTTTGCACTTCAACTTTCTTCTGAGGAATGGATGATACTTGAGTTCTCCCAGCTGGGCTTCATTGGTAAGCAAAGTTTTAGATTTATTTACTTTTCAGAAATAACTGTGACTTAGAATCTTAGACTATTTTTTTTTTTACCTTAAAGTTGTCTTTTTTCCTCTGGAAATGGATCGCTTTTGAGAAAATTTAATTTCGGTAAACTTCTGTGTATAAAATGTTGAAAGTCAACCCAAAATAGTATTTGGAGAGTTCTAAGATGGTAATATTTACTCTGGAGTTCTGCAAGGCAGCCCTGCTGGCTTTTCATGTCCACAGAGAGCCAACCACTGTCCTGGGGAGCATGTCTGGTTCTCTCTTCTCGGACACTTTGAGTTCCTGTTGGTTTTTTTTTTTTTTGCGGTACGCGGGCCTCCCGCTGTTGTGGCCTCTCCCGTTGCTGAGCACAGGCCTCTGGACGCGCAGGCTCAGCGGCCATGGCTCACGGGCCCAGCTGCTCCGCGGCACGTGGGATCCTCCCGGACCGGGGCACGAACCCGCGTCCCCTGCATCGACAGGTGAATTCTCAACCACTGCGCCACCAGGGAAGCCCCGAGTTCCTGTTTTAAAGCCCAGAGCTTTTGCAAGATTGGGGTTCTTTTAAGAAGAGTCCTACACTAGTGGTTTTCTAATAGGAATTCCTGGTATTTGACATAGTACACGAAGTTCTTGTTCAGTCGTTAATTTGTATTTATGTGTTGTTTTCATGGACTAGTAAGCATACTTATTTTTAAAGTGTTTTTCCTTAAAATTCCTAAAGTATCCAACCAAAGAGAATATGTTTAAAGTTGAAGGTTGAAGGAAATTTATAGGTCTTAAAAAACACCCCAGAAAGTAACATTTTGCTTCCTCTAATGCTTTAAATCTGTAAGTATTAGAGGCTGGGGCTTTGATCTTGTTGATCATTTATCTCAAAACTTAATTTAAGACTCAAAAAACATCTTTATTTGTGAAGGTTTCAGTGAAGACAAAATCAGGAGTCCTTGTTTTTTGCTTTTATTGATTTAGTTAATCTTTTCTTTTAACTTAAACCTCTTAAGTTCCTTTTTTATGGGAAGAATTTTAATAAGACATGAAGGAAAAATCTCCAGCTTGCTTCTTGAATCCTTTGAGCTAGCAGTTGTATGATAGATTTTGCAATGGAGAAAGTTAGGAGTTCAGTACCTACTTCTGTTTATACTCAGGTAACAACTAAACTTAGCTAAAGCAAGTTTGTTTTTGATTAGACAGGTGGGGAAATTATTGATAATGATTTATAGTTGAAAGCACAAGCTTTAGTGTATTTGTTGTACGGATTTCACTCATTTAAGCTATTTTGATGCTTGGCTTCTTTATTACAGTTACTGATTGGGAATATCTTTTCAGGTAAAATGTTTCAAGCGCCAGACCTCACTCTAATTGTGGAATTCATATTTATGTTCTATAAGGAGAAACCCATTGATTGGCTCCTGGACCATATTCTGTGGGTGAAAGTCTGCAACCCTGAAAAAGATGCAGTAAGTTAATTTCTTATGCAAGTGGAAGAGGCTTCTTTTATGTTGTTAGTGAAAGTGATGACTCTTAGGGAACCAGATGTTGTAAACGAACAGTCAGATAGGTAGCTGAAAGAAAAGTGTTTCCACTTATCAGTGTAAGTGCTTGCCTTCTTTCTAGAACTACAAGAAGTTCCTGTTCTGGAGGGACTTTTAAGTCAGTGAAGCGGCACCTTTCTTTAAATTGCTGATGAATGTTTATTGTGTCTTGAGGCTCTGGTGTTTCCTTGCTGTTGGCCATATCTGCCCTGTGTCAGGGGGGAGGTGGGAAGTTGTTTTGGTTTTCTTCACATCCTCTGTCAGCTTTCTTTTTTCAAATACTTTGGGGACAATATCGGACCCCAGCATACCTGGATATGAGGAATAGAATGGAAGTCATATTTTATACCAAAACAATGACAAGTCAAAAGTGTACCTTTTTTGTATTGTGTTACTTGTAAGAAGCCAATGTTCATGCTGATAGGCTGACCTCTGGGATGTTAGTGACAGGTCAGTAAGTAAACAATGATTTCTGCTTGGACTATTCAAATATTAAGTTATCTCCACTGAAATCTTATTGTAGAAAGTAAATTAATATGTTTTTCTTGTCTAATTTGAATTGTATCTCTGGAAAATTTTTTAAAATTATTGGCTGTAAGCATAAATAAAATATGAATACACATTCTTAAAAATGAATGAGTCACTTTGACATGTAATAACAAGGAAATCTTTATTATAAGCATATGTCATTATAGTGTTGACTTATTCTCACAAATAAACATTTAATTTGATTTCACGACCTATATTCCTTAGAACAGTTTTATCATCCTATCTGCCAGTTAGTTTTTAGGACACCCTCTTCAGGTGTCTGTAAGCTATTGGTTTCTCTCTCTCTCTTTTAAAAATAACCACTTTCTTAGAGCAAATCACGGTGTGTAGTGAAATAGCAGAGTACCAGCTTTCCAACAATGACTGAACATATAAATCGATCCGATCAACTCATTTTTATGATGTAAGCCCTTACCTGTATTTTCTTTGTGATTTACGGGAATTTTTATTGTAGGACACAGAACAATTCATGTCATCTTTACATTTGTACAACACACTTGCCTTTAATTGGTCCTGTGCAGTTTTATCTAATATGGTGGTTAGGTTCTTAAGTGAGCTTGTGAGGTGAAAATCTCTGAAAGTAAAAATTAAAACCATGAAGACACATTCTTTCACCCTTCTTTCTTGGCCTGTAATTTTTCAGCTGCTTCCATTGGGATGTCACGGAAGCTGTCACCACATACTTGCTGGCTTCAGAATCACATCCCTTTGACAGTGGTCTAGGAGACCCTTCCATTCACACTTATTTCACTGAGCCTAATACCCTCAAGGTTCATCCATTTTGTTGCAGATGGAAAGATTTCATCTTTTATATGTTTGAGTAGTATTCCTGTGTGTGTGTGTGTGTGTGTGTACGTGTACACAGCACATCTTTATCCATTCATCCGTTGATGGGCACTTACGTTGTTTCCATATCATGGCTATTGTAAATAATGTTGTGATGAACATAGGGGTGCATGTGTCTTTTCTGATTAGTGTTTTCGTGTTCTTTGGATAAATACCCAGAAGTGGGATTGCTGGGTCATATGGTACTTCCTAGTTTTTTGAGGACCCTCCATACTGTTTTCCACAGTGGCTGTACCGGTTTACATTCCCACCAATAGTACCAAGCAAAGACAAACACGTAGTTACAAAAACAGAGTAGTGGTTACCAGACAGGACGGGGCAGGGGCTGAGTGGCGGGTCGAAATGGGTAAAGGGGGTCAACTGTACAGTGATGGATGGAAAGTGACTTGGTGGTGAGAACACTGTAGTGTATACAGAAGTAGAAGTATAATGTTGTGTATTTGAAACTTATATAATGTTATAAACCAACGTTACTTAAAAAAAAAAAAGCATTCACACATTCCTCCAAAGGTTTATGGACCTGCTTTGACTCTTCGGGGCGAATGTGTCATTCCTTGCCTGCGTGTTGAGTGGCAGGCTGGGCCTCAGGCACTGCTGCCTCTCCTCCTCTCTCCCCTCCCCCTCCCCACCTCCCGTCTCCTCGCTCCTCCCCTGTCCTCTCCCTCCCTTACCTTCCCTCTCCTTCCACTTGAGTGTTTTATTTGTGTAAATAAAACATACAATTTCACCTCTACTCTCCTGTTAGCAATAATGCTAATGAAGTAAACCTCTTGAGAAAAAGTAGGCATTTTAACATCCGGGAAATAATTGGAGGTCTTTCAAAGTGGAAATGTCTTATACATCTGTCTTTTTCAGTATGTTCTTGACCCAAAAGTTATAAAAGTCATTGAAAATGGAAAGGGTTTATAAAAGCATGACAAGGTAGCCATGGCTGTCCTGAAGCACTGAGCTAATGAATGCACGAGATTCCTGCCATGGCTGTAGGTCCCACACGCCATGATCACACGAGAGCGGGTTATAATCAAAAATCTGGGCCACGGGGCACTTAGAGCTGAAACACAGGTGTCCCCCAGCTGTGCTGAGTTTCATTTGTCTGTTTTGATGTTGTTTCCTTGCTCGTAGTCCACTTGCTGGCTCACGTTTTCAAATTGCTTTCATGCAACAAAATGTGCTTTTTCTTATCTGCAAATTCTTCATTATATTATCCACTTAAAGGCATTTTGTGTATTTGAACCAAACCTCTCGAGTTGGTGCATTTTAACATTAAAAGTCAAATCAATATTGACCTATTTGGAAAGGTGGTTGAAATTAAATCCTTAACTCCTCTTCCCTTGGAAGTGCTTATGTTTAATTTCCGCATCGTGTCTGTTTATCAAGTAGGTAGCAAATCTATTAATGCCTCAAAGAGGACCCTAAAAAAACACAACTTGGAATTATGAGATGAAGTTGGATTTTCTTTTCAATATTTACCTTTCTAAAGGGCTTCTCATCTTTCAGAGGAGGACAAGATTTCACTTTATAATGTAACACTAACGTTCCCGTTTAATATTTAGAAACATTGTGATCGACAGAAAGCAAATCTGCGGATTCGCTTCAGACCTTCCCTTTTCCAACACGTTGGTCTGCATTCTTCGCTAACAGGAAAAATTCAGAAACTCACGGTTGGTGATTTAATTTTAATTTTTCTCATGCACAGACAATTTGTTATCTACTGTATAATCCTTGTTCTTCTTAAGTATAAATGAGCCATATGTTGTTAATATGTCTTTCCTCCTAGGATAAAGATTACATGAAACCATTACTTCTTAAAATCCATGTAAACCCCCCTGCAGAAGTATCTACTTCTCTGAAGGTCTACCAAGGACATACACTGGAGAAAACATATATGGGGGAGGATTTCTTCTGGGCTATAACTCCAGTAGCTGGAGACTACATCCTGTTTAAATTTGACAAGCCAGTCAATGTGGAAAGGTAGGTCATTATTGAAATATAATTTGGTCTTACAGTTCAGACCTCTTATTCATAATGTGACTTATGACGGAATTTTTGGTGTATATAGCACATGCGAGCAGTCAATGCGTCCTAAATGTTGGGATTACGAAATACATTTTGTGTAACTCAGTAACAGTTTGGATATGTCGCTTACAGATATAATACCAGCATTTAGTATGTTTGATAAATCCTATTGGTATTTCTGAATGTATATTTAGTATAGAGTTTTAATACTTTTATGTAGAACTCGCCCTCAGAATCCCAAATTAGTTTTCACGTCCTTATCCTAGAATATCCCTTAAGATTTGACTGCGAGCTGGTGGATGGCCCAGCAATTTGGTTGAAATGATAAATTTGACAGACTGTGACTATTCCTATTCAGTGCTTTTGCAGGTGCTGGAAGTGCCAGTGCTTTCAGTACACCATGGAGGGATTTAAAAACCCTTTTATGTGTTTCAGCATTTCTGTTCACATTACAAAATTTGGGGACTTTTTCTCCCCATTGTTTTACTTAACAGTCACAATCCCTTCAGTCTTTCCTCAGTTTGGGGTGTGTTCCCCAGACTGTCTGTGGCATACTTCCATGTAATCCCCAGAATGTGATGCTCTGTGTTCTCCTTTGAAGGCCATTTGGTTTTTAGAATCTGCCAAAAATAATTTGGAATAATTCTCTTTAAGGTGGTCAAAACAATGCATAGCTACATGTAATGCTATTAATTTTCCTTTGTTACTCTAAACTGATTCTAAAGAGGAATTGAAGTGTAAAAATGTTATAAGCAATGGGAAGATTCACTGGCAAGACATATTAGGATACTTTTGAGTAATATTTTGCACTTACGAGTATATAATATTGGTTTTGTCGTTATTTAATGTTCATTTTTATACTGGGTAGTGGAACTCTGCCCTGTGAGGTATTGTTCACCACACTTGAGTCCTCATAGAATTAGAAATGGCACTCTTCTTTCACCTCAACAAGAATAGCCTCAAACCACATCTATGGGTTTATTTTTAGGAAATAAAAATAATTCCATCACAGAATCTGCTAAAGAGCTCATATATTAGAGATCAAACTTAGTAACAACAAATACATTTACAATAAACCTCTGTAAAATGATATTTATAATGCCCCTACTGAGGGCGCTTTTCTAGCGAAACACAGTTCTTCTAAAATGACAGTATATATGAATTTTCTTGGAGTCCATGCATAGACCCACCCCTAGGACAGAGAAAAGGGATCATTTGATTTTCACCATAACTTAGTTGCTGAGAGGGGAAAAAGCAGAAGTTGTATTTATTAATACAGAAGTGAAGTGTTAGGGAAAAAATTCTCTGTGTAACATATGTATGTGTTCATTATACAAAAATTTTAAGGTGTGAAGAGTGAGGAAAAAAATTATAACCTCAAGGATACCATTATGACCATACTGACACTTTTTTTTTTTCTTGGTAACTGTGTGCACTTTCTACTTTGAGATCGTGGTCTACATGTAATTTTATATCCTATATTATCCAGTATACTCTGTCATACGTGATTCACAAGCATTTTAATGGCTGCATCAACAGCAACAAAACACTGTCATCTTTTTTTTTTTTTGTCAAGTACATTATTGTTATGCAGCAAACATGCCCCTCTGATAGAGGAGTAAAACCCCCTAAGGTTTTAATTTCCCTGCAACTATTCAGAACATATGATGTGCAGTCACTACAGACTTCAGCGTCGTCGACCTTATTCTGAGGCCAAGGCCCCCTTCTGAACCTTTGTCAAGGATAGTCTGACTATATTTTTTATTTTTATGTTTGTCTTCTCAGTTATTTGTTCCATAGTGGCAACCAGGAACACCCGGGGGATATTCTGCTCAACACAACTGTAGAAGTTTTGCCTTTGAAGGTATGACTATTTTTTTCCCCTAAATTTTCCTTGAGAACTAATATTAATAGACCCGATTTGAGGCTCTTCCTGTTTAAGAAAGAAATTCTCATGATGGCAGGACCTTAGTGGTAATACCGACTTCTTTTGGCAATATAGAACACCTGGTGTGCTGTCCCATTTGCCTTCATAGAAGGGGCCTTTATTTTGTTTCCTGTTGGAAAGGAACTTGGACATTCGTACTGGGAAAATAAATGAATCATTATTTTACTTTAATGTTTACTTGCTGTTTGTATTTTGAGTCCCAAAACACCATGCAGTTTTGATGCCTGTTGAATAATATAGAAAGTTAATTTATTGGTCTCTAAGGAATGCTTAATTTCTTTCGCGTTAACACACAGTTCTTTACTTCTGTATATTTTTAATAGAAAACAGCATTCTATTAAATTGATTTAAACTGGAAATTAATTAAAATTAAAAATTTCTAGCCAACAGTATATTATATACAGATTCACATGGAGCACTTATACTGATTGATAAACCTTTTAAGGTTCAAGACTGACATGGCATTTTCTCTTTTCAGAAATAGCTGTGCCACAGATGCCACTTTTATATTTATTAAGATATATTAATAACCTAGATTTGTTTTAAATAGAAGTAATTATTTATAAGATGTTTTTGTTCTGTTTTAGAGTGAAGGTTTGGAAATCAGCAAAGAAACCAAAGACAAACGATTAGAAGATGGTTATTTCAGAATAGGTAATACCTACTTTAAACTAATAAAATGTCCTTTACTTTTCTGGACTTAGTCCTGAAGTAATTTTAAGTTCTTTTCAGACATTAGGCAGCTTCAGGATTATAAATACCAGTGTACTCTTTTATTTGTTCTCTGTGCACTTCAGTGCATACTTTTATTATTATTATCTTGACCCAACTAGGGTTTCAGGTCAAAGGTTCATTTCCTGGTTCCTCTTTCTCTCTTCATCTGCTGCTTCGGTGTTGTCACTGGTAGATAATCCACCTCCAGCTGCCTTCTGCAGTCTCGTACTGGACGATCTTAGTTGGCTGCTCTCATGATCCCAGCAGTATCCGTATGCCAGAGTCTGAGCCTTCAGTCCTGCCTCCCTCCTGAGCTTTAGATCTGTACTGAGATGCCAACTGACAAACTACGTGGAGGCCACGTAGCCATCTACCCGGAGCGTCTGTAATACGGACATTTCGTCATTGATCACCATGGTTTGTGCTGTCACGATTCATCTAGCTGCCTGAGTCTAACCTTGGGAGACACTCTGAAACCCTGCACCCACCTTCACTGTCCATAAGCATAAAATGTCTATTTGTGTCCGAATGTGCATTCACCCTACTGCAGCGATACTCTGCCTCGGTTTCCGAGCCAGTCCACCGAGCCGCTGTAGCTCCCTTGCCAAAACCTAAGTGCTTTATTAACCTGGCTGAAAACCTTAATGACCTTCCGTGATCAGATTCCTTAGCTCCCACCCACTTTCGTATCTTGTGACTTTCCTCTTATGCTTCATCTCTCCAGTCCTAAGATGTGTCCCTCTAATGCCCTGTGCTCCCAGCCATGTCTCTGTCCACTATCCCCGCCTGAAACGATGGACTGGTATTTCTCCTCCTGATGAATGCTTTCTCATCCTTTATTAACAAGTTTGGCTGCCTTCTCCTTGGCTCTTCTTACCACAGTGCATGCACCTGTTGTGTGTAATCACGTTTCGTAGCTCAGTTCTGTGCGCTCACCGTGGAAGGGGGAGGGGGCTTTGTTGCTCAAGCATCTCCTGTGATGAACGTAGGACCTGTCCTTTGATGGACATCAACTCAGTGGATGATTATATATTTTCTTTTACTTAAATTAATGCTTTTCCTAGTGGTAGGCAGAAGAGATTATTGGGCCATTAATATTGTAGGTATACAGGACAGAGGCGTTCTTAAAACTCTCTCAAGCAGTTCTACGTTTGGTGAATGTCATTCAGTGTTTGCTGTGAGGCTTGTACAATCACCCTAATTTCTATATAGCTTAGTGGATATATGAGTTTAATTATTTTCATATTTGGGTCATACTTTAGCCTACCCTAGAAATGTTCATAAGATTAGCTGTGTATACGAGACATTTATTTAACCCCATTACCCAAGAGTTATTAAATTTCTGAGAACGTTGTGTTCTAGGTTATGAAAGTAGCATAGGAAATAGAGACATTTATATGATTGCAGTAATTTGAAGATAATGACCACCTAAAACATCAACTCATACATATTTAGAACTGGAAGAGAACTGATGGGTGGTCAGACCTAGGACCTTGTGTAACAAAAGTGTGCATCAGAAACAAAAGCAGCTGATTTTTTTTCAAGTTCATATAAAAAAATTCTGCTCCCTTAAGAAGTATGCTGTAGCTAAATGGTGTGTGAGGGGATCTGCAGACCTTTTTCTAGTGAGACAACCATAACTGGTGAAAGGTATTTTTTTAGAAAAGTACAGCAGATAGAGAAACATTAACTCGTGAAGTCTGTATCTCAGTAACAGCATTAAGAGTCTGTGGCATTGGAGCCCTGACCCGCTTATAAACCCACGCTGACCAAGCTCAGTGACTCAGAAGCTCTACTCTGCGTGTCCAGCCAAAAACACGGACTCCCTCTCCCACCAGCCCCCACTCCAGGGCTGCGGTATCTCACCAGGAAGGGCAGGCCACCAGCATCTGTCACCTCCCCAGCTCCCTATTGCAGAAGCTCTGTTCCAGACATGAGCAGCCTAAAAATCTGAGGCTCCTTTCCTCCACCTATAACTTCCGTTCATCAGGCGAACCTTTGCTGCAGGCACGGCAGGGTGAGAATCCTTGGCCCTGATCACCTCCCCCAGCCCACTGGTCCCCGCACACGGGAGAGGTCAGCCAGGACACGAAGGGCTACTGCTACAACCCAGTGCTCTGCTTGTAAAGCAGGGGTGTCACTTTAGCAGGGAGGTGGGCTGCTGTCCCTGCCAGGGGTCCTGAGCAGTGGTGCAGAGGTTTTCTCCAGGGGAGAGGCAGGCCATCAGAGAGCTCTGTAGCGCACCCTAAGGGGACTGCCTTACTTGAAACAGAACTTGGGGAAGTTCAAGCCCAAGGGCGCTGTGGAACATGATGGAGATTTTGGTGGTAAACACGAGGAGACTGGTAGCTACATTCAAGCTAAACTGTAGCCCATCCAGAAGTCTGACAGAGAGAACCAGAGAAAGAGGTAGCTAATAAGAGCCCTCTTGGGTGGGACAAGCCACAAAGACTGGCGCTACAAAGGGACCTGGATTCAGTAGGATCAGACGGTGCAGCAACTTATGCCCAAAGGCATTGCTGGGAACAGTAGACAACCAGCCGGCAGTTAGTAGAGACCTGATGGGTGAAGGTGGGGTTGGCTGGATGGCTGTGGCATAGTCACTAAGGACAGTCCTGTGAAAGAAATACCAGCTTTATTAGTAGGTTAAAATTACGAGACAGCAGCAGCAGAAGAGCCTTTCACAGAGAAACACTGGAAGAAGGAATGGACCCCTGTCTGGGTAGCAGAAGGGCGTCCACAGAGGGCAGGACCTTGGAAGTCCCTCCTAATGCCAGGGGTTGGGGATTCCAGTCACTCTTTAGTCATTTCCTCCTTCATTTCCCCCTTCTTTTTTTTTATCTTTTAATGCTTACCTATCAGACCATTGGGTTAAGGACAAAAGTTAAATTTGTTGTTTGGAAAGTTAATACATGTACATGGCACAAATTTAAGAGGGTAAACTTGTCTCCTTCCCTCTTCTTTCCCCTCCTACCCGGTGCTTCCCAGAGGCAATTGCTATAATGATTGGTATTCTTCTAGAAGTATCTATTCATAAATAAAAATATTTGAGTATATTCTTCAAAAACACACAGTCACATATAAATGGTAACATACTCTACAGCCTTGTTCTACATCTTGTTTATTCGCTGAACAAAATACATATGTGCATATGGAGGATGAACATTTTTTAAAAATTGTAAATATTTCAGATGGACAGAAGGATACAACTAATAATGTAATGGATATCAGTGTATGCAGCTTAAGATTGGCCAGTTCAGTTGCTCTTCCCTAATTATCTTCTTTCCCCACCCACCCAAGGGTAGCTACTATCCTAAATTTCGTGGTTGCCATTTCCATACATGCTTTTACTACATGTGTGTGATGTGTCCCTGAATAATGCAGTCTTATTTCGCTTGTTTTGAAATTTGATATGATGACATTCTGTAGAGTCTACAGTTTGCTTTTTTCTCTCACCATTGTGATACTCAAGCATGTGGATGTGTGTATCTATGGCTTATTCATTTTCATTGCTGTATAGATCTCCATGGATGAATATATTGCTGTCTGTTCTGTTTGGTCATAAAGTTTGTTTCCATCTTTTCACTGGCCTGAACACTTAGGCACATGTATGAGTTTCTCTACAGTGTATTCTTAGGAATGGAAGTAAGTCACAACTGCATTATCTACAACTTTACTTCGTTCTTTCTATTCTTTCTTCAGTCTTTTAATGGGCTGCCTAATATTCCCTTGTATTAGCATATTGTAATTAAATTAGCCACTCTTCTAATCATGGGCACTTAGATTGTTCGCAGTTTTTGCTGCAGTACGTACATGCTTTTTGCACATGTGAGAGTTTATCTGCAGCATAAAATTGCTGGGTGAGAGTGTTTTAATGAGGCCAGTTATATAATTTGCTAATTATTTTTCTAATTAAATGAGCTCATCAGGTGACAGATTCAGATACATTATAAGTTAAAATGTTTCAAGTTCCACAGCATTTTTCAGCCCTGAATTCCCTTTCCAACTCAATATTAAATAATACTTTTTTTGTAGCATACATTCCCTACCCCAGTCCAGCGCCAAATAAGGACATACTTTTATGAAATAAGTATTAATTTTTTAAAAATAAAAACATTACTTTGGGAGTTCATAAGTTGAATATTTCCTGTACAAATGAAAATGAACTTTCTCCAGCATGGTTTTTCAATTTGAATGTATCTTATCTTACTATGAGCAGCCTAGTCAATATATTTTAAGACTCTAGGATTGACACATAATTTAACAGTTAGCTAACGACAGCCCATGGGCCAAATGTGGCCCACTGCTTGTTTCCTAATAGCCTGTAAGTGAAGAATGTAGAAATGTTTTTCATTGTTTATTTTCATTTTTAAATGGTTGAAAAAATAAAAAGAATAGTAATATATTGTGACATGTAAAAACTAGAAAATATTCAAATTTCAGTGTCCATGAATAGAGTTTCTTTTAACACAGCTATGCTCACTTGTTTATGTGTTGTCTGTGTGCTTTCATGCTACAACAGCAGAGGTAAGTGAGCAGTTGCAAAAGAGATGGCGGTAGTGCTCTCAGTGCTTTGAATTGCTGCTCAGTGCACTACAAATAGCTTGGATGCATTATAATTTGACAGTGTTTGAAGTGCCACACACATAACTCTACTGTGACATTTAAAAAAAATTACCAGTGATTACCCTTCATGTCAAAACAGGAAAAGTGGACTTTGAATGTTGTGCTTTTTAACACAGTGGAATATGGGTTGTTTTACAAAATTAGATGGCAGGTTATGTGGTTATTATGCAGTGACACAAGAGCTGTGCTAAAGAGTACATTACCACTACTAAGCACTCACAACAATATCCCCAACTCACAGGAAAGCAATGGTCAGAAAAATTAGAAGATTTAAAATATGATATCTCATCACTGAGAATTTCTTCACAAAAATAAAAGATTCAAATGACACTGTAACCAAAGTGAGTTTCAAACTGGCTCATGTGTTAGCCAAGCAAGAAAACCATTTACCAATGATGAGTTAATTAAATCATGTTTAACTACAGCAGATATGTGTGCCCAGAAGATAAACTCATTTCGGACCATTAGGCTTTCAGCAATAACTATTACTTGACGAGTTGGGGACTTTGGGAATAATATAGTAGTCAAAAAGCAATGCAAATTATTTGAGCAGTTTTCCTTGGCTCTTGGTGAGTTGACAGATATTACTGATACTGCCTAGTTATTTGGAGTCAATGCCAGGTTTGAAGTGACTGAAGAATTGGGCTCTGTGAATAGTCTGTAGAGAAAAAGTACAGGCAAGAATGTTTTCAAACCAGTTGAGGAAACACAAAGTTCGTACAAACTGAAGTGGAATCTGCTAGGATGTTTTACAATGACTGGTGGTGAAAATATGTGTGGAGGAGAAGAAGGCTTAGATGGACAGATTTACAAAGCTTGCAGCAATGTATGGTGTTTAAAGCCTATGGTTATGTTATTATTCATCAGCAGGTGCTTTACAGAGAGTATTTGAGTCTGTCGTGTATCATTAATTTATTGAGCCAGTAGTGTTGCCAGTGAACTTTACTTACTGTCATTGACTTCATCAACATCAGTTCTGTGAATTTTTGTCAGAAATAGAACTGAATATCCTGACTTGCCCCACCACACAGCAGTTCTGGGGCTTAGCAGTGATAAAATTTTATTGTGGGGTGTGTTTTTTTGGGGGGGGGGTTTGTTTAGTTTTAGCTCTGAAATAAGATTGAAAATTTTCCAAGTGAGAACTGCCCTCAACCACTATTATCTCTTTGAGAATTAGTTTTTACTTCAGACTTGTTAATGTTTCTTAATGAATTCAACCTAAAAGTACAAGACAAAGCAGTGCTTATGGGCAAAACTTATATTGCATTCAGGTCACTTTGATGACTATTAATGTTATTTGAATTGCAAGTAATAATATCAAGCTAATTAAGGAGCTTCCCCCAACCTCTGATTGAAAGTGATTCATCTGCAATGTAATGATGAGGCAGATATCAAAGAGAAGATTCTAATAGAATTTTACACAGATACCTTCCAAGTCATGGACATGCTCCATTAAAGTCATGTGCTTGTGGATTAATAACAGTATTTGCAGTAAGTATCTAGGCTGTGTGAAAGGAAGCATTCAAGATGAAATATATCAAATCTCATTATAGATCCACATTAACAGATGAACATTTGCAATCGATTTCGATAAGGAACACTAACTTTGAATACCAGTTAATTTAAGTATTATCCTCCCATAAGGAATTACATGCTCCTTAGTATTAGCAGAAAAAAAAAACTTAGTTGTTATTACATTTTGAATTTCATCAATAAAAATTTTGTGAAACTTAGTTTTCTCCTTTTCTATACAAGTACCTGGATGATATTCTTTTTTTTTTTTTTTGGATGATATTCTTAGATGCCCTCTTGACCCACAAATCTCCAAATATTTACTATCTGCCCTTTTTAGGAAGTTTGCCTATCCCTGGCTTAGAGCAGTGTGGCTCAGAACAAACCATTTTCCTGTCACTTTTTCTGTAGCATTTTTGTTTTGTTTTCTTGCTGTTTCCTCACAGCAAGAAAAATTGAGTACTGAGCATGTTATCTTCTATAGAACTTCTTGGTCCTTATCCTTTTTGAGAGCTTTTTGAGCTTATCATTTATAATGGAGTTTTATGTTGGAACTGCCTTGAGAGGAGGTATCACTTTTTAATTCCGTCTAGATGTGACCTTGGAAACTGCTCAAGGCCAACTGTTGTGAGTCTAATTAAAGTTCTGAAATTTGTTACTATTGACTTAATCCTCAAAGTGGTCAGACTGAAAGATGGTACAGAGTATATTTTGTAAGGTTTGTAAGTCACGTTTTGCTAAAGACTTGTGTGTTAGTTGATGTAAGAACAAATATATTTGGTTTTTCTTAATTTGCAATAAGAAAATATATAGCTCTGCCTCTTTAAATAGGTTGCTTCTAATGTTTTTAAGCATATACTACTTCATGAAACGTTTAAAAGTTGAATAAAGGTAGAAAGAAGGAAAAAAAATTCACTCATGTTCTTTGTGTAAAACATCCACTAGAAATATTTTGGCGTTTTCCTTCCCTGCCTTAAGTCAGTGATAATTTATGTGTGTTTCAGTCTACCCAATGAGTGTTGATCTTTACTTTGAAGGGAAATTTGAGAATGGTGTTGCAGAAGGAATGGTGGATCCCAACCTAAACCCCATCTCAGCATTCCGACTTTCAGTTATTCAGAATTCTGCTGTTTGGGCCATTCTTAATGAGGTAAGACAATATATTAAAGTCAGTGAAACTGCTTAGATTCTACATTTTTTACAGCATTTGGATTTCATAATTAAGACCTTTTTGGAATTGAAAATTGCCATTTCATGCTGTTCACTATCTTGTATTTCAGATTCATATTAAAAAAGTCACAAACTGACTTATCTCCTAAGAAACCAACACATTTTTTCCCTGTGAATTTGTTGATTAAAGATGGCTGAGCATGTACTGTTTTTTGGTAACTTGAATTCTACCTCTTGTGAAATCTACTGTAGATAAGATGATTGTCATTTCCACTTGGAAAATGAATCTTCCATGGATAATTGTATTCATTCGAACCTAAGCTGTCCTCCAGTTTTAACTTGACTCAGACATTTTACAGTTATGACAGCCTGTTAATATGACTTGTACTATTTTGGTATTATACTAATACATAAGAGTTGTACATATTGTTACATTCCTTAAAATTTGAGAAAAATTAATGTTAAATACATTTTATGAAGGGGGTACTTTTGAAGTTCATTTATTTTACTATTATAGACCCTCTTTTATAGATTATCAGGGATATTATATATATATATATATATATATACACACACAAATATACATAAAATGCTACGGAGTTAATTTATTAGAAACACTTAAGAAGTACATATTTTTGTGCAGTAAATTTTTGAATCAATACTTTTTTTGAAAACCAGTTTCCTTGCTTTTTTAAGTTCTTTCTATATTTTTCTTTGGAAATGCAAACATTACAAGTTAATGCCATTTTTCAAATGCACTGCCATTTAAGAATGATTCTAGATTGATTTCCTAACTGAAGTACTTTTATAATCACAGTGATTCTGAACAAAATATTTTCAAAGGCATTTGTCATTCCTTCAAGCCAAGATTTTAAAGACCAATGTCCTTCTTGAGGGTTATTTTACTATACTATGTATGGTGTGTAGCCACAAAAAATCAGTCTGATAAATTTTAATGTGCAGGGGTGATGCATTTCAACCCAAATTATCATAGACTGAAGTCATTACATTTCCTTTGATATGTAAAATGACAAACTCTTCTCTTTTAATCTTTGTCTTTAATCCATGAATTAGAGGCATTTTCTCTTTCCTTGATGCTTTTATATCTGCACTCCGTGAGTTCTGACAAAATGTTTTCTAGGTAATGCTATTGTATGAGTCATAATTGGTTTAATTTTAAAGAAAATCAAAATTGTAATGTTGGTTTTTTGGTGAAAGGTATTGTAACAGTTGTATGTTTTTCCAAAATAATTTATTCTATTGCATTATGAACTTGTAAGTAAATTCACATCTGAAGAGTATTTATTGCTCTTAAACATGCAATTCCAAATGATATCACTACTATAAACAAAACTATTATCAGCCTTAGCAATCGGTGATCTTTACAAAAGTCTTTTACGTTTACAAAATTATGAATTATCAACATCAGTTCCCAACCAGCCTGGTGTCCTCAGGTGGGTTGCAGGCGGTTACAGGTTACAGAGCTTGAATCTCCTGAGCTTTCAGAGTAGCCAGTGGCTGAGGCCTCTGGCAGCTGGAGGTTCTAGCTGGTTGCCTTTAGCCTGGAGGAGCGTCACCTGGTTACCCAGCAGGCTGACCATACAGCTTCTAGACAGCCTTGTTTTCTGTGCAGGGTTATGCACTGAAAAAGGTTGGGAAACACTGATAGGGTACAATTATTTCCATTACTCCATATTTGAATAATTCTTAGTTATTTTTTTTTATTTTATTTTTTATTTTTTGCGTTATGCGGGCCTCTCACCGTTGTGGCCTCTCCCGTTGCGGAGCACAGGCTCTGGACGCGCAGGCCCAGCGGCCACGGCTCACGGGCCCAGCCGCTCCGCGGCACGTGGGATCTTCCCGGACCGGGGCACGAACCCGTGTCCCCCACATCGGCAAGCGGATTCTCAACCACTGTGCCACCAGGGAAGCCCCAATTACTTTTCTTGATTAAAATGTTACATGTTGCCAACAATGATTTCTTTATGTCCGAGTCCAGTTAAAAATTTTTATTGAGGTTTTTAAATTTTACTTTCTATTTTCTTTAATCTACGTTTTATTTCCTTCTCAAATCTCCTTGGCCCAGCGCCTAACAGGGAAATGTCACTGCAAAAGCATAAACCTTTCATTACAAAATTGTGGCACCAGCTTCACATACTAAATTACTGCTGTAACAAATAAGTATCAGGAGGTAAAAATCTGGAGGAATCCCCGTGTTTCCCTGCTTCCCAAGTAGCTAACTCTGATTTGAGGAAGAAAGGCCAAGCTCTGAGAGTCTAGGGAGGTGACAGTAATTGCAGCTCCTGGCCATCTGTTGGGGTATCTCGGTCTTGAGACTGAGCCGTACCCAGCCAGCTTCGTCCTGTTTTTGTGCTCAGTCTCCCCTCCCAGGCTTAGCTCATCCCTCCTGTTCCTGAGAAGACTTTCAGCCAGATCTTACCCATCTTTCAAGGACTCTCCTGCGCACTCCTTCCTCCCCGTGGATTTGTTACCAGTGCCTCGATGAGCCCAGAACAGTGCTTGCCACGTGGCAGGTGCCCAGGCAGCGTCTGGGGAAGGGGACCAGCTGTTCCAGCCCACACTCCTCTTTCTTCTTCTTAATTCTCTTTACCTACTGTCCTTGCCACACACACACACACACACACACACACACTCAGCTGTCTAGTTTGTTTGTGGTGTGTGTGCACATACACGTAATCACTCTGGCCAAACGTCAGGCTCCTGCAGCCAAGCCTGTAAGACATGCTTCCTAGTTTCCTCTGCTGCACAGGTGCTCACGGACCCTCGTGTTAGCTGCGCTCTCCTTTCCCCCAGTTTCCACTAGACAGTTAGAAGCAGCCAGGCTTGCCTCAAGCAAGCGATTATAGTGGTTCCCCTTAAGAGTCAGGGACTAAAGTATTGGGACAGAAGATGAGGGGACCTGGAACGAGAGAAAGTACATACTTGACCTTGAGTGGACACTGAACCACTTTTACCCAGAGTGAGTGGGGAAAAGTACAAATGGCGGGACTCATTTTATTTTATTTTTTGTTTTTTTTGTTGCGGTACGCGGGCCTCTCACTGTTGCGGCCTCTCCCGTTGCGGAGCACAGGCTCCGGACGCGCAGGCTCAGCGGCCATGGCTCACGGGCCCAGCCGCTCCGCGGCACGTGGGATCTTCCCGGACCGGGGCACGAACCGGTGTCCCGTGCGTCGGCAGGCGGACTCTCAACCACTGCGCCACCAGGGAAGCGCCTAATTTTATTTTTATATATGTATATGGTATGATGTCTCTGGAGCTGCACTGTCCTCTACACTAGCTACTGGACACAGGGTGGCTATTTAAGTTTAAATTAATAAAACATTCAGCTCCTCAGTCACACTAGCTCCCTATGGCTAGTGGCCACTGAGTTAAACAGCACAGATATAGAACATCTCCATCATCACAGAAAGTTCTGTAGCACAGCACTGTGTCAAGAGTGCTAATATGAACATTTTAGAATCCAGAATGATGAATTCCCATCATGAGGCTAAAAGCAGACATGCAGAATATATCGTAGTGCAAATGATGATGAGTATTTTGGGTGAGAAGAGAAGGCTGAGGACCTAATTCCAGGATTCTACGATCCACTTTCTAAGTTCTTGAAGTCTCATGCATTCTTTACAGCATTCACTGTCCCTACTGTGTAGTCCGAAAAGAGTGACAACTTGAGGATGAGGTTCCAAAGCTTGTGTGATTGACAAGCTTTGGAAAATGTAAATGCACATGGATTTAGTACACAGCCTCTAAACATGTATGTGAAGGTTAATTCAGCTGTTGGAGATGTCTTTGAACAAGCTTTTTAAGTCAATTGCATTAAATAGTAAATAGAAGGTGTTATTTTAAAAACTTCAGCAACGCTATGGAGGCTTCTTTTAAATATGTCATAATAATGAAAAAAGTTGTCTTCCAACAATGCTGTCCTCAAAGACAGGTGTGGTTATATGGAAACAGCATGTTTGGAGAGATTGCTCTAATTAATAGCAGTGAATGTTTGTAGCAGCCAGAATTCCATGGATGACCCCCCCCCCCCCCCCCCGCCCAATGACTTTGTATATCCTAACCCTTTGAGTATGTGTGGAACCTGTGAGTATGATTCATAATTATGTTGTACAGCAAAAAGGAGATTATCTGGGGACAGCTAATCTAATCAGGCAAGCCCTTTAAAAGCAGAGTTTTCTCAGGCTGTCAGCAGAGGTCAGATTCAAAACAGGACTTGCAGCACCATGGCTGGTTTAAGATGGAGGCGGCCACATGAGAAGGAATGCAGATGGTCTTAAGGAGCTGAGAGGCCCCAGCTGACAGCCAAGAGAATGGAAACTGCAGTCCTGCAGCCACAGGAACTGAACTCAGCCACCAACTGGAAGGAGTGTGCAGGTGGACTCTCCTCCAGCAGCTAAGAGCTCAGCCCCTCCAACACCGGATTCCAGCCATGTGAATCTCTAGGCAGAGAGCTCAGTCCTGCCTGCCTGGACTTCTGGCCTACAGAGTTGTGAGATAATAAATGGGTGTTGTTTTACGCTTTTAAATTTGCCGTGATTTTATGCAGCAATAGAAAATGAATACGACATTTAAAAGAGGTGAAGCGGAGAAGGCTTCCTACCTGATTCCCTCTGGTATGTTGGGTATTTCTTGATAAACTTATGAATAAAGTCTTGCACTAGCAGATCATATACACAGGCCTCATCTGGGATTCTCTCCCAGAGACCTCAGTTAATCCTCTTTGGAAGGTTGTTGGCAAAAACTTGCAGCACTTTTGTAGCGTTTCATGAGGGAACCGCTAGCATGAGATTGCAGGAGCAGGATCCAGTGAGTAAGGAATCTTTTTCCTGGAATAGGTGTCACTTTGTTAAGGCTGCTCTGAGCCTGTCAGTTATTTAAGAATGAGGAACAGTGGTATTTTAAGACATTAAGAGAAAAAAAAAATATGCTTTTATGTAGAGACCAAATAATCTACTCTGTATTGAAGGACTTCTTTTTTTATTTTAACCAAAATTTATAGTCTAAGCACAGATCAAATCGTATACGTGCTGACGAAATTTTTGTACTTAGGGAATACTTTTCAAAATACTTCTCTGCTTCCAAGCCATTAATTGCTAATGAAGTTTAATTTTGATTTGTCCATTACTTTTTGTGCTTCTTTTACTATACTGCTATAGCCTTGATGTAAGAGCTGAGCTAAAAGAAAGAGAATGAGAGGCTAACATTATCGAAGGTCAGAAATCTGAGTCATAATCATATCTGAGATCCTAAGGGAACTCTGACATCTGATCTCTTTAAAGAAAAGGAAACTTCTCAAAGCTATGTAGCAGTGTTCATAGTGTATGAAATTTAGGTTGATAGTTGTAAATTATTAATTATTAATCTTAACAGATATATGCCATGATAACTAACATGCTTACTTTATTTCTTCAATGCATGTGAACCTACAGTGCTGAAGAGACCACTACTACAGTATTACCAAAAAAAAAAAAACAACAAAGGATTTGTTATATATATATACATATATATACCCATATCATCAATGCTTATATAGAAACTCTTCTCTTCTTACCTGAAACACGTGCTTCACCTGTTTGGGCACTAGCTAGAGCATTTCCAGAGGAACAAACAAGAAAGAGCTGGCACTCCAGTTATGTGTGAGTTGAGAATTTAGATGTTCAAAAATGTGAACTGAACGTTGAATGGGAAACACTGTGTGGAAAAACGTTAGGAACAGTGGTGCTAAAATTGTTCTAAACGAAGGATTGCGTGTTGGGGGGAACGTTCAATACTCTTGGACACTAGGGAAGCTGTTTAATATGTCACTTGCTCCTAGTGGCTTCATGGTATTAGTAATCAGCAAATTGCCCTGCAATCAAAGGTTTGATACTTTAGTTTGATTAGCATTCCATTATTTATTTGAAATATTCAGTGTTGGCTGAAATTGGGTGAAAATACCTTTTGAAGACATAGTCTCTGAGCCTTAAAAATGGTGTATATCGACAGTACTGTCAGATGCACTGCCAGCAGAGTTGATACTTTTCATTTCAGTGTAGACAGTCACGTTTTCTAAGACAGATTTAGAAGTCAGCTGATTAATAAACTGTAACAGTTGTTTCATTTACGGAATGAAAAACCGAAGCATTTCTCCTTGAGAACCACCTTTGTTTGGAAAGGCTGTCTGTGTAATCGGGGTGTTTCTGGAAGCACCCCTGGGAGAAGCTGCCCGAGGAGCTGCTTTTCCAGGCTGTGCCCGATGTTTTTTCTCCATAACTGTGTTGTACATATTTTCCTTACAATGTGTCTCCATTGGTTGAATGGGTAATCTCTGTAGGAATATTTGAGGTTCCTGTTGGATTTTTAAAGGCAGGTTTATTTTCACATTTGCTGCTATAACTGAAAACCTGATAACTAGTCCTGCTGACTGTGCCTTTCATCACTGTCTCTCTGTGCCACAGCCGTTCATGTGTATTTGAGATAAAGAAGTTTAAAAAGCCATGTTGAATTCAAGACTCCTAATAAAAATAAATAGGTAAAACTTCATGAATACCAAGCTTTTTTTATTATTAGTTTTGCTTAACACTGATATAATAATAGTTTACTGGTACTGTTTTCAGTTAGAAAACAGGTGTGGATTTGATATGTGGATTTTGGAAAGTCTTTTAAAGGAGAAAAGCAGCCTGGTGTTAAGGCTGTGATTATCAGTGTCACGCAGGTGTTCCCTCAGACCTTGCGTAGGCTACTGTACAGTCCCCGGGGACCTCCTCGATCTACTGTATTTTGTTTGTTGGGTAGTTGTTTGTTTTTTTGCATGAACAATGGCTGTTAATGATATTTAGAGCCTGTAGAACAGTGATTCCTACCTATTTGAATTACAAGTAGAGGCTTTTGAAGGTTACACTAGGATCCTGTGGCTTATATAAAAGTTTAAAATGCAGCCCATTAGAAATGGGGCTGGACTTTGTACCTTGTCAGTAACAGTGGGGGAGGGGAGAAGGGGAAACATTATTACCATGTTCTCCAAATGGATACTTTCAAAAATAATTCATATGAAAAAGTTTTACCTTTCTCTTTTCCGCATGCCCTTAGTACTTTGCATATATTCTCTGTGCAGAATAAAATACATGCTTTAGTTTAAAAAATATTTATTATAGAAATGTACATTTAATTAGTTTTAAGGAATGTACTAGATAACAGTGTTAGCATATATATTTCTTCAGATTTGCAAACTTTACACCTTTAAGATATCTACAATGATAGTTTATTTACAAGTTTCACAAGAAATCACCACCTCACCAATACTGTTGACGCACCTAAGATGTAAGAGGCTCCCTGTTTCACTTCACTCTGTACTTGTAGAAGGAGCACAGTGTGTGGGTGAAGTTCCAGCCCAGCGCTAGTGACAGTCCATAGAGCAGGATGAGAGGTGCAAACGGGTAAAGAAGAATCACTGTGTTTTTCAGAAACGGCAGTGCTGGAAAAGGAGCAAACCCACAGGCATTGGTGGGAAAAGTAAAGGACTAGTAAACGAGTGTTCTGGAAGACGGCTTCCCCCACAGCACGAGGGGCCAAGCAGGCACACGTACTGTGAGTCTTACTGAAGCGTCTTACTGACGATGCTACGTTGCAGCCAGGGCAGTATTACTACTCCTCTGTGTTATTTCCTTCTCACTCGTGGCTGTGAAGAAACCGAGCCGCAGTTTCTCAGCACAGAGGCTGAATGAGAAGCAAATCCAGGACTGAGGTTAAGAGTGAGGGTCAGACATCACCAATATTAATGGACGCAGTGGTGAATTTAAACCTGTGATTGTTCAGAAGCCTCCCATCCTAACGGACCAACAGAGATGGATGAAGTTACAGGAAGAGGCCCCACTTTCAGCTATTTGTGAGCTCCCAACAGGGGAAAGCACTGCACGTCCACTCCGAGAAGGTGAGATCTCAACTCGTATCCCAGACTTTAGCAAAGAACTGAAACTCTCACATATAAAATCCATCCTCAGATATCCGTGTTTGTTTCTTGCTCATGGCTTGGTTAGTGGGTCCCTACCCCATGCATTCTAACCTAAATATTTCTCACACAAGTAGTCCTTAAACTGAAACTGAGCTGTGCTCAAAGAATCTTCTAAATCGTAGGGAGCTACCGGGAGAGTGATCCAAAATCCACTTTGAGAAACCATAACGTGGCAGTGTGCTAATGACATTTTACAACTTTCTCAAAACGTGAAAATTCATTAGAAGCCTAAATATAACATGTCAAACATTTCCTCTGAACTACGGAAAGGACTCCCAATGCCCCAAACAAGGTATTACAATACAATGTGGGTGGCAGGAGGGTTTCAGTGGTTCCTGGCAAAGCCAAGGGGGCAAGCGTGGGAAGCTCTCACCATAGAAGCCAGTCACGTGTGAGTGCAAGTGGCTTGTATTTACAGTAAGAGCCTAATCATCGAGAGTGACAAGAAAGGAAGGGCTAAGAATATAATGCTAACAAATCGTAAGTAAGGTCTCTAGATTTAACTGTTTAACAGTGACTGTTTCATAACATACATGAAGAATAATGTAAATATGGTTCTCATTCATACTATGAAAAATGAATGGATAGCAGGATGTAACAATGAATTCACAAGCGTCCTGGGCTCAGCAGAAGCTGGGCCCGATCTTCTGTGATTATCTACAGAACCTCTCGCCCCTAAGCTTGCCCAGTCCAGCAGGTGGCCTGGCACCTGGCCTTAGGCCCAGACTGTCGAGCAGGCACTCCTGCTGTCGACGTGTAACCCACCTCTGCACCCCTGGGCACTCCCCTGCTCCCGCGCCCCACCATCTCCCCGTGGCGGGTGAACTTCGTGTACTGTGTCTCGGGTCCAGTATGTGAATTGTGAGCAGGGTTCATCTGTTTTAAACACAGATGTTTACAAAATAAAGAGTATTTCAACCCCCCCAGCCCACAATCGTAAAACAGAAAACGAGGCAAAGGTATTAAACATGCCCACACATCTGACCCAACCCTTTCCTCACTCTGACTGCCGGTAACCCAGAACCCAAAAGCCTGGGAGAAAAGGAAGAGGAAACTGATCGTGGGTTTCCTGCCAGTAACTTGGACAGCATCAATATGGTTTAACATGGTTCCTTGAAATTATAAAATTTGTTATATACCAGCTGTGCCACCTGCTAGCTGCGTGACCATGAGTAAGTTACTTAATCTCTCTGTGCCTATTTCCTGATTTGAAAAATGGGGACAAGTAAAGCTGTACCATGCATCTGTAAAGATTAAACGGGAGAATTCCTATAAAACACCTGGGACAGCGCCTGTAAGAGCTCCATGAAAGTAAGCTGACTGTATTACTGTTACAACGTTCCCCTCCCTGTTGTGTTGTCAATCAACCAAAAAAAGCAATTACTTACCACTGTATCCTAGGAAAGTTACGTAGATGTAGTAGCCAACTGCAACCAACCATAAGGTATTTCCAACTAAGTATCCAATAAATGTGTCTGTTAGGATGACATCTGCAGAAGAGATGCATACAATGAATCTCTTTTCAGTGGGTACAATGAAGACTTTGATAATACGTAGAGAAGTAACTGCTACTTACGGTTGATGAAGAAAAGCTGGATAAAATGCAGAACGACCAGGAGAGGGTAAAAAGCGTTCAGGTGCACGTCGAAGGCATAGCCCCACTCCACATCATAGTCCCTGCTCTGCCGTTTCACTAAATACTTGTTAGAGATAAACCTGAAGAGAAAAGTTAACATTTATTTCATAGTACAATAAAATTAATTATGACTATTTACCGACTACCTTCTATGTCCCAAGCTTTATTCCAGACATTTGGAGATACAGCGGTGAACAAAACCAATTTTTGCCTTCAATCTCGTGGGAGTAGTCTGACCACAACACAAATAGCTGTCGGATGGCCCTATGGAGAAGCACGGAGCAGTGCGGACAGACAGACAGTTCGGAGCTGAAATGTTACGTGTGACGATGGGCGTCAGAGAGTGGCATCTGCGTAGAGTCCCAAGGGCAGTGATGGGAATCCCCGGGGCGGAGCATTCCAGGCAGAGGGGGGTCCACGCACAGAGGTGGGGGCGGGTACAGGGAGGTGGCAGAGGCCCCCGCAGGCTTGAGGAGTGGGGGCAGGGCGCAGAGTGCCTGGGACAAGTGAGAAGATACGCAAGCAATGGAATCCGAAAACAAACGGGAGCCACATCTTATACAGCCTGTGGCCGCCGTCAGACGTCTGGGCTTTTACTCTTGGTGGAATAAGAAGTCACTGTGGAGCCCCCAGAAGAACGTCCGACTTACTGTACTGACAGGGTTCCTCTGGCTGCCGGTCTGAGAACAGACTCTGGGGACAAGAATGGAAGCAGAGAGGCAGATGGGAGGCTGCTGAGAGCAGTGGAGGTGCTGACCTGGGGATATACTACCGCTGGAAGACAGAGCCAACAGGACTAGATGTACTAGACTAGTGCTAGACTTGAGTGCTATGGTACAAAAAAAAAAAAAGATCAGTCAAGGACGACCGAGAGATTCTGGCCCTAAACAAACGGAAGACTGAGGTGCAAGGTGGGGATGCCTGTCAGTCTGGAGTAAGACGTACAGAAGGTCTGGAGTTTAGAGAGGCCAAACTGCGGATATAAACTCATCAGTGTGTAGATGATATTAGAAGCCACGAACCCAAGTGCGATCACCCAAAGAATGAACGCAGAGAACAGGTCCAAGGCCTAGGACGTGGGTCTCCCCTGTGGAAAGGTCAGGGAGTCAGGAGGAACCAGGAAAGAAGAGAGCGGCCAATGGTGTCTCCAGCCACAGGAACCATCACTCAGCTGGTGTCTCTGCTCCACAGCGTGGCCTAATTGTTCTGTTAAACGATGAACGAATGAGAAGACAGCCAGCCAGGTAACAGATTGTCAAAGGAAAAGAACAAAAAAAGATCACTGTACTATAAACACAGCTGTGGAAATTCAATGGACTCTTCCACATGTGATTTCATTTTGAGGATACCGTTAAGAAAATGCTATGCCTAGTGGAAATAAAAACAGAAAAAAGAAACAAGAGGGAGAAGGTGTCGACAGTACTAATAAAGCAGTCCTGTACTCAGTTATCTGAAAGCGGCAAGACAATAGCGCTCCGATCGAGCCAACGAGCTCACCAGAACACCGTCCACTTGGGCCGAGAACCTGTGCCATTAAAGTGAGTGGGGTAAGCATCTAGCCCACTACTCGAGTTCCCACTCTGGGGTCCTGCTGCTGCCCCTACCCCTCTGCTTAGCGCCTGAATGGCTGCTTTCCAGGCTTCTGGCCTCCTTCCGAGTCTCACCTCTAGAACATGGACACGCCTTCTGAGAGAGCTCAGAGACAGCTGTGGTGCTCCCCTCCCACCTCCGTATTAATAATGCCAGTCATGTCTTCATCTTGGCCAGACTGTTGCAGCTTCCTAGTTACCTACCCCAGTGGCCAATGAACCTTCACTTCATTATCAACAAGCCTCCTGAACTCAACATGTCCAACATGGAAAGCTTCATTTGCACCGGCCACTGACTCCTAAGCCCCAAACTCCCAGGCCACCCCAGAGGCCCTGGGTCCTCGTCTTCCTACCCTCATCTATTTCTGTGACACCGCACTAGTCCGGGCCTCCTCTGCTCCAGTGCAGACCCCACGACTGTATCCAGCCTAGCCACTCTCTCCAGCTCCTCTGTCTCCCCTGCCATAGAGAGGATCTTTCCTGAAGAGTGAATTGGATTGTATTTCTTACTTCAAAGCCTCCAAGCTCCCCACTGCTCCCCCTCCCTCCTACTCCCACATGCAGCCTATGAGCTAAAAGTCCAGTCCCTTTCCCTAAATTGCATTTAGGGCCAATATCTCTATTCCCATCTCCTCCCCAGCCATCCAGTGCCCCCTATGCTCCCACACCTGGCACACTGTCCACACCTCTCTGCCTTCACACTTGGTGCCAGGAATCAGCTACCCCATCTGCCCAAATACCTCCTCGTGCTGGCTTCTGTGGCGCCCCGGCGTGACTGGAATCACGCATGATTTCTATTTCTGGTTCCTCACACGATTCACAGCACAATGTAGGTTCTCAAAAATATACTGAGTCCTTCTCCAATGAACTGAAACTATGATACAGACTCACACTAAAGGTACTAAACTGCCGGCTTCTGCGACCCTCCAGATCACAGAATCGCAATGCATTCAAGGCAGAATGCCAGCTACAAACTATCTGTTTGAAAGCCTTGTTGAAATTTTTTCACCTAGCATGTTTCCCTTGGATATCTTGATAATTAATATGCAACTTACATTGGTTAGCAGTATTCTTTTTAGGTCAGATTTTAGAATCTTAGGTTAATGATGCATTGCATTTTCCAACTACCTAAGCACATACAAGACCTGTACTGGACTAGTCAGAAATTACAGAGCAAAATAACAGGTTGGTATTATCAGAGGTTAGCATCTCAGAATCTTGCTTAAAATGTTAACAGCTACCATTTATTGAGCACAGACTACATGCCAAGTGCTTTTCATACCACCATCTTTTCAAATACCTCATAAATAATCAACTCCATCTTCCAAAAGAGAAGACTAGAGCTAAGAAGTACACAGTAAATGACTGAGCTGGCATTTGAACCCAGGCCTCTGTGACTCAGGTTCCAGTGTTTTCTCTGACATACGATGACCACCACCACCGGCCCCCTGCTGAGCTCACCCACACATCCACCCCTTCCACCAACCCCACAGGGGCACTGATCGGGGAGAAGGCTGAAAAACCAAACACTAGATTTATACTCAGTACACTACTGTTGGTACAGCAAACCCAGACAGAGAACCCAGTCAATAAAACCCACGCGTGCGGCTCAGAAGAAAGACACCAAAATTTTAACCAAAACAATCCTTTTTCAGGTGTACTTCACGTCAAAGATGCAAAGTAAGATTCCATAATATAACCCTCTACATCTTATACCTCTAGAAGTGACCCACTGGCAAAGGCAGCAGAATATTGTGCCGTCATCCAGACAGCTTAAGCAGAATTGGCTAACTGCATAAGATTTTTGCAAAATCAAAATTTTTGTTAATACGACACAATCATTACTTCAATTCACTTATTTGCTGCGCTTTGACAAAGCAGACCATCCCTTATTTTCTGATGTAGGTACCGACACAGGAGGACAAGGTATGTTAATCCTGGCAGCCAAAATCGATGCTTTCAGTTCATCTATCTTGTTTCAATTCCCATCAGCTACTCTCTGCAGCAAGCAAATGGAGGCTCTACAGCAGCCTCTGAAGAACCAAAGTTAATAGTACTTACCACATTAAGGTTGATATGAGAAGGCCGACGCCTACACAGTCTATGAATACGACCCAAAGGAGCAGCTTTATCGTCTCGAGAAACCCCATGTCCAGCACAAAGCCGAATCCTACAGTGGACACTGCAAGAAAGATTTACCAGGTGCATTCAGGCACTCTGCTAGATTCTAGGGGTACAAGGCATGGTCTCTGCCTTTCAGATGCCCACTCTAGTGTGGGAGACAGGTATGTAAACCCCAAAGGTGTGTTAGATGTAACTGATTAAGAAATGCAGACCACCTTGGAACACAGAACTACCACTGAGATATCTGAAGTTTACTGAGGAGGCCCCCGTCTGTCTGTGGTTCACCAGGGTAGCCCCAGCATTCAGAACAAGCAGTGCTCACATATTTTTAAGTCTAGTTAAAGGTGAAAAAAAATCCAACACCCTAAAGACGGCTCAGACCCTTTCACCGCACTATTGGAGAACTAAAAGCAGTTTCTCAAGTTCACATTGGTACTTTCAGAACTCTCATTCTGGATTGGCCTGATGGTGAAATGCAATTTCCAACCTCGGTAGTCCTTTTTCACAGTAAGTTTGCATTTGGGTATCAATTTATTTATCATGGTAGTTAAAAGACACGGAGTGACTCTCTCTGCTTTTGAAAGTTCTGAGGAAAAAGTTGACTCTGGCACCTGGTTGGGACTTTTAAAATCAGGAAGAATACCACCTTCTTTCCTGTGAGGAGATTTCTGAGGCTTCAGGGAGGAAGAAAACAGCTTCAGAGATCCCCAAATTGCGACCCACAATATGCTGATAACAAAAGATTCTCCAAATGACAAGCCCAACCTGAAACGCTCATTTATTCTTCAACTCTCCTGCAGACAGACACTTACCACAGAGCCAGAGACTTAACAGGACCAAGAAAGCGGGGTCATCTCTGGCCCACTGATCCTTTGTCTGCTTCCGGTAATGAAAGTTTCTATAAACTCTCTGTGGGGAAGTGAACAGGTAGAGCATCTGCCAGGCAGCAAACTCAAAGTCCATCTGCCGGAAACGAAAAAGCCTCCTCAGGTATTTGTAGCGTTTTGCTCCAGCTGTGTGCCTGGCCGCATCCCTGGAACTCAATACCCCGTTCCCATGCACTGGGGAATTCACGGAAGTACTCGGTAACATCTTCCTAAATAGAAGAAGAAAAAAATTCTATTCCAAGTCATCTGAAGGAACTGTCAGCTACTAGCACCCCTTTTGTGAGTTATGACATAAGTCACCTTACATGTCGGCTCCAATCCCTGCGTAGAGGCAGGGCTCAAAAGCGAGTGGAGTTGGCTCTGAGGCTGCAGAAATGATCACTGCACTGCAGGCAAGGGCTACCCCACGCCCTTCTGAACCTTCATAATAACACTTTCATAGGGTCCACATTTTCCCCACACTTCACTTCCCTCAATCCTCAGCTTCCCCCCTCCCCCCAACTCCCTGGCAGGAGCAGTGATACTGATGGAGGCAAAATTTGCACTCAGGCAGTCTGGTTCAAAATTCCACATGTCATGTGGGCTCTCGACCATCAAGACTTTAAGAGAAAGCCTTTGCTGAAGCCAAACAGAAACGATGTTCCCGACGAGGTAAAATAAATGGCCTATCTCACAGGTCCATCAGCGCATGACCAGCAAGCACCTCGTTCATGACTATGTGATGTAAAAATAAAGCAGAACTCAAATGCATAGTGTTTTACTTCTTGACTAGTTCAGCAGGGGAACGACAGCGTGGGAGTTCCGGTCCAACCAGTCTGAAGCCAGGGGAGCGCCGGTCACCGTCCGGTCCCCACGCCCCGCCCCGGCAGCCCAGTGTCTGGCTCCACTCCCCAGGCCTCCTCCGGGACGCCAGCGGCGCTTCCCGGGCCCTACGGCTCCCCGCCATCCCGGGGCCTCGGGAAGGCGGCCAGATTTAGCATAAAAACACAGGACGTCCAGTTACAACTGAATCTCAGGAGAGTAATTTTTAATATCAGCAGGTTCGAAACACTGCATGGGACATACGCATACGAAAACATTCTTCGCTGGTATCCGAAATTCAACTGTAACCAGCCCCCCTAAATGTGTCTGGCAGCCCCTCCGCAGGCCGAGCAGCCGAACCCGGGCGCGGTCACTCCAGGGCCGGGTGACGTGGGGCCGCGAGTTGCCCGAGGAAACGGCACCCGGGTGAGCCCGAGTCGCGCGCAGACAGGGCGGTGGGCAGGCCTCACCTGGAGCCCCGCGGCGGCCTCCACCGGCTCCAAACTGACCCGCCACCGCCGCACAGCAGCCGAACTCAGCTGTCGCGGGGCCAACTTCCCTCCCAGCAACGTCGTTGGCGCTGGGGGCGGGGCGCGGCGCGGCGCGGCACGTCACGTCACGTGACCCGCTTCCGCCGCGCGCGCGGCCTCCCGGGCCCAGTGGTCCGCCGCGCGCCCGCCGGAAGTGATGGCTGCCGGCTTCCGGTTCTGCCCGCCGCGGGGTAGCTGGCGTCGTGTCAAGTCGGGGCCGTCGCGGACTGGAGCGGGTCTGGATAGCAGCGGGCGGAAGGAGCAGTCATGCCCCGCTATTACGAGGACAAGCCGGAGGGCGGCGCGTGCGCGGGCTTGAAGGAGGACCTCGGCGCGTGCCTGCTGCAGTCGGACTGCGTGCTCCAGGTAGCGCGGGCGGGCGCTCGGGTGACCGACGCCCGAAGCGGGGAGGCGGGGCCGGCGGAGGGCTCTCGGCAGGCCGAGGTGATGGTCAAGAGAAGTGCCTCGGGGTTCGCCGTCCTGGGTGTCGAACGCAGCTCCAACTTAATGAATTTGGGCGAATTCACTGTCAGAGCCCCACTTCCCAGTGGTGTGAAATTGGAGAGAACGGTGCCCGCCCCGTTGGGTTTTTGTAAAGGTTAAACCATTTCGGGTCGAGAAACACGAAATGCTGCCACCCTGCTAGGTTCTTGAGGCATAAAGGAGAATAAGAAAGGTTTCTTGAGCCCTAGAAAATGAGAATCAGTAAATTAGCAGGTAATTACATGAACCTGGCACACTATTGCCTAGTAAATTCTCCTTTTTGTGTTCAGTGGTGGCTCAATAGATTCTCTGCCTACCTTGTGTTGGTTTGAACGTGTTGCTGAATTGAGTTCTGTGCATTCCTGCCTAAGTTGTAAATGAGGCAGCTCTTTATTTTCACCACTTTGTATCTTGCTCCCCCTACCGTGGATCTTGGGGTTTTACGTGCTGTGATGGGAGCTATTGCTCTCCTGTTTTTCCCTCACTACAGCCCCAGGTCTTCTCAGGAGCCAGTGTGAATGCAGAGAGGTTCAAAGTCGACTGGGGAACCTGGGTTCTGGCGTTAAACCCAACCAAAGCACAAGTACCTTTCCAATCACCAAGGCCTGGTGAGAGGGCAGTCCGTTGGGTGCAATTATTTTTGCATTCGGAGATGTAATTTCAGAAAGTTGCCCTTATTTCAAACAAAAGACAGCTATCCGAAAATGGACATCAGCCATGAGGCTGTGTTGGTGTTTTTGCTGATTCATGTTTTACATTTGGTTCACTGTTTTTGGCAAGGGCTGTGTAAGCATTCAGTAAATACCTGTTTTATGAGTAGAGGTGCAAAATGCCTCGGGCACCCAGTGAAGAGCAACTAATTTTGCTTGAGAATTTGGAAACTTCTCACAAGAGGAGGTAACATTTGTTCTGAGTCTTATAGATTGAGTAGTAGTTTATCAAGTAAAGGAGTGGAGGCTGTGGTGTTTGTGGGGAGAATCTGAAAGAACAGCACATGCAGAATCATGGAGATGTGGAGAAGCTGGTGCCCTGCTGGTCTGGAGGAAGGGGAATGTGCCAGAAGGCTTCAGAGGACGGTTGCCATGGGTAACGGCCCTTGTGTGTCACAGTGAGCAGCTCTGGCACAGAGTAGGACTGAGGAAAGAAACTCTGGAAGTAGAAGAGGATACTGGTGGCAAGGAGAACACCAAGTTGGTTTTTTGCAGTGATTGATTGATTTAGCAAACATTTGAGTGCCAAGTCTGATTGAGGGGACATACAGATGAATGGGACACATTGTAGAAATTGGATCTCTGGGAAGCTCGGAAGGTGTAGGCAGAGGTAATGACCCAGACACATTGCACGGATGTTGCTTTCCCCCACTGAGTATGTGGCCTTTTTGTTGCTGAATTTGGTCAACTAGGAAAACGTGGTGTTTTCATATAAAGAGGCTCTTAAATGGAAGTGCATTGACAGTTTGTGTTAAATTCATCCTGAATGGTCACTTCAACTGGACTATAAAATGGCAGTAGTGAGGCAAAACATTGAGTTATACAAATCCAGGCGGATATCCTACCTTCTAGGATGGTGTCACTGGCAGCTCCAACCCACCCCTCCCCGCTAGGAACTCAAGACCAAGGGGAGTTCTGCTGAGGGATATGCCTGCTGTGTATGGCCACCTCATTTATGATAAGGTTTTTGATTCCTCAGCTCCTTGAATAAAGAAATTAATCTGATCTTTTGGCAGATGATGCTATAGTCTCTCCTTGCCAATCTTTAACCCACCTGCAAAGCTGCTAGACTTTAATTTAGGGAGGAATTAAACATAAAATACTTAGTTCTGGGGCTGCACTGAGAGATAGCCAAGGAACTGTAGGGGCTCAGAGAAACTCAGGGAAATGGTGATAAGGATGTAAACTCCAGTGGGGCTGGAGAAGAGAAACAAGGAAAAAGCAGATTCAAAAGGCATCTCTTGGATAAACTTCTTAGGATTCTGACTCCTGGGAGTTGAAACTGTGCCCAAGGAACTCAATTACAAGTTATCTCCCTTGTGTCTTTTAACAGCTCCAGACCTGCTGACTTGTCATCAGAATCACCTGGAGATGGAGGTGGAGCGCTTAAAAAAGTATAGATTCCACTGCTCTCCCCATCTCCTTTATAAATTAAAAGTGTCTCAGGTTAATTCTTGGACACAGCCATGTTTGGGAATCTCCAGTCTTGACCTCAGAAGGCAAATAAGCTTGGGAGTGTATTAGTTGGGTTATAGGTTCAGACAAATATTACAGAGACCTGGAATAACAGTGGCTTAAAAGAGAGAATTCTCTATCTTGTTTGCCTATAAGTAGGGTCTAGTCTGATCCTCTCTGTCTTCCGTGGACCTAAACACTGTTGATCGGTGGTGTCAGGTGCTGTGATGGGAGTTAGGTTGTTACTCTCTCACCCTTGGTCCAGGACTGCCTTGCTTCCACATCATCAGGCCTGGTAACATGGGGAAGGAAAGTGGGGCAAGCCCCTTTCCATTACAGACCAACCCAGAAGTTTTACATTTCAGTTCCCTACATATTCCATTGGCTAGAACTTAGTCACATGACCATACCCAGCTGCAAGGTGGCTGGGAAATCTAGCCCAGCCCTATGCCCCACTCAAAAGGAAGAGTCAATATTAAGGGGCAATTAGCAATCCGCCATTAGGGGTGGAGGTGGAGGAAGATGAAGTAGTATTTCTCTCTGAGTGTGGTATCTAGATGGATCTTCCCAGTAGGCAGTTGGCAGTGTGGGTTGAAAGCTTGTGAAAATGATGGCATCTCAGATACGGTTTGGGGAAGCATCAGTTTATAAATTACAGTCTTTTGTATAGTTACAGTTGTTCATGTGGGCAACCTCATTACAGAGTTTGAGGGAGGAACATAATAGTGCAGAGAAGCTTGCTACTCTGTTCTGGTTCACTTTTGAGATTCACTGATGTAGATGACAATTCAAATCTAGGGCCCAACAGACATAAAGACTGGAATGTGGCCAAGATTCCTGGGGATCAGGAATGCCATAGATGTGGTACCCTGTCGCTTTTATTACAGTAAAAACTGGGAGTGTGACTGGCACTTGCAAAATAAAGGTTTTGGAGAGTGATTGCAGTGGGGGAGTAGGGGTGTCAAAATCTGCTTGAGGGGAAATCCTTGATGGTGAAGAGCAGGTGAAATTTAAGTCACACCAGAGCTTTCTACTGAAGTAGTCCTCTAGCCACCCTCATTAACATCTCTCCGAAACGTTGAGAACCAGCACTAAAGCTGTTCACATTTTAGGGCCCCTAACTGGGGCTGTTTGAGCTTTTGAAGTTAACATGGAACAGGGTCATTTTTACTGTCCGACAAAATTGCTTGATTCATTTTGCATTGGAATTCACTTTGAGTTGGAAGATTTCACGCTCTTTATATCGTGAAGCACAGCATAAAGCTAAAGTTTATGAGCAGTATATGTTTTATTTATTATTTCTTTAACAGTAATAAAATGTAAGGTTTTGATTTTTTCCCTTATGAATTGCAAGTTAGTTTAATGTCATTAAACCTCAGGTGATTCAGAAAATTCAAGTTCAGTCTCCTTTTTCCAGATGTTGCTTTATGCATTTAGAGTCCCGGAAAGGGGAACCCCCTCAGCACCTTTCCCTGCCTCCTCCCCGCCTCCCCTCCCCTCCCCGCCTCCCCTCCCCTCCCCGCCTCCCCTCCCCTCCCCACCTCCCCTCCCCTCCACTCCCCTCCCCGCCTCCCCTCCCCGCCTCCCTTCCCCCTCCCCGCCTCCCCTCCCCCTCCCCCTCCCCGCCTCCCCTCCCCCCCCTCGTTATCTCCCCTGCTTTGTGACTTGCTCACACTGCCAGTGAACATTAGCATGTGTATACCTTCTCCTACCTGCTGTTTGAAGCTCTGTGTACACAGGAATATCTTGTATTTACTTTTTAACCTCCTGCTAAACTGATCTAGGACAGTTCTGAATTTTTTTTTTAATAAATTAGTCCTTGTGAGTGTTTAGTTACTAGACAAATTAGTAGGGTAGGGGGTTCAAAAAGAAATTTTGCAGTAGTTAAAGTTTAATCTTGTTTCTTTGAGTTGTGAAATACACTTTCTGTAGATGCTTCTTTTTTTTTTTTTTTGCGGTATGCGGGCCTCTCACTGTTGTGGCCTCTCCCGTTGCGGAGCACAGGCTCCGGACGCGCAGGCCCAGCGGCCATGGCTCACGGGCTTAGTTGCTCCGCGGCATGTGGGATCTTCCCGGACCGGGGCACGAACCCGTGTCTCCTGCATCGGCAGGCGGATTCTCAACCACTGTGCCACCAGGGAAGCCCTGTAGATGCTTCTTTGTGTCCAATATATTTAAGTGCCTTTGTGTTAAGTTCAATTTATGGCAGTAAATTTGTTCAAAATATTTTAAGATAATGAAGATATGATAATGAAGTCATTTCTATCCCATGTTTACCTACTAAAATACTGCTAAATTTTAGCTCTTAATCTAGTTTTGCAGTTACTTTGTCAAGTGTGATTTTTAAAGTCTTATTTGTTAAGAGTCAGAAATAAGCATTTCCCCTGTGAATGTGTTCTTGTAGCACTGTCCTGTCTTGATGGCAGAAAGGGAATGGTTTAATCCATTTTTCTTAAGCTCTTATGAGCTTTCACTGCTTAAAGACCAGTTAATTTCACACTGGGCCCAGGCAGATCTTCCCTCCCAAGTATATATAAATTCTGTTAAAATCTCACTCTCCTCTTCCAATTCTTACTTAGTGAGCTTCTCAGAATAGAGAGCTTGACTGTGGCAGTAGTGGGTGGGAAAACGCAGAGCTGTGTTGGAGGTAAACTTGCTTGCATTAAAACGATATTGTAATTGGAGACTTTAAAGCCACTTGATACTACCTTCCAGAACAAACCTGCCCATTCACCACTACGGCATTCCTGATCTCTCACGTGCACACCCTCTCTCCCTCCCTCCCTCTCCCCCCTCCCTCCCTCCCTCCCTCTCTCTCTCATTCCTCCCCTCTCTCTCTCCTTCCCCCTCTCTCTCTCCTTCCCCCTCTCTCTCCTTCTCCCTCCCTCCCTCCCCCACTTCCTCCCCCTCTTTCTCTCCCCCCTTCCTCCCTCCCTCTCTCTCCCCCTTCCCTTTTTCTCTCCCTCCCTATCCCCCCTTCCTCCCTATATAGCTCCTTCCCTCTCTGTCTTTCCCTCCATCCCTCTCTCTCTCCCCCCCCTTCCTCTCTCTCACCCCCCTTCCTCCCTCTCTCCCTCCCTCCCTCTCCCCCCTTTACCCCCCCTCCCCCCTTCCTCTTTCCATCTCTCCCTCCCTCTCTCCCCCCTCCCTCTCTCCCCCTCCCTCCCTCCCTCCCTCCCTCTCTCCCTCCCTCCCTCCCTCCCTCTCCCTCTCCCCCTCTCTCTCTCTGTGTCACACACACTACTTTCTTCTCTGTCTTTAGGACTTCTTGAGTGTAAACGTTTTAAAAACTCTGAAGAAACCCTGTTACCTTTACTCTTTCCCTTTCTTATACATAAGGACCTCAAGATAGCAGTTTCTAGATTTTTATATAAACATTTTAAAGAAAAGTATCCCATGGAAACCAGTGTTTTCAAAAATTCAAGGTCACCCTTAAAGTGCCCCCAAATTACTTGACACATTTTTTCATTCTATCCTTTTCTTGTTAACTACCAACAGTCAAAATGAATTATGAATTATTTCTTATATTAATTACTGTTTTCTGCTTTTCCTTAACTTTTAAAAAAAAGAACTATTTTCCAGAAGGACAGTTATTTTGTAATTTGTGGGAAATTTTCTCAGGTATTTATATTGCTTTATGTGTCATAGGAAGGAAAATCCCCTCGGCAGTGTCTGAAGGAAGGAAACTGCAAAGCTTTGAAATACTCATTTTTTGAGTGTAAAAGATCAGTGGTAAGTAGCTAAAGAATTTTAAAAGCTTATGCTAAAGATTAGCTCTGTGGAGTTAAATATATGAATGACTTAGTAATTATAAATAGGTTGCAATGATACCACTTGGAAAAAAGGATGCATTTTTTCTTACCCAGTGAATTAATGTGAGGTAACATTCATGCAAACCTGCAGGTGATTGTTCTGTTATTGCTGTTATGCTAACCAGGGCAGCTAAACTTCATGAATTTTTGAAAGAGAGAGAGTGCATTCTTGCAAGTGTAGATGGGGCACAGTTGATGTTGGTCACTGTGTATTTGGCAGCTACACACAGACCCATAATGTGGGGTCTATGGTGCATGCACTGTGCCTTACATGTTGGTGTGATTAGGAGAAGATGTTGGTGTCTGTGTTTGAATTTGTAGAGTGAGAGATTGTGGAAAGACAGCCTAAGAGGACATTACAAATCTCATGGTTTCTACTCTAGTGTTCTTTGATTCTAAAGATCTACAAAGATCTTGGGAATAGAAACCAGGAGCCTCCTCTTTGTGAAAAGAAAATACGAAATCAGAAAAATGGACATCCCTCTAAAGACAGCAGTAACTTGGACTTGAACCTGCTTTTGTTGAGGAACAGCAGTCAAATCCCTTCCCTTTTGTTGATAGGAGAAGCAGAGAGTACAGGATATTATGATCTGGGAGGCCAGACAAGAACTTGAGCATGTTTGCTACCTCACCGGATCCAGGGAGGTGTAAAGTTAGATGAAAGTTAGCCGTGCGCTCTTTCTTTTCTCAAGTGACACAGTTCTTTGCCATATTTTCCTGTCATTTAATGTAAGAAAAGAGGATTTTCTTGCCTTCTCTCCCATAGTTTTGTTACCTGTGTAAGATGCAAGCCTTTAGATCTTTCAAGAATGTCGGATCATGTTTAAACAATTGAGAAGTTATAAAGAACGGTTACTGTAAGAGGTGATGAGTTGTCCTTTTTAATCGTAATGATTGAATTTGTAATAAACTCCCTGTAATTTCTGGCCTGAACGTCGGTCTTTGATCTCCAAAGAACTTTAAGAAATCAGAACATGTAAAAATTTTCCACAATTTATCTACCTTTTTCAGAAATTTGTAACCGTCTTGAATAAAAAGTAAACGTGCTCCTGACCATTTCAAGTATCAGTACAAGGCAGAGCTTCACTCGTACTTTTGGACTCCAGAAAGAGCAGTATAGGGAACTTTTGAGCAGACTTGGAGGTTCTTGCAGCCTTTCTTTAGGACTGTGACTCACGGTTAGTCCTCCAGCATAGTGGAGTCGCCTCACACTCAACTGATGCAACTTATGCACTCTTGGCAAAAACCTGAAACAAAACAATTTAAATCGTGCTGGTGATTTTGCTTAATATTGCAAACAGTGAGTGTATGACCCAGATTGGTGAGTTTGAATCAGCTGTTCCCTCTTAATATAAGCCTCTCATTATCCTGATCATGATTCCCATGTTTGAAGATTATTTATTTTTTGAAAATGTGGCTCTTAGCTACTTTATCTAGTGCTCAGCTGAAGAAATAGAGAGTCTGTCCCACGCTGGCTGTGTTGTCCTTATTAATAGGGTTTAGCTCTAAAATAATTCCTTCCGGGCTTCCCTGGTGGCGCAGTGGTTGAGAATCCGCCTGCCGATGCAGGAGACGCGGGTTCGTGCCCAGGTCCGGGAGGATCCCACATGCCGCGGAGCGGCTGGGCCCGTGAGCCATGGCCTCTGAGCCTGTGCGTCCGGAGCCTGTGCTCTGCAGCGGGAGAGGCCACAGCGGTGAGAGGCCCGTGTACCACAAAAAAAAAAAATAAAAATAAAAAAAATAAATAAATAAAATAAAATAATTCCTTCCTATGGAATTTCTAGGGAGTGGTATTGACTGTCTATCCAATTTTGCCTTCTCTACTGACTAGGACCCTCCACACTACCACACCACCCTTAAGAAGTGGCTGCACTGTGAGGCTTAAGTCAAAGAACATAGAATTGACCTATGAGTAGTAATTTAAGGATTTTTAATCCTGAAGTGGCAGTGTTACATAACATTGTTCAAGGCTCTTTCCTCTTTTCAGTTACTATTTAAAGATTTAAAAAACCCTTGAATATTAACCCAAACAAAACCTAATTAGAAAGTCGTTTGTTTGAAGAACAACATACATTGAGTGTACTTCAGAGAAAAAGATAAATAAAATTTGGACTCAAGAAGAAAATCCTTATTGTGACCTTAAATGGAACTTTCATTTTTAATGCCATCTTTTTTCTTTCCCCACCTTGGGAGCTGTGACCATTGCCTTTTTGAGTGTGCTGGAAACTGGTTTACTTCTCTCATATAGTGACACCCGTTACCAAATCTGTGTTTCATTATGGTGTCCAGAATATTATTTAATTGTATATTTATTTTCAGCTGGATGCCAGATCAAGATTCAGGGGAAGAAAAGGATATTGATACTACTATGTTGAAACCAAGATGAAAACAACAAAGGATTTTCTCTGTCATTAAAACAGAGAAGCCAAAATAAGAAACATACTTTTTGTTACATCTGTTCGGTCGGAGCAGTTTCTTCCTCCATGGAACACTGAAGAAAATGGATGAGTATGTATAAAGTAAATGCTTCTCTTGCTCTAAGTTATCTTTAGAAGAAAAATTTAATTGAATAGTTATGAGCTAAGAACATACTAGATGTGTTTTAAGAATTGTTTTGAAGCACAGAGAATGGAAAGATTGTTATTTTCAAAGTTGACTCCTCAACCAAATGACACAGTTTGTGCATCCTTCATGAATATTGTGAAGGCCACTAATGGGGCTGTTAAAATCAACGTGGTGCCTGGTGAGAAAATGTCTATCTTGAAAGTTTAGGATAAAACTTTCCTTTATACAGTCTGTACTATTTAGTTCTAAAATAAATTGTGTTTGATTCCTTGGAGAAGAAATGCTTCCCTTGCACTGAATCACTGAAGTAACAACCTCAAAACATTAATATCACTCATTAGGCATAGCTGGATCCAAAGGCTGGGATTATGCTGCCGGGGCTCCTTCCCTTGCCTCCATCCCTTGACTGTTTTTCTCTGTTTCCTGACCTCGTATTTAGGCTGGCCCTCTCTACATAATGGGAAAGAGGCCAGTGTCCATCAAAAGCACACATCCTTAAGGTCTGTGACCCGAAAAGAAGCGAGATAACCTCCTTTTCTAGGGTCCACTAATCAGACCCTACAAAAGGACTCTTGTCTTCTGTGGAACACCTGCCCCTGAATTAGACCTGTAGTCCCTGTAGAAAAGGGACGGGACCCCATGATCTTGGCCAGGCCTGGGTCTTATGCACTGTATTTGGTAACTCATGTCAGAATCACATTGAATGAATGATGGGCTTTATCCTAAAAGGAAAGAAGGATTCAGAGCCAGTAGGTATTGACTATAGAAGGCAAGACTGAAAACCATGAAATGCTTGTGAAAGTTTAGAATCATGTAATTTTATTCTGATCACATAATACAGTAGAGCCAGATATGAATCCAAGTTTCCAGCTTTTTTTTTTCAGTATTGAAGAATAATGGAAGGAGCCATAGCTTCTTCATAGACCTGCAGTTCACTGGAGTTAAAGCAATCAAGGTATTCTGTAGCTCGTTTGCTTTCTTAAAGGTTCACCTAAAGTTGTGAGAATTCCACATCAGCACTGATCCTTGTTGCAGAAATTCACTGAGGTCTGTTGTATATACTATTCACTGGGAAAGGGAAAAGGATAGATTTTTTCAATACCTCTTGTATACCTGTTAAAGTGCTACAACTTTTATTAAAAGTTAAGTTTGATAAGAAACTCAAATTATTTTATAGAATCCTATCTTTTTCTTAGTCACAGCTTTATTGAGAGCTTCATTGGGAGAAATTCAAATACCATAAAATTCACCCTTAAAGTATAAAATTCAGTATTTTTGTTTTTGTTTTTTAATAGTCACAGTCATGAAGCCTAGTCATGAAACCATCACCACTGTCTAATTCCAGGGCATTGACATCACCCCAAAGAGAAGCCCCATCTCTATTAGCAGTTACTCCCTTCTCCACTCCCCCACCCTGCCCAGCTCTTGGCAACAACTCATACATTTTTCTGTGTCTATAGATTTGCTTATTCTGGACATTTCATAAATATAGAAATATGTAATATGTGGCCTTTTGTGACTGGCTTCTTTCACCATGTTTTCAAGTTTCATCTATATGTAGCATCTATCTGTACTTCACTGCTTTTTATTGCTGAATAAATATACCATAGTATAGATATACCACATTTTTTTAATCCATTCATCAGCTGAGGAAATTTTGGGTTATTTGCACTTTGGGGCTATTATGACTAATGATATGAACATTTATTAATGAGTTTTATCTGGACATGTTTCATTTCTTTGGGTTATATACCTAAGAGCGGTATTACTGTGTCATATGATAACTCCAACTTTAACTGATAAACTGCCAAACTTTTCCACAGTGGCTACATCATTTTACATTCCCACCAGTAATGGATGAGGATTTTAATTTCTCCATATCACCAATAGTTGTTATTTTTCACCTTTTGGGGTTTTTTTAATCATAACTTCTTAAAAATTTTATTTTTTTATTTTTTAAAATTTTTATTGGAGTATAGTTGATTTACAATGTCGTGTTAGTTTCAGGTGTACAGCAAAGTGAATCAGTTATACATATACATATACTCTTTTTTAGATTCTTTTCCCATGTATGCCATTACAGAGTATTGAGTAGAGTTTCCTGTGCTATACAGTAGGTCCTTCTTAGTTATCTATTTTATATATAGTAGTGTGTATATGTCTATCCTTATCTCCCAATTTATCCCTGCTCCCCCCTTACCCCCTGGTAACCATAAGCTTGTTTTCTACATCTGTAACTTTATTTCTGTTTTGTAGGTAAGTTCATTTGTACCCTTTTCTTAGATTCCACGTATAAGGCATATCATACAATATTTGTCTTTCTCTGTCTGACCTACTTCACTCGGTATGACAGTCTCTAGGATCATCCATCTTGCTGCAGATGACATTATTTTGTTCTTTTTTATGGCTGAGTAATATTCCATTGTATATATGTACCACATCTTCTTTATCCATTCCTCGGTTGATGGACATTTAGGTTGCTTCTGTGTCCTGGCTATTGTAAATAGTGCTGTAACGAATATTGGGGTGCTTGTATCTTTTTGTTTGTTTATTTATTTATGGCTATGTTGCGTCTTCGTAGCTATGCACGGGCTTTCTCTAGTTGTGGTGAGCAGGGGCTACTTTTTGTTTTGGTACACGGACTTCTCACTGCAGTGGCTTCTCTTGTTGCGGAGCAGGGCTCTAGGCGTGCGGGCTTCAGTAGTTGTGGCTCTAGAGTGCAGACTCAGTAGTTCTGGTGCACGGGCTTAGTTGTTCCACATCATGTGGGATCTTCCCAGACCGTGGCTCAAACCCATGTCCCCTGCATTGGCAGGCGGATTCTTAACCATTTGGAAATCCCCATGTATCTTTTTGAATTATGGTTTTCTCCAGATATATGCCCAGGAGTGGGATTGCTGGATCATATAGTAGCTCTATTTTTAATTTTTTAAGGAACCTCCATACTGTTCTCCATAGTGGCTGTACCAATTTACCTTCCCACCAACAGTGTAGGGGGGGGGTTCCATTTTCTCCATAGCCTCTCCGGCATTTATCGTTTGTAGATTTTTTGATGATGGTCATTCTGACTGGTGTCAGGTAATAATACCTCATTGTAGTTTTGATTGGCATTTCTCTAATAATTAGTGATGTTGAGCATCTTTTCATGTGCTTTTTAGCCATCTGTATGTCTTCTCTGGAGAAATGTCTATTTAGATCTTCTGCCTATTTTTTGATTGAGTTGTTTGTTTTTTTGTTATTGAGCTGCATGGGCTGTTTGTATATTTTGGAGCTTAATGCCCTGTCGGTTGCTTCACTTGCAAATATTTTCTCCCATTTTGAAGACTGTCTTTTTGTTTTGTTTATGGTTTCCTTCACTGTGCAAAAGCTTTTGTTTCATTAGGTCCCATTTGTTTGTTTTTTATTTTCATTACTCGAGGAGGTGGATCCAGAAAGATCTTGCTGTGATTTATGGCAAAGAGTGTTCTGCCTGTGTTTTCCTCTAAGAGTTTTACAAGGTCTTTAATCCATTTTGAGTTTATTTTTGTGTCTGGTGTTAGGGAGTGTTGTAATTTCATTCATTTACATGTAGCTGTCCAGTTTTCCCAAGCACCACTTATTGAAGAGACTGTTTTTTTCTCCATTGTGTATTCTTGCCTCCTTTGTCATAGATGAGGTGACCACAGGTGTGTGGGTTTATCTCTGGGCTTTCTGTCCTGTTCCATTGATCAGTATTTCTGTTTTTGTGCCAGTACCATACTGTTTTGATGACTGTAGCTTTGTAGTATACTCTGAAGTCAGGGAGCCTGATTGCTCCAGCTCAGTTTTTCTTTCTCCAGATTGCTTTGGCTAGTTGGGGTCTTTTGTGTTTCCATACAAATTGTAAAATTTCTTGTTCTAGTTCGGTGAAAAATGCCTTTGGTAATTTGATAGGGATTGCGCTGAATCTGTGGATTGCTTTGGGTAGTATAGTCATTTTCACAATATTGATGCTTCCAATCCAAGAACATGGTACATCTCTCCATCTGTGTTATCTTTGATTTCTTTCATCAGTATCTTATAGTTTTCTGAGTACAGGTCTTTTGCCTCCTTACGTAGCTTTAGCCCTAGGTTATTTTATTCTTTTTGATGAGATGGTAAATGGAATTGTTTCCTTGATTTCGCTGATATTTTGTTGTTAATATATAGGAATGCAAGAGATTTCTGTGTATTAATTTTGTATCCTGCAACTTTACCAAATTCATTGATGAGCTTTAGTAGTTTTCTGGTAGCATCTTTAAGATTTTCTACATATAGTATAATATCATCTGCAAATAGTGACAGTTTTACTTCTTCTTTTCCAATTCGGATTCCTTTTTCTTCTCCGATAGCCATGGCTAGGACTTCCAAAACTATGTTGAATAAAAGTAGCAAGAGTGGACATCCTTGTCTTGTTCTTGATCTTAGAGGAAGTGCTTTCAGTTTTTCACCATTGAGAATGATGTTCGCTCTGGGTTTGTCATATATGGCCTTTATCATGTTGAGGTAGGTTCCCTCTATGCCCACTTTCTGGAGAGTTTTTATCATAAGTGGGAGTTGAATTTTTGTCAGAAGCTTTTTCTGCATCTATTGAGGTGATCATAGGGTTTTTATTCTTCAGTTTGTTGATGTGGTTTATCACACTGATTTGCAGATATTGAAAATTCCTTGCATCCCTGGATGAATCCCACTTGATCATGTTGTATCATCCTTCTAATGTGTTGTTGGATTTGGTTTGCTAGTATTTTGTTGAGGATTTTTGCATCTTTGTTCATCAGTGATATTGGCCTGTAATTTTCTTTTTTTGTGATAGCTTTGTCTGGTTTTGGTATCAGGGTGATGTTGGCCTCATAGAATGAGCTTGGGAGTGTTTCTTCCTCTGCAATTTTTTGGAAGAGTTTCAGAAGGGTAGGTGTTAGCTCTTCTCTAAATGTTTACGAGAATTCACTTGTGAAGCCATCTAGTCCTGGACTTTTGTTTCTTGTAAGATTTTTAATCACAGTTTCAATTTCAATACTTGTGATTAGTCTGTTCATATTTTCTATTTCTTCCAGGTTCAGTCTTGGAAGGTTGTACCTTTCTAAGAATTTGTCTATTTCTTCTACATTGTCCATTTTATTGGTGTGTAGTGGCTTGTTGTAGTCTCTTACCATCCTTGATATTTCTGTGGTGTCCACTGTAACTTTTTTCACTTCTAATTTTTATTGATTGGAGTCCTCTCCCTTTTTTTCTGATGAGTCTGCCTAAAGTTTTATCAATTTTGTTTATCTTCTCAAAGAACCAGCTTTTAGTTTCATTTATCTTTGCTATTGGTTTCTTTGTCTCTATTTCATTTATTTCTGCTCTGATCTTTATGATTTCTTCCCTTCTACTAACTCTGGGTTTTGTTTGTTCTTCTTTCTGTAGTTGCTTTAGGTATAAGGTTAGGTTATTTGAGATTTTTCTTGTTTCTTGAAGTAACATTGTATGACTGTAAACTGCCTTTTTCGAACTGCTTTAGCTGCATCCCATAAGTTTTGGATCGTCATGTTTACATTGTTGTTTGTAGGTATTTTTTGATTTTCTCTTTGATTTCTTCAGTGTTCCATTGGTTATATAGTAACATATTGTTTAGCCTCCATGTGTTTGTGTTTTTTTACAGTCTTTTTCCTGTAGCTGATTTCTAATCTTATAGAGATGTGGTTGGAAAAGATGCTTGATATGATTTCAATTTTTTAAAATTTACTGAGGCTTGATCTGTGACTCAAGATGTTATCTATCCAGGAACATGTTCCCTGTGCACTTGAGAAGAAAGTGTATTCTGCTGCTTTTGGATGGAATGTCCTATAAATATCAATTAAGTCTATCTTGTCTAATGTGTCATTTAAGGCTTGTGTTTCCTTATTAATTTTCTGTCTGGATGATCTGTCCATTGGTGTAAGTGGGGTGTTAAAAGTTCCCCACTGTTACTGTGTTACTGTCAATTTCCCTGTTTAGGTCTGTTAGCATTTGCCTTATATATTCATGTGCTCCTATGTTGGGTGCAAAACAAGACTCATATGTATGCTGTCTACAAGAGACCTGCTTCAGTCCTGGGGACATACACAGACTGAAAGTGAGGATATGGAAAAATATTCCATGCAAATGGAAATCAAAAGAAAGCTGGAGTAGCAATACTCATATCAGACAAAGTAGACTTTAAAATAAAGACTGTTACAAGAAACAGGGAAGGACACTACATAATGATCAAGGGATCAGTCCAAGAAAAAGATATAACAATTGTAAATAAATATGCACCCAACATAGGACCACCTCAATATGTTTTTCATCTTTTTGACTGTAGTCATCTATTTGGTATGAAGTGTTATCGAATTGGGATTTTGACTGGCATCTCCCTAATGGCTAATGATATTGAGCATGTTTTCATGTGCTTATTGGCCATTTGTATATGTTTGTAAAAATGTCTATTCAGATCCTTTGTCCATTTTTCATTTGAGTTGTCTTTTTATTGTGATTTTTTTGTTTTTTATTTTTGTAAGGTATACAAGTTCCTTTTAAAGACAAATGATTGGCCTTTGACATGTTTTCTCCCAGTTTGTAGTTTATCTTCACTTTCTTGATGCTGTCTTTTGGAGCACAGTTGTTAATTTTGATGAATTCCAATTTTTCCTTTTGGTGTATCTAAAAGGAAACCACTGCCTCTTCCAAGCTTACGGAAATTTATTCCTGTTTTCATCTGAGAGTTTTATAGTTTTAGCTGACATGTAGGTCTATAATCCATTTACAACATAATTTCTGATACCTTTATTAGTGCCTATATTTTAAATTTTTAGTTGTGATTAAATAAATGTACATAATGAAAAGTTTAACATCTTAACCATTTTAAAGTATATAGTTCAATAGTGTTATGTAATTCAACTTGTTATGCAACCAGTCACCAGAACTCTTCTCATCTTGCAAAAATGAAACTCTGTACCAATTAAACAACTCCCCATTACCCTGTCCTCCCTCCCACCCCCTGGTAACCACCAGTTCTACTGATGTTGAGCACCATTTTATCATTTCAGGTCTTTGTTAACTATTTGTAGATCTTCTTTGGAGAAATATCTATTCAAGTTCTTTGCCCATTTTTAAAATTGTTTGCTCTTTTGTTGTTAAGTTCTAGATGTTCTTTGTATATTATGATATTAACTCCTTACCACCTATATGATTTGGATATGTGTTCTCCCGTTTCTTTTCACTCTGTTGATTGTGTTCTTTTGATGCATAGTTTGCAATTTTAATGTAGTCCAGTTTATCTGTTTTTACTTTTGTCACCTGTGCTTTTGGTGTTGTAGCCAAGAAATCAGTGCCCTGTCCAAGAAAGCTCTTCCCCTAAGTTTTCTCCTAGGAGCTGTATTGTGTTACTTCTTATGTTTAGGTCTTTGTTCCAATTTGAGTTGATATGTATAAGGTAAGGGTCCAATTTCAGTCTTTTGCATGTGGATATCCAGTTTTCCCAACACTACTGAGAAGATCGTCCTTTCCTCATTCAATGGTCTTCTACGTTGTTGAAAATTATTTGCCCATCTATACCAGGGTTTATTTCTGGCCTTTTTATTCCACTGTACTATGTGTCTATCTTTAAGCCAGTGCCACACTGTTTTGATTACTGTCATTTTCTATTAAGTTTTGAAACCAGGAAGTACTAGACCTCCAACTTTGTTCTTTTTCAAGATTGTTTTGGCTATTCAGAGTCCCTTGAGATTCCATGTGAATTTTAGAATGGATTTTTCTATTTCTGCAAAAAACACCAATGGGATTTTGATAGGGAGTATGCTGAATCTGTATACTTTGGATAGTATTGGCATCTTATCAATATAAATTCTTCCAATCCATTCATATGGGATTTCTTTCCATTTATTGGTGTCTTCTTTAATTTTTTTCAGCAACTTTTTGTAGTTTTCAGTATGTAAGACTTTTGTGTCCGTGGTTAGGTTTATCCCTAATTATCTTACTCTTTTTGACTCTGTTGTAAGTGGAACTGTTTTTTGAATTTTCAGATTTTTCATTGAATGATGGATTAACATGTAATTTTTATTGTTAAATATAACAAAGGTACATAGGGTGTTGTTTTTTTTATTGAGGCATAGTTGATTTACAATGTTTTATTAGTTTCAAGTGTACAACACAGTGATTCAAAATTTTTATAGATTATAATCCATTTAAAGTTATTATAAAATATTGGCTATATTTTCTGTGCTGTACAATATATTCTTGTAGTTTATTTTATACATAGTAGTTTGTACTCTTAATCCTGTACCCCTGTCTTGCCCCTCCCCCATTCCCTCTAGTGACCACTAGTAACCACTAATTTGTTCTCTATTATATCTGTGAGTCTGGTTGTTTTGTTATATTCATTTGTTTTATTTTTTAGATTACAGATATAAGTGATAAATAGTTTTTATCTTTGTCTTATTTCACTAAGGATGATGCCCTCCAGGTCTCTCTACATTGTTGCAAATGGCAAAGTTTCATTCTTTTTTATGGCTGAGTAGTAGTCGTGTGTGTGTGTGTGTATACATATATATATATACACACCACATCTTGTTTATCCACATATCTGTTGATGGACACTTAGGTTGCTTCCATATATTGGCTATTGTAAATAATGCTGCTGTGAACATTGGGGCACATTAATCTTTTCAAATTAGTGTTGTCATTTTCTTTGGCTATATACTCAGGAGCAGAATTACTGGCTCATAACAGTAGTTCTAGTTTTAGTTTTTTTGAGGAATCTCCATACTGTTTCCATAGTGACTGCACCAATTTACATTCCCACCAACAGAGTACACGGGCTCCCTTTTTTCCACCTCCTCACCAACATTTGTTATTGGTATTGTTTTTGATGATAGCTGTTTTGACAGGTGTGAGGTGATATCTTATTGTGGTTTTGATTTGCATTTCTCTGATGATTAGTGATATTAGTGATTTTCATATGCCTGTTGGCCATCTGTATGTTGTCTTTGGAAAAATATCTTCAGGTTTTCTGCCCATTTTTAAATCAGGTTGTTTGGGTTTTTTTGATATTGAGTTGTATGAGCTCTTTATATATTTTGGATATCAACCCCTGATTGGTCATATCATTTTCAAATATTTTCTCTCATTCAGTAGGTTGTCTTTTTATTCTTTCAGTGGTTTCCTTTGCTCTACAAAAACTTTTAAGTTTAATTAGATCCCATTTGTTTATTTTTGCTTTTGTTTCCTTTGCCTTAGGAGACAGATCTTTAAAATTCCTACAATTTATCAGTGTTCTATGTTTTCTTCTAGGATTTTTTTTGTGGTTTCCAGTCTTACACTTAGGTCTTTAATCCATTTTGAGTTTATTTTTTGTATTTGGTGAGAGAAAATGTTCTAATTTCATTCTTTTACATGTCACTGTCCAGTTTTCCTAGCACTGCTTATTGGAGAGACTGTCTTTTCCCCATTTGTATATTCTTGCCTCCTCTGTCATAGGTTAATTGACCATAAGTGTGTGGGTTTATTTCTGGGTTGTCTATTCTATCCCACAGTGCTATGTGTGTGTTTTTGTGCCAGTACCATACTGGTTTGATGTAGTATAGTCTGAAGTCACAGAGTATGATAACTCCAGCTCTGTTCTTCTTTCTGAAGATTGCTTTGGCTATTTGGGGTCTTTGTATATCTATACAAAGTTTAGAATTATTTGCTGTGGTTCTTTGAAAAATGCCATTGGTATTTTGATAAGGATTCCACTGAATCTGTAGATTGCCTTGGGTAGTATGGTCATTTTAACAATATTGATTTTTCCAGTGCATGAACATGGTACAATGTATTGTTCCCTCTGTCATCTTCAATCTTTTCATCACTCTCACAGTTTTCTGAGTAAAGGTCTTTGATCTCCTTAGTTAGATTTATTGTTAGGTATTTTATTCTTTTTGATGCAGTGGTAAATGGGGTTGTTTTCCCAATTTCTCATTCTGAAAGTTCATTGTTAGTGTATAGAAATGCAACATATTCTTGTATATTTTGTACCCTACAACTTTACTAAATTCATTGATGAACTCTAGTAGTTTTTTGGTGGCGTCTTTAGGATTTTCTATGTATAGTATCATGTCATCTGCAAACAGGGACAGTTTTATTTCTTCCTTTCCAATTTAATCTCCTTTTATTTCTGTTTCTTGTCTGATTTCTGTGGCTAAGACTTCCAACACTATTTTGAATAAAAGTGGCAAGTGGGCATTCTTGTCTTATTTCTGATCTTAGAGGAAATGTTTTTAAGCTTTTCACGGTTCAGTGTGATGTTAGCTGTGGGCTTATCATATATGGCCTTTATTATGTTGAGGTATGTTCCCTCTATAGCCACTTTTTGGAGAGTTATAAATGGTTGTTGAATTTTGTTAAAAGCTTTTTCTGTGTGTATTGAGATGATCATATGATTTTTTTTGTTTTTTGATTATATGATTTTTATTCTTCAGTTTGTTAATGTATATATCACATTGGTTGATTTGCAGATAATGAACCATCCTTGCCTCCTGGAGATTAACCCCAGTTGATCATGTTGTGTGATCTTTTTAATGTATTGTTGAATTCAGTTTGCTGATATTTTGTTGAGGATTTTCTTTTTTGATGTTTTCATGTCTTTTTTATTTATTTTTTTAACATCTTTATTGGAGTATAATTGCTTTACAATGGTATGTTAGTTTCTGTTGAGGATTTTTATATCTATGTTCATCAGTGATACTGGCCTGTAATTTTCTTTGTGATATCTTTGTCTGCTTATGGTATCAGGGTGATGCTGGCCTCCTAAAATGAGTTTGGAAACATTCCTTCCTCTACAATATTTTGGAATAGTTTGAGAAGGATAAGTGTTAACTCTTCCCTATGTTTGGTAGAATTTACCTGTGAAGCCATCTGCTCCTGGGCTTTTGTTTGTTGGGATTTAAAAAAATTTTTAAGCTATTGCTATAAACTACCCTCATAGAACTCCTTTTGCTGGGTCCCATAGATTTTGGATCATTGTGTTTTTCTTTTCATTTGTCTTCAGGTATGTTTTGATTTCTTCAGTGATCCATTGGTTGTTTAGCTGCATATTGTTTAGCCTCCACGTTTGTGGTTCTTGCAGTTTTTTTCTTGTAGTTGATTTCTAGTCTGGTATCATTGTGGTCGAAAAAGATGTTTGATGATTTCAATTTTCTTAAATATGCTGAGGCTTTATTGCCTAGCATGTGATCTATCCTGAAAAATGTTCAATGTGCCCTTGAAAAGAATGCATTCTCCTTTCTCTTGGGTGGAATGTTCTATATATATATTAAGTCTATCTGGTCTAATTTGTCATTTAAGGCCACAGTGTTTTCTTATTGATTTTCTTTCTGGATGACCTGTCCATTGATGTAGGTGGGGTGTTAAAAGTCCCCTACTATTACTGTGTTACTGACGGTTTGTACCTTTTTATCTGTTAGTATATGCTTTATGTATTTAGGTGCTCCTATGTCGGGTGCGTATATATTTACAATTCTTATACTTCTTGATGGCTTGGTCATTATATAATGTCCTTCTTTGTCTCTTGTTATATAATCTTGTGTGTGTGTGTGTGTGTGTGTGTGTGTGTGTGTGTGTGTGTGTGTGTGTGTGTGTGTGTGTGTGTGTGTGTGTGTGTGTGGTACACGGGCCTCTCACTGCCGTGGCCTCTCCCTTTGCGGAGCACAGGCTCCGGATGCGCAGGCTCAGCGGCCATGGCTCACGGGCCCAGCTGCTCTGTGGCATGTGGGATCCTCCTGGACTGGGGCACGAACCTGTGTCCCCCTGCATCGGCAGGCGGACCCCCAACCACTGCGCCACCAGGGAAGCCCTAGTCTTTGTTTTAAAGGTGGTTTTTTGTTTTGTTTTGTTTTTGGTCTAATATAATATTGCTACCCCAACTTTGTTGTGATTTCCATTTGCAGGGAGTACCTTTTTCCATCCCCTTTCTGTCTGTGTGTCTTTAGATCAGAAGTGAGTCTGGTAGGCCTCATATATATGGGTCTTGTTTTTCTATCCATTCAGCTACCCTGTGTCTTTTGATTGGAGCATTTAGCTCATTTAAAGTAATTATTGCTGTGTACTTATTGCTGTTTTGTTAATTGGGGGTGGTTTTTGTAGTTCTTTTTTGTTCCTTTCTTCTTCTGTTCTCTTCCCTTGTGATTTGATGACTATCTTCAGAGTTATGTTTGGATTCTGTTCTTTTTGCATGTGCATCTATTATTGACTTGGCTTGTAGTTACCATGAGGTTTATATATAGCTCTCTCTATATATACATACACATATGTATATATAATGATTATTTTAAGTTGCTAATCTCTTAACATCAAATGCATTTTAACAACCCTGCATTTTTGCTCCCCTCCCTCAACACTTACTGGTTTTCATGTCATATTTTACAGCTTTGTGTATCTATTAACTACTTAAAGAGGATATCGATGATTTTACTACTTTTTTTTTAACCTTCTACTAGCTTTGTATATGGTTAGTTTACTACCTTTACTGTATATTTACGTTCAGCAATGAGCTTTTTCCTTTCCTGATCTCATGTTTATAGTAATGGCCTTTTCTGCTTAGAGAAGTTCCTTTAATGTTTCTTGTAAAGCTGGTTTTTTGGAGCTAACTCTTTTAGCTCTTGCTTGTCTGTAAAACTTTTGATCTCTCCATCAATCAGAATGAAAGCTTTGCTGGGTAGATGATTATTGGTTGTAGGTTTTTCCCTTTTATCACTTTAAATATATTGTGCCACTGCCTTTTGGCCTGTAGAATTTTTGTGCCTGCCCACTGGTGTGTGAGGTTGGTCCCAATATGGTGTTTTTATAATGTTGCCAGTTAACTATAAAGTAGATCACCGTGTAACTATCATCCAGATCAACAGAATATTGTCTGAACCCTCTGTAATGCTTAACAGTCCTCAGAGACCTGCCTGCTCACCCCCAAGAGAAAACCACTGTCCTGGTGTGTGTTTGGCACACTACACTGTTAAGTTTGCCCTCTCCCTTGAGCCTTTTGAATTTGGCTCCTTGTAATGTGTTTAGAATAACTGATTATATACAGAGAAAAGCAACAGTCTAGTGCTGAAATAAGATTTCAACTGAACATCAAAAAAAAATCTTTTCATTCGGTGAGCTTTTTTGAATAGCTCCTGTGTGACAGGCATTGCATTTGCTGTTGTAACTCAAAGTAACATGATGAATGAGATATGCATAATATAATATGCTTATATTCAAGGCTGATTGAGGAAATTTTTTTTTTTAAGGGCCAGCTCATTTTGTGGAGAGAAATCGCCATAGAAAAGGGCATGCCTGAGATGGGCCTTGAAGGAGGAATAAGAAAGCTATGGGGAGGTGGTCCAGATGAGAGGGAGTGTGGATGTGGACCAGGGCTATGAGTGTGTGGATGGAAATTATGGAGTGGATTGAAGAGATATGATCTTAGTGGCTGATGGGACATGGAGGGGAGGGGAGGGGAAGGTGACTCCAGGGTGGAAAGTGAGCTCATTTATCAGAGGAGAGCTTAGCCAGCTTAGAGGGGGGGGGATGTGTGAGTTTGGTGTTGACATGCTATGTTTGAGACACCAAAACACTCAAGTAGAATGACTGGGGTATGGTTGGATGTTTAGATGGATCTGGAAATTTGGGAGTCATTAGCAATTGAGTGGTAATTTATTCTATATGAATGACTAATAAGATATTTCAGGAAAAGCATATGAAGTACGCTAGAAGGAAGTTATGGACAGAAACCTAGGGACCACCATAGTGCTAGTGGTGGATGGAGGACAACAAGCCAATCAGAGTGAAGAAGTAGAGTGAGAGACCAGGAAGGGAAAACCACAGAAGCCAAGGGCAGGGCGAGCAGCAGGGAGGAAGTGATGAACTGCCATATCCCTCTACATCCATCTCTCAAATGCAGCTGTGTTCTTCCTCGCTCTGGGAACAAGCACACCTCCCGTCCTCTCCAACCTGGCTGTTTTTTGTCTGTTAAATGGTACAACAGAGAGTGACAGCACCATAAAGATTTACAATTGAATGCGGACCTGCCTGGACTGGCTGAAAAGGCCCCCTGGAAGCCTGGTGCAGGAAGGAGTCATTGCAGAGTAGTGCTGAGGCACACGAGGGGGTCTGAGGAGGGACCTGGAGTGCAGATACTCTGTTCCCACCCTCTCGGGGATCTGTGTCGGAGCTTGGGCAGCGACAGCTGTTAACAAAAAGAAGACAAAGTTATTACCCGCTTGCCTAATCTCAGCATAGACTGGGGAGGGGCATTCTCCCCTGGGCAGCCCAGGATACAGCTGTAACTTGAGGCTGGGGTGGTCTGCCTGGTGGCCATGGGTGGGGGGGCACCTGTGTAGGCCCACTCACAGGGCCCCGCTGCAGTTCAGAGCACAGCACAGACCCCACCTGCACTCTCCACCTAAAAGTCAACATGTGGCTTCCAGACACGTTGTAGGCTGACATCTGCTGTGCTCGTGTCACTGCCCACAGGCAGTGTAAGCAAGGCGCCGGACCGTCAGTTCTGGCCAGTGCCGCTCTGCTTCCAGAATCCTGTGGGAACATGGAGTGCGCTAAATAGAAGTTTCCATCTCTCCAGTCTCTTCTCCCCCTGCCTGTGCTGCTTCGTGCTCGTGGGAATGAAAAATCTTTTGGGTTGACATACACCCCTCAGAGATTTCACTTCCATTTCTTTTTTCCTTCCTGTTCTCAAATACTGGATTTTATCCACTGTGAATTTAATTACTTTCTGCTTTTGGAAAGGGCCTCTGAGAGGAAGGTACATTTAAAAGTGTAAAGGAAATCATCAATACCTGTGAGGCAGCTCTGCCCTCCCTCTGGGCAGCCCTCATGAGCATGTAGGGCAGGTCAGGTGCCCTGAGCTGTCCCCTTCCAGGAAACCTTTGGCTTCTGGACTAGGCTTTCATACACTGCAGAGCAGCACCTGCAGTACAACTTCCTGGAAAATCAACTCTTCATAGAGGCTTGTAAGGGAAGACATTTGAGGCAGGTGGGGAGGTGGGGGAAGGGTCTGTCCATCTGCAAGTGGAGAGTTTCACAAGGGCTTGCTCGAAGGTGCTGGTCCTGGAAGGGCCCGCACCCGGAGCCCAACAGGATGTCCAGCCCTGAGGCCAGGCCCTTCTACTGGCCCAGGCTCCTGGCACTCCCCAGGGCAGAAAAGACGGCAACGCCGGGAGCTCTGCCGTGTGACTAAGGGGTTGCCCTGTGCCCGAAGGTCCACCTTGTGACAGCAGCACAGTGACGCATCAGGCTGAGGAGGATCTTGCAAGGAAACTTCAAAATTGGTTCCAACTTGCTGTTTGCTGCTTCAGGAAGGGGCTACGGGGAATGGAACCCAGCGCTGTGGACATGCTGTGGGGGTTGGGGGGTCCCTCAACTGCAAATGGAGTTACCACGTCGTCCAGTAGCCCCACTCCTCTCCTGGGCGTGTATCTGGAGAAAATGCTAATTCAAAAGGACACACGCCCCCCAGTGTTCACAGCAGCACTATTCACAATAGCCAGGACATGGGGGCAACCAAAGTGTCCATCGACAGGGGGATGGATAAAGAAGATGTGGCATGTATACACAAAGGAGTACTACTCAGCCACAAAAAAGAACGAACTAATGCCATCTGCAGCAACATGGAGGGACCTAGAGGTTGTCATACTGAGTGAAGTCAGTCAGAGAAAGACAAATATATGATATCACGTATGTGTGGAATCTACAATATGATACAAATGAACTTATTTACAAAACAAACAGACTCACAGACATAGAAAACAAACTCATGGTTATCATAGGGGAAGGGGGGAGAGGGATAAATTAGGAGTTTGGGATTAACATATACACATTACTATATATAAAATAAACAACAAGGTCCTACTGTATACCACAGCAAACTATATTCAGTAACTTGTAAATATCTATAATGGAAAAGAATAGGTATACACATATATGACTGAATCGCTGTGCTGTATACCAGAAACTAACACAACATTGTGAATCAATTATACATCAATAAAAAAATTTTTTAAAAACGGGAGACCCGTTAGAACAGCCTGTAAGGAAGTTAAAAAGGTAACGGCCCTTTGAACAGCTGATCATTTTTGTCCTCAGCAAAATTACAATTGGGGAAACTCCAACTGCCAGCCCCCCTTACCTTCTTCCAATCAGAACCTCCGCAGTCACCGCCCCTAGAACCAAGCAGCCAGGTTGAACCAAGTCACCCACTAACAGACTGGAACGGAAACGCAGGATGGCGTCGAGGCGGGGCAGGAGGGCGACGGGGGCTGGTGTCCTGAAATGTCTCCCCTTGCTTATCTTTAAAGGAGCAACATCCGGGCTGGCTTAGAGAGGGAGCCGTGCTGACCGTAGCAAACACTACATGTGCCTTATGCCAAAAATCATTCCCGATGAATTGTTCTAAATGTAAAACAAACCATGTAAGTACTAGAAATAAGAACAGGTGAATATTTTTTTAAGTAACCTCAGTATCAGCAAAGGCAGGAACCATGAATGGAATTAAACCAAGCATGTGCAAGGTGCCAAGTGCGGTGCTGCTCCTCAGCAAGGGCACGGCGTGACACCCTCTCATGGACAAGGATGGGGGGCCAGCTGTGTCACCTCCAGTGGGGAAGCCAGGACTCAATTTCACAACAAACAGCAAAACGAGAGAGACAGGTGTACATCACCACGTAAGATTTTTTTCACTTCTGTAGAACAAAACCAAAAGACAGCTGACAAGTAGGTTTAAAAAGACCACAAAATGTGACGGAGGAGTGAATAGACGGTGTATTAAAAACAGTCATATGAGCAAGATGTACACTCGAAGTCACAAAAGTGGAAGCATGAATAGAAGCATAGAAGATGTTCAGTTTCAGGGTACTCAAAGGAACGGAAGTGAAACAGGGTGCCGTCTCCAGCTCCGACGAGGAAGGGAAAGGCAGGTGGCGCTCCAGGTGGTAGGTTAACTTTCTGGGAATACTCTGGTAATACGAAAAGTTCAGACATTTCAGGACATTTAAATTACCCTTTGGTTGTACATTTCTACTGCTAGGAATTTATCCAAGGGGGATCCCTGGGCACGTGTGACAAGCACAAACGCAACATGACGAAGAATCAGACCATCCACGGGGTGACATCTCAGCAAGTCCCACCACGGATGGCCAGGCAGCCCACAGAGTCGACAGCACCCACACTTACGGACGTGGGAGGGCACGAGCCGCAGCAACACTCAGGCACGTTTGAAGCCAGTCACCTCACACTGCCCGCCGCCGTGTCCACACTTACAGCACGTGGATCTCAGGAGTGGTTCCTTCTCTCTCCTGCTGGAGGCGTAAGGGGGTTTTCCTCTGATACTCACTGTGGGGACACAGTCGATGATCTGGAGAGCACAGTGACCCTGGATTAAAGTTTCCTCGGTTCCCGGGACAAGATGGCGGAGTAGAAGGACGTTGAGCTCGCACACCAAAATCACAACTAACTGCTGAACAGCCATCGATAAAAAAAAGAACCTACCGAGAACGATACTCTGTAACCAAAGACATAAAGAAGGAATCGCAACGAGACAGTTAAGAGGGGCGCACTCGCAGCACAGTCAAATCCCACACCCCGGGGAGGGGGCGGGTGACCCCCGAACTGGAGAGTAACTACACTGCAGAGGTTCTCCCACAGGAGTGAGAGTTCTGAGCCCCATGTCAGGCTCCCCGGCCTGGGGGTCTGTCTTCGGGAAGAGGAGCTCCCAGAGCATTTGGCTTCGAAGGCTTAACTGCAGCATCTCCACAGGACTGGGGGAGACAGGAAACTTCACTCTTACCGGGTGCACGCAAAACCTGATGGGCGCTGGAACCAAGGGCAAAAGCAGCGACTTCACACTTGGCACATGGAGGGAGGCTCAGAGAAGGCCACAAGCTGCTCAGAGTCTTCCAGTGAAAGGCGGAGCAGGATGCGGATCCGAGCCTGTGTGAAGCTGCATCCCACACCTCCCTGCCCTCTGCTTCCAACTAAGAACAGGACTGTAAAACAGAAATGTCTCGCGTTCACAAACACTGAGCACTCGATGCAACGCCCGCCAGTCCAGCC